>NC_053497.1:66807211-67158461 GCF_905171775.1 Rana temporaria
CATCTCCCCCCACTGTAATATCCACAGACCTCTCCCCCACTGTAATATCCACAGACATCTCCCCACTGTAATATGCACAATCACCCCCACAGTGGGGGGAGATGTCTGTGAATATTACAGTGGGGGAGATGTCTGTGGATATTACAGTGGGGACTATATATGGTGGTGATCCGAAAAATTAATGTGCGTTATAATTAATCGAAATTAGTCAATTAATCGATAAAAAAAATCTATTAAATCGAACACAAAAATTTTAAATCAGTAATAGCTACTTTTTTTGCAACCCCACACTTGCCTTTAATGATTCCCCTCCTCAGAGTGGAAAAAGTCAAAAAGAGAATCAGAATTAACAGCTGTTACATTTTCAGTATTATAAATATAGCAATCAAAACTGAGACCTGGATTTCCTGTAAAAGAATAGGGGATCAAGATGCACTGCAATAATGACCCTACCCAGCCAACAAGCATGTTCATTATAAATATGGGTATCAGCTCGATGGATGAACGTACAGCACATGATTAACAAACGTATAAATATCCCCTGTGTTTAAAATTCACTTAATTTTGTTTTACATTAAACATTACTTCTATCGTTTTATGTCTGAGACCTTTAGCAAAACAGGGCAAAGGAATGAGTATGCAATGTTATGAATTGCGTGCAATGTTTTGTAATCCTGCCCAATAACATTTATAATATTTGAATTTCTAGGAAGTGTTGTTTAGAGTAGAAACATGCTGAGCAGTTTAAAAGATTGCCATATAGAAACAGCAGGAAATATCAGTTTTAGGTCTCGCCATCACTATTTCCATTATTCAGACATCAGTTTAGCAAAATGTTAAAAGCTCACACAGAAAGTCATTCCTACCGATGGTCTCTAAACTTCTTGCATTTTCCACTTGGGCTCTCATCTTGCAGTTTAGTACAATGAAACCACACAGATCCTAAAACAGTATTCCAGTCAGTTTAACGTTTGGAACTGGCCAATTAGTTTTGTGAAGACCCAAAGCTTCATCTGTTTGCCAAATTAGATATTTAAATGTGATTGTAGAATGCCATCTTTCTTTGCTGTGTCTCAATAGCTGAATTCTATTTGACCAAGCTGTGTGGAGACAGCCATTGCGATTAAGAAGGGTGAGAATTGGGGATCCCAATGTGTTACACACTGGGCATCACCTAAGTGGTTAGATAGGGAGAGAGAGAGAGGGATGGAGAGAGAGAGTGCGAGGGAGCAAGTGAGGGAGGGGGGAGAGAGAGATGGAGGAGGAGAGAGAGTGTCAGGTGACAGATGCACTCCATTGCAGTCAGGAGTGCACTACTAAGGTAGTGGACCCTAGGACTGACTGCCGCGGATTGAAATCTGGGAGGTTCAGGAAGGCAGGACCACTGGAGCACCAACACGGATCCCACCGGGAGCTAGAGCATAGATTCCCCAGGGCGCGTAGTCCAAGAGCCAGCAGGTGTTCACCAGAGCCTCTAGTGGTGAGGATGGACTGCGCTGCAACTGGCTCCAGGTCGCAGCCCCCAGGGTCTCCCAGCTCAAGCTCACGAATGCACTTTGTCATTCAAAGTGCAACAGCGCTGAAAACTAAAAATTGGTCTGGGCAGGAAGGGGGTGAAAATGCCCTGTATGGAAGGGGTTAAAGAAAACATTTTTTTTCCTTTAGTGACCCTTTAAGTTGATTTAGTAATGGTTTAATAATGGTTTATTGCTATGCATTTTTCTCTGTTTATTTCTTCCTATTCTTCAACTTTTTTTTCCCCCCAATCCGCTGCCAATGTTCTAGAATGTGTAATTTATACATATTGAATTTACACGATTTAGTTTTATATTATTTAGTTTCTGCTTTTTATGCATCAGTCTATAAAAGTGTTTACGTTAATTTGTTGAATTCACAATATCTTACATTTTGTTTCTTCTCTGTTTCTGTAATTTGTTGCTATGTTGTTACTTTTTAGACAATTATTTTCCGTTTCTTTTTCATATCCTAAAGCAGCCCTCCCTCTCCCTAACACACATACCATATGTTATTTCGTTTTAGCATAATTAAATTGCCTTTTGGCAATATAAGAGCATAAAAATATATTGGCTCGGATTCACAAAGCACTTGTGCCGACGTATCTCAAGATACGCCGCGTAAGTGCAAATATGCGCCGTCGTATCTGTGCGCCGGACCCACAAACTAAGATACGCCTAAAAATAGGCTTCATCCCGCCGACGTAACTTGCCTACGCCGGCGTAGCGTGGGCGCATATTTAGGCTGGCATGGTGGCGCTCCCATTGATCAGCGATTCAAATATGCAAATGAGGAAAATACGGTGATTCAAGAACATACATGCGCCCGACGCAGGCTACGAGTGGTGCGCGTAAGTTGTACATGTGGCGTAAAGTTAAGCCCCATAAAGGAGGTGTAACCCAGCAGCAGACATGCAAAGGTCTGCACCAGGGAATACAAGCCGGCGTATTTTACGTTGGACGTGAGTCTGGCTGGGCGTAGGTTACGTTCATGGCATAGGCAGTGATCCGGCGTATCTTAGGCAGTTGTTCCGACGTGGTTGTGAGCATGCGCAGGGGGATGCGTCCACGGCTCGACGCATGCGCAGTTCATTAAATGTACTTGTCTGGCACTCGGACCATCATTTGCATGGGTTTGCTCGGGTCAAGCCCACTTCCACCTACGCCTTCGAAATCTACGCCACGCCGACGCAGCGTTGGGAGCAATAGCTTGCTGAATGCAGTGCTTGCCTCTCTGCGCTGCGTCGGCGTAGCGCACAGGGGGATGCGCTGCGGCGACATAATGTGCGCCTGCTGTTTGTGAATCCGGGTCATTGTCTTTTAGTTTTAAGGTATATTCGATCCCACAGCTCTTCCCACTAAACACTCAGGAAGCCCACAGACTACTTTTTTTTTTAGGTCATTAACAAACGGCGTGTTCTGGTCGCTTCTTGGGGTCAGTGCACAGATGGTGTTTGCCCCAGATCTTGTGCAGGCACCTTTATTTATTTATTTATTACAGGTTCTTATATAGCGCTTTTATTTTACGCAGTGCTTTATATATATGTAATGAGATCCGGTGTTGTTTATATGAACAGAAAGAAACTTGCTGGCTTGATAACAAGAGCAGCTTGGAAAGCACCTAGTGAGATAGCATTCCCAGGAAGCAACTGGGAGGCACTGGCTATGTCGCCAGTGCCTCAGGAAACAAGGTCGTGGCAGAAATTTAAGTTGATTTTTATAAAAGATAGTGGGTCTTACATTTTCCATGTACAGAGATTACAAATGTGTAAGTAAAGATTATTTCAACTGTGGCATTTTCAATGCTGGGGTGAAAGTGCAAACCTAAAAACATAGCCAAAAGGCAGTGTAAAATCTTACACTGTGAAGATTAATCTAAAAAAGGTTTAAAAATGTTTATCATTAAAATGTAAGATTTTTTTTACACCATGCTTATGGAGAAAAGGCAAGGTAAAGAAACAGACACATGGGAAAAGCATAATACATTGTGATACATTTGGATACATTACTCAACCTTAGATAAGTTCTGAAGAGGATTTGCAAATAGATAGGGTGTACTTTACCATGAGGCCTTCCCTTTAGAGCTGGTTCACACAGGGGCGACCTGTCAGGCGACTCAGCCGCCTGACAGGTCGCGGTCCACTCTATTCGACGCAAGTAGCTCTAACTTAGAAAAAGGTTCCTGTACGACTTTGGGGGCGACTTGCATTGACTTCAATACAGAAGTCATTTTGCAAGTTGCCTTACACCCATTTCTTAGGTCTCCTTTATTGAGAATTAATACCCAGGAGTATATAAGAGGTCAAATGATTGCGATTTACATCATATTTAATCTGTATTTTGTCTACTTTCTATTATTTTCTTTTCACTCTTTCCTTTTCTCAATTGCATTTCAATTGTATGATGGTTACCAATAGGGTCTTTTAGTTGGGACTCATTGTATTTGTGAAGCCATTTTGTACTATGATTATACTACCATTATACCTTTGTATCTCGGGTTTTTCTTTTTTCTGTATCCTGATTTGTTTTCACATGACGAAAATAATAAAAATATATTCAACCTAAAATGTAAGATTTTTTGTACAATATTTTGGGGTGGATTGTGCTAAATTTTGTACTTATTTTTTCAACTTCTCTAATTATACAAATACATTTTTTAGCCTCTTAGTAAAGGATACATAATCTAGTAAATAATGGTACCATCATACAAAAAGTCAATGTTGAATAGAGATAGGACTTGAGGGACTCCACAACCCAAAAGACCAAAAGAGGGGGAGAGGGCAGTTGGACTATTACGGTACAATGTGAGTAGGTAGACTCAGAGAGAGTATGTATAAAAAAAAATGTATACGTTTATTAACATAACATCAAATAAAAACAAACAACATATACAATGAAATAAAAACATTGTGACCGACCATACATATCACCGAAGCTGGTAATCCCCTTGGGGAAAATTACGGTGAAGGTAGGAGTCACAAAGGGGGTCTCTACTAGTTTCACGACCAATGTCGCTTCGTCAGGAGAAGTTCTGAAATTAATTGATATACAATCAATGGCTGAAACAGGGTTGAACAGGTATAAAAATGTATACAGGCAAACCTAACAGCAACATAATAATATAAACATATAGCCATTGGGGAACGAGGGCTGTGCTGCTTACCTAAAAGAATCCCTTCAGCTCAAATGCCAAAACCACCGAGGGGGGTCTCCCGCGGCGGCCAAGAGGGATGGGTGAGGAGATGGACCTATCAACTGAATTTTAAAGGTAACCATAAGTAAAGAGCTGCATTTTGGGTTAGAGGGGGGCGATGGTGTGCCTGCGTAATGCGTGAACCAAACCGTGCCAAATAATTATAGGGTGACAAGGGAGGAAGGGTTGATGACTGGAAAGGGTGAAGGGAAGTGTGGTGAAAATGAAAGAAACAGGGGGAGGGGAAGGAAATGGAAAGGAGGGGGAGGAGGAAAAAGGGGGGGGATGGGAACAAGGGAGGGGGAGAGCAAGGGGGGCCCCCTCCCCCTCCCTTGTTCCCATCCTTTTACCCCTTCCCCCCCTTTCCTTGATTGTATATCAATTAATTTCAGAACTTCTCCTAACGAAGCAACATTCGTCGCAAAACTAGTAGAGACCCCCTTCGTGACTCCTACCTTCACCGTGATTTTCCCCAAGGGGATTACCAGCTTCGGTGATATGTATGGTCGGTCACAACGTTTTTATTTCATTGTATATGGTGTTTGTTTTAATTGATGTTATGTTAATAAACATAAATTTTTCTTATACCTAATCACATTGTACCATAATAGCCCTCTCCCCTTCTGTAATAATACATCAAATAGGCAATTTTTGTAATTTAGCATTCTATTTAATGTGATTCATATTTAATTTCCTATTCAATACGTTGTTGTTCTCATTTCACTTATATGTTTACTTTAAGGGATTTGTAACCCCTGGGTTATGATACTGTTGTTTCCCAATGTATATATGGCTGCGTACCATTGTTTTTATAGCAGTGTTTAATGCTTTGTATTTTTTTGTCTGTCACATTGAACATGATGATTGGGTGCTTGACACATAATGAAAAATAAGCGCGTGAACCTGTACCTTTTAAAGGCTTGCAACAGCTTGATCAATTGTTTTACAATGTATTATTGAGAAAGAGTACATCATATGTGAAATGGTACCTCTAATATTATGTATTTATATAATAGTCATTTCTGTGAGTTTTTTATAATTGCAAAATCAATAAACTAGACTTGTTATTAGTCCGGATGTGTCCATTCTAATCCAAATCTATTTGCACAAGCAAACACAGGACAGTCATTTAGAACACAGCTATTAGTATAGATTTCCCATACAGTCGTTTCAAAATACACTTTTCTGTACATTGCCCTAAGCAGCTAGGAAAAAACGGTATTAAGCACTGTCACTGCAACACAGGATACAAACATGCAGTATAACTCTGGCCCAAACCAGAGACGAGGACAGGAAAAATATGTACAATACTGCTTAAAGTTGTATTAAACCCTCAGGATTTTTTTTAGCTTAACACATTGAGCACTAAAAAATAAACATTCCCCACTCAATTATTTGTTAAACAATCACCCCAGCACTTGCAGTTTACAACTTTAATGCTGCTGGATCCCTGCCAATCAGTGCTGCTTCCCTGAACTTCTGGTCCTCACAGTGGACAGTGCATTCTACAGCCAGTCTATTAGCTTGGAGGAGGAGGAGGAGGGAGGAGCAGGGTAGTGCATTGGCATCTTAGGGTGTGGGGCTGGATGTTTCTATTGATGCACACAGCGTAGGAAGTCTAGTCCCAGCATGCAGGGTGTGCTTCGTAGGATGCTGCAAGATAAAGGAGCCACCCTGAAACAGGAAATCTGGGAAAACGGTCACATATTCCTACCTTTAATCATACTGAAGAAATAGCCATTTGTTTGTCTGTTTCCATGTGCAAAGTGAATGGGAGTGACTTTATAATTATTGATCAGCTGCTGCACTTGCAGAGTTCTAATGAGGAAAGGGGCAGGGTTTAAATCCCTAGCCAGCACCCGCCGATCGTTGGGCAGACACACAGAACAGACAGATTTTCTGCCTAGGTAAACAAGGCATATCCCCATTCTGACAGGGGGGGAGGGATTGAACTTGCGACATTGTGCTGTGTGATAAAACTGCACATTTTAGAGTGGCCTTTTATTGTGGCCAGCCTAAGGCACACCTGTGCAATGAATAAAAATAGTGCTGCGCTGTAGGGATAGGGAATTAAATAAATCTCATAAATACAGTGCTAGATCAAAAGAAGTGCATCTAAACAGTAATACAATACACGACTTCAGTGATGCATAATAACAAATCCAAAGTGAAACCAATGTGTGCTAGGTGAATAAGACAGCTGGCACTGCCAAAGCCGCAGGGCTACAAAACTATACACATGGGTGACAGCAATATATATACAGTGGGCTAGATTCAGGTACAATTGCGCTTTTTTTACGGAGGCGCATGGCAACGTTTTTGCCCTGCGCCCCCGCAAATTTACTGCGCGGCCCTTGATTCACGGAGCAGTAGCTCCGTAAATTGCGTGGGCGCGCCGGCAAAATGCCCGGCGTAAGCGCGCGCAATTTAAATGATCCCATAGGGGGCGGGAATCATTTAAATTAGGCGCGTTCCCGCGCTGAGCGTAGAGCGCATGCTCCGTCGGGAAACTTTCCCGACGTGCATTGCGGCAAATGACGTTGCAAGGACGTCATTTGCTTCAAAGTGAATGGCGTCCAGCGCCATTCACGAATCACTTACGCAAACTACGTAAATTTGAAATTTCGCGACGCGGGAACGACGGGTATACGTAACATTGGCTGCCCCTGCTAATAGCAGGGGCAGCCTTGCGCGAAAAATGCTGTACGGAAACGACGTAAACTGCGTACGCAGGGCTCGCGTAACGTTGTGAATCGGCGTTAGTATGCAATTTGCATACTATACGCTGAGCACAACGGGAACGCCACCTAGTGGCCATCGCAAGAATGCAGCCTAAGATATGCGGGCATAAGAGCCTTATGCCGCGCATATTTTAGGCTGCAGTCGGCGTAACGAGGTTCCTGAATCAGGAGCATTCGTTACGCCGTAACAAGTAAGTAAGCAAGTAAGCAATTGCGCTGTGTAACTATGGTTACACAGGCGCAATTGCTTCTTGAATCCAAGCCAGTGAAAACAACGTATGTGTTCATGCAGGAGCAGCGAGCTGGACGCTACTGGAATGCATGTAATAAAGTGCATTCCAGTCCTGAAGAAGTCACTTGTGAGTGACGAATGCGCGCAAGAGTCCAGTTAAAGAGGTACCGGATGTGATGTCAGCGAGTCCGCCACTCGTTTTTTATATGTTTACTTTTAAACCACCCTTGTGAGTACCCAGTGTATTAAACTGTTCTTATACTATTAAATTGCCCCTACGGTATTACACTATTGGTGCTTTCTTTTATCTCCCCGTGTGAGGACCACTGCCACTTCCAACGGCCTGAAATTTCGTTGCTGTACTCATCCATATAGAGTTGTTTTATGCTGTTAGCTTACAGCAGTAAGGTAAGGGGACATCTGCACTACTTTTAAGGAAATTGGGACCCTTCCCCGGCATGCACTATATGTTTGAACACTTGGCACCAGCACTTTATTACATGTGTTCCAGTAGCGTCCAGCTCGCTGCTCCTGCATGAACTCATACATTGTTTTCACTGTATATATATTGCTATCACCCATGTGTATAGTTTTGTAGCCCTGCGGCTTTGGCAGTGCCAGCTGTCTTATTCACCTAGCACACATTGGTTTCACTTTGGATTCATATGCATCACTGAAGTCGTGTACTGTATTACTGTTTAGATGCACTTATTTTGATCTAGCACTGTATTTATGAGATTTATTTAGTCCCCTATCCCTACAGCGCAGCACTATTTTTATTCATTTATTTTTGGTTTTGATACACTTGCAGTGCCGCAGCAGTACATTTTTTTCCCCTTGTTTGTTCACGTAGCAGCAATTGTCACCACTGTGCCCAGCAATTGTCACCACTGTGCCCAGCAATTGTCACCACTGTGCCCAGCAATTGCCACCAGATTGCTTCCCCCCGTTCCCAAGCATTTACCTTTCTCGGGTCAGCCATCCTCCCTTCATGTCTTCTCCCAAGTCCAGCTCTCGATGTTGCTTCAGCCAATCAGGTTACCGGTAACCAGACCCAGTGAACCCGATTGGCTGAGACGAGTGTCAGTTTTAACCAGGGAACGCACACCCCCTGCATCCCCCGGTTAACTATTTGGAAGCCGATTAGAGCCAACAGGCTGTAATCGGAAAGCCTATCAGAGTCGTTGGCTCTGATAGGCACTTTCAAACACCAACAAACTGCTGTTGTTCAGATGTCCGGCGCTCACCAGGGGGCCGGCCATCTGAATAGTGGGCGGCGGCGACAATACATAGAGATTCATGCATTGCATGAATCTCTATGTATTGTACACTTGAGTGACGGCGCAGGGGAGAGAGGGGGCGGCGCTCCTGCGCCCACTATGGACGCACCACCGCTGGTCTGTGTCCATGTGCAATGTGAATGGGAGTGACTTCATAATTATCAATCAGCTGCTGCCCTAGCAGAGTTCTAATGAGGAAAGTGGCAGGGTCTGCATTTCTTTAGACCTGATTAACCCTTTGGGAGTATCTCACCAAAACTGAAATTTTTCTTGCAGAGGATGTGAGGACACCCAAAATCTGACTTGTATCTTAGTGCAGACTTCTGGGAAAATTAGTGAGCAGGAAATATCATTTCTACTGGGAATTCTGTATATCATCTGTGTGCAGAGGGCCTTGAGGATGTCATATTGTATTTTACAGAAAATTACAGTGCTGAAGATTGAAAAGGCAGGTTCATTTTTCATAATGTTATAGTAGAATATGGCCCGTGTCACAATTGTATATGCTATATTTTTTTTTATTTGCAATACTATTTCCCACGCAAGTGGAGTTACCCTTTAGGGTCAGCTAATGTCTTAAATGACTACTATACCTTATGTACAGTTGTTCTTTTATGTATTCTCCCGGCCCAGAGTGCAGGCTGCCTGGTAAAATATTACACTTTCTTAATGTCCCAGCAATCTTCACTGTATGGCCCCGTTCAGTGCACAGCCTTTACAGTGAAAATGTGCTTGCGTGCTGCTGCCTTATTTATTCCTATGGGAGAGCTGTACGCCAGTGATTGGCTAAAGGCTGCCATAAGTACGGTTCACTTATGGGAATGAATGGGGCTATAAAGCACATGCACAGTAAGAAGAAAAAAAACAAGTAGGGACGTCTTTGTTGTTCTATGCTGGGCAGGGCTACACATTGAAGATCGCTGGAATGGGGAGCAAGGAAAGCATTTTACCAGGCATGCTGCAATATGAGGAAGGGCAATTTATTAAAGGACAACTCAGTATTTAAAAATAAATAAATCACTTTTGACTATAGTTATCCTGTATACTATTTTTAGTTAAGGTATTTAAAAATATTTTATTTGCCGTGTAAGCAGTCATCGAGTTTATCTAAATGACCTGAGCTAAAGCCTGGATAAATATTGCACTGCAGTCACCTTGTCTTAGACACATGCTCAATAAATATACTTGCTAGACAAGCAGATTCTGCACAGAAACAAATCCTGTCTCTCTATCAGTATTAAATCCGGGCTAACCAGCATAATTATCCGTGTCCCTGGGATAGACTTGCTAAAGGTTTACGTTCCATTTGTTTCAGATGGTGCCTAGCTGGGCACTGTGCCCTCAGCAATCTAGAACAATGCAGGTACATTGAATCCATTACCATCTATTTATAGAAGCTAATGCACATGGCAAAATGATGACGTGTTCCAAGGTCACAAGAAACAAACACAGAAGCTTCAATCTGGTCATTCTTCATTATATTACAATGAGAAGAAATACATCCTTCAAATTGTCCCAGTGTTTATGGGACCAACACAAATTTCAAACATAGAAGAAGGGCAGGGATCAGTAAAGTTATTTGAAACATTTAAGATAGGATTGCAGTGATTTAGGAAATCTCGTGTTTATCACGTCTCAGTTTAGATTTTACTAGTAAAGTGAGTCTATTTCCTGAAAGATAAATACAGTGGGCCGGATTCAGCAAGAATTTACGCCGACGTATCTATAGATACGCCGCGTAAATTCAAAGCTGCGCCGGCGTATCTTCTTTCTGTATTCAGAAAGCAAGATACGCCGAAATTAGGCTAAGATCCGACTGGCGTAAGTCTCTTACGCCGTCGTATCTTAGGGTGCATATTTACGCTGGCCGCTAGGTGTCGCTTCCGTAGTTTTTCGGTGTAGAATATGCAAATGACCTAGACTTACGCCGCTCGTATCTTAGCCAAATTTATGCGTAACTGATTCTAAGAATCAGCCGCATAGATACGACGGCTCTCATTCGGACTTACGACAGCGTACATGGCGCTACGCCATCGTAAGTCCTTTGAGAATCTGGGCCTTAAGCTCTTCTTCAGGGTCAGTCTGGAACCTTGGCATTCAAAAATGAACACTCATCAATAACAATTATTAATACAGCTATCAATATATGAAACAATATGTTCATCACTTACAACACTCAGGAGCAGTGGCGGCTGGTGCTCAAATTTTTTTGGGGGGCCCAAACAAGCTGAAAAAAAATAAATAAAAATCATCAATTGCCGCCACTGTGCCCATTAAATGCAGCCAGTTTGTCCCCTCAAATGCAGCTAGTTTGTCCCCTCAAATGCAGCCAGTTTGTCCCCTCAAATGCAGACAGTTTGTCCCCTCAAATGCAGCCAGTTTGTCGCCCCAATTGCCTCCAGTTCGTGCCCCTAATTCCTGCCAGTTCATGCCCCCAGCCCAGCACTTACTTTCCTCGGGTCAGCGCCGTCCTCTCCACGCTCCCTTGATGTCTTCTCCGCCCTCAATGTCGCTTCAGCCAATCAGGTGACCGGTAACCAGACCCGATGCATCCGATTGGCTGAGAGGCGGGGCAGTGTTAGGGAAGCAATTTCCTTACACAGCACTGTTTAACCAGGGAACGCACAGCCTGTGCACCCTCTGGTTAACCGTTTGGAAGCCGATTAGAGCTCGCATGTTCTAATCGTGAAGCCTATTAGAGCATCTCGCTCTAATCAGGCATTTCCAAAACATGGCCACCGCTGTTATTCAGATGGTCGCCGCTCAACAGGGGGCCAGACATCTGAAAAGTGGGCGGCAGCGGCAACAATACATAGCTTCATGATTGATGGCTCCTGCACCCACTATGGTCACATGTAAGGATAAAGCCTGCGAGAAAGTCTTAAAAACACATAAAAGGAGAAAAACTTACTTGTTGCAATCATATACAAGACCGATCCAGCCACACAAACGTCCAACATAAGGCGAGCATGCGGCAGGGTGTGTCCCCTAAATACAAGACACAGGAAGAGGACAAGAGGTACACCATAGAGAAACCAACAAGTTCAGCCCTGATAGACTGGACCAGTGGGTAACCACAGCTCTCATATGGATAGAATGGCAGCCAACATCACTGCCCTGTTGGATCCCACAACCTAACAAAGTCGTTTTTTTTATTACAAAACACAATAAAAGAAGAAAAGAGAAAAGAAAAAACACACCTGTTTCCAATCATATGGGTCTGTATGGCTGACACTGCTCATCGTATGTTGGATGGTTGTGTGGCCATATTGTTTTTTTTATATGAATGGCAACAGGTAGATTTTTCTCCTTTATTTGTTTGCAATAAAAAGTGTTCAAGAGGAAGTTTGCTAGGTTGTTTTTTTTTTTTTTTTTGTCATTTGCTTTCCTAATGATATTGTTTGCTGCTGTAGCTCCAACTGATCTCTGTTGGCATCTCCTGGCCATGCCTGCCGGCCCTTCCTCATTGTTGGCTTGATTGAGCACACGTGTAACACACAATACCCTTACATGTGATCCTTGACCATACTACGGAGTGTCGTAAGTGATGAACATAATGTTTCATATTGATATCTGTATTATTAATTGGTATTGATGAGCATCCATTTTGGAATGCCAAGGTTTTTTGACTGTTTCTGAAGCGCTTCAGTCTCGAAAAGCATTGGAACTACACTATCTGGACCATAACCAATTCCCCAGCCTATGCTAAATTATGGGGGTTCTCTATTACATCATATGGTCAACTGGCTGTTTGAGCCTTTGGTTATTGTTCACATATATGTTTTTGCTTAATACATGTTTATTAAAGTATTTATTTTTTACGATTGTGTGTGTTTTTTGCCCTTTAACATCTCTGTCACACCAGTTTGGCAAACACATACCAATGGTGTGCTCCCAAATATGCATGCCAGCTTCTGGTTGCCATTGATATAGCTTCCTATCAGCTTATCAAACTGAAAATATTTGTTTGAGAAATTTGTGCTATGTACAATTTGTGCTGCATATTCTGTATGCATTCTGTGTACATTCTGTGTGCTATGTGCAATGTGTAGCTGAGCTGCTGTTATGCGTGCGCTCTTTGTATCTTATGTGTGTTCTCTTGTGAACCATTGCACATGCTAGATGTGCTATTAGCAGGGGCGTATCTACAGAGAACAGCGCCTATTGCACTTGGGTCCCTCTCCAAACACATGACACCAATACTTTAGATTACTTTACCAATATATAAGCTCAACAAAAGTCAAACTCCATAAACTTTTAATGAACAATTATTAGTAACAGAGTGTGGTTAGTTCACTACCCCAGCACAATGTAAATGCAATCTAATCTACCTCTGCCAGTTGCTATAGCCGATTGCCTTAGCAATGCCCACACTGGGTTTCTGTGTCACACAGTCTCTCCCCTGTCTCTGCATTATATGCGAGTTGGCAAACTTTTAAATCAGAGCCCCCCTTTCACATCAGAAGCCCCTTTCACATTAGGAGCCCCATCCCGTTTCACATCAGAAGCACCCCTTCACATCAGTTTCCTCAGAGAATTCCTCACAATAGAATCCCCCTCGCCTTGCTGTCCTCAGAGTCCCCCTCACTGCAGTGTGCTCTGAGCCACCCTCAAATTGGAGTCCTCAGAGACCCACCACCCCAAAATCCTCAGAGTCCCCCTCATTTCAGTGTTCTCAGACCCCCACCACCCATAGTCCCCACACATCAGTGCCCTACCTTATAAGTAGTACATCATTGGTAGCATGGTAGCATGGTACATAGCAGGAGGCAGAGCAGATCTGGACAGAGGTGGATTTCCATCATCTTTTGAACACTGAAGATGGTACTGGATGCCGTTCCTCCTGTGTTAAGCATTTCCATGATGTTGACCTACCAACAAACACTGTAGAAACACATGATGCTGAGTGGTGCCATTAAATAGAGGTCTCTGAAATTTCACAATAAAATAAGGGTGCTTTGATCTGCTAATCTGATGAAGGTGCCGGAAGCCCCACTTTAAATGGCACAATCAATCAATACCCTAGCTGATAAGCTCATAATCTTATGCTTTAAACTACACCAAAGCTGAACATTAAAATATGAGACACATACAGATAGCATTGCCTACCTGCTCAGTAATTAGAGTTTTCATTCAAGCACAGCTGTAGTACTCCAGTCTATTGCACTCCCTTATCAGTAATCTTGTGATCCTGGAACACACCTGTTTGAGATACTGGAACACATACTACAGGCTCCCTGCTGCTGCACTTTCCCGATACCGATACTAGTCTTGGTATAGGGACCAATACCGAGCATTTGCAGAAATGCTCCTGATGCCTTAGCCGATACCTGGTGGAGTAGAGGGCAGAGCGGCGGGCGGCACGTCGAGTTGGCAGGGAGTGCAGCGCTCAGGGCGACCGGAGCCGCCACATTCGGTTGCGAAAGGGATGCTCCGGGTTGCCTTCAGAGACACCCATCTTGGCACACCCTGCACTCGGCCACAGTATGCCAGCAGCATATAGTTTGGGCTGGGTGCAACAAGATGGCCGCTGCTGCTGTTATGCGGCCGAATGCAAGGAGTACCAGGATGGGCATTGCAGGCAGCCTTCCCTAATGGCATTTTAGTACCAGTCCATTAGTGCCCATAAATGTCACCTATCAGTGCCTGCCAGCTGTCAGTGCCACCTGCCAGCCGTCAGTGCCACCTGCCAGTGTACTAGTATCAGTATCGGGACAACACTACTTGTAGTACTTTAAGACTTGTTGATGTTTAATTACCATTATGGCTTCTCTGGGCACAGCAACATGTATATAAAAATGGAGATGGAATTATCTTTAACCACTTCCTGACGGCCGTACGACTTAATACGGTTGCAATGTGGATGCAATGTGGATGCCAATTGCCGGGAGTCCATCTATATACGGCCTCCAGCCACTGGGGGGGCGCGCGAGCGATGCCGACTGCGGCGCGTGTGCCCGCCGCATCACTGAGGTGCCGATGCGCGTGCCTGGTGGCCACGATGTCCGCCAGACACCCGCGATCGGCAGGTACACAGACAAGGACGTGGATCTGTGTGTGTAAACACACAGATCCACGTCCTGTCAGGGAGAGAGGAGAACGATCTGTGTCCCTTGTACATAGGGACATAGATCGGTCACCTCCCCCAGTCAGTCCCCTTCCCCCCCAGTTAGAAACACTATGCAGGGTACACATTTAACCCCTTCCTCACCCCCTAGTGTTAACCCCTTCCCTGCCAGTCACATTTATACAGTAATTAGTGCATATTTATAGCACTGATCGCAGTATAAATGTGAATGGTGCCAAAAATGTGTCAAAAGTGTCCGATATGTCCACCATAATGTCGCAGTCCCAATAAAAATCGCAGATCACCGCCATTACTAGTAAAAAAATAAATAATAAAAAATAATAATAATTCTGTCCCCTATTTTGTAGGCACTATAACTTTTGCGCAAACCAGTCGCTTATTGCGATTTTATTTTGATTTTTTTTTACCAAAAATTGGGCTATTTATTATAGCAACAAGTAAAAAATATTGATTTTTTTTTCTAAATTTTCGCTCTTTTTTTGTTTATAGCGCAAAAAATAAAAACCGCAGAGGTAATCAAATACCACCAAAAGAAAGCTCTACTTGTGGGGAAAAAAGGACGCCAATTTTGTTTGGGAGCCACGTCGCACGACCGTGCAATTGTCAGTTAAAGCGATGCAGTGCCAGAAGCTGAAATTTTACCTGGGCAGGAGGGGGGTATATGTGCCCAGTAAGCAAGTGGTTAAAATCACTGAATAGAGATATCCAGTTTGAGATGGGGGACTGGCATTGAGATTACTGGCATTGAGATTGAGCAGAAATCAAATTGTACTTCTGGTTATCTTATCACATATTTTTGATTTTGAAACATTTATAGAAGGATAGAAACAAGGAAGCATTAGCCAGAGCTTTATTGGTTGCTGATTGCCACCCTAAGCAACGCTTCCAGTTTCCATGGCAGTAACTTTTCCTGTGCTCCGTATACAGATCATAAATAAGGTTGCACAATGGTTATGTATTTAGCATGAATTAAAAAATGTAAATAAATATCATGAAATTATAAATTGTTGTGTAACTGTGGAGAGAGAGACAAAAACAGAGACAGAGAAATTACCATTTTAAAATACATAAGTATTTAGCAGAATGATATTTTCATTATACATTTAGCTGAGATATCTTTCATATACAGTATACCCATATAATAATATATACAGGGTCTGACAAATTTGCTTGGAATCTAGGAGCCAGCTAAAAAAGTTAGGAGCCAGAAAACGCACCCCGTCCCGCCGAGCCCGCGCGCAGAAGCAAACGCATACGTGAGTAGCGCCTGCATATGTAAACGGTATTCAAACCACAAATGTAAGGTATCGCCGCGATCAGTAGAGCGAGAGCAATAATTCTAGCCCTAGACCACCTCTGTAACTCAAAACATGCAACCTGTAGAATTTTTTAAACGTCGCCTATGGAGATTTTAAAGGGTAAAAGTTTGTCGCCATTCCACGAGCGGACGCAATTTTGAAGTGTGACATGTTGGGTATCAATTTACTCGGCGTAACAATATCTTTCACAATATAAAATAAAATTGGGCTAACTTTACTGTTGTCTTATTTTTTAATTAAAAAAATTTTATTTTTCCCCCAAAAAAGTGCCCTTGTAAGACCGCTGTGCAAATACGGTGTGACAAAAAGTATTGGAACAGCCGCCATTTTATTCTCTAGGGTGTTAGAATAAAAAATATATATAATTTTTGGGGGCTCCAATTATAGGGAAGGAGATGGCACTGAAAACACTGGGGAAGCTCCATTAGAATTGCTGGATTGCTGGTTTACTTGTCATGCCAACGGCCACCACAAGATGGCGCCATATCACAGAAAAAAGCTTAGGCCTACAGAAGGCCGCAAAGCCGCGGCCTCAATTACCCGCCGGCGTGGCGGGGGGTGGGAGCGCATGGAGACACAGGATGGGGTATCCTGTGTCTCCGTGCACCCCCACCTCCCCCGCGTCGGGCCGCGCTGGCCGGTAATTGAGGCTCCGGCTTTGCAGCCCTCTGCAGGCCTAAGCTACCCCGGGCGCCAGGTCGCTAATTTTAGTCGCAATTGCGACCGGGCGCCCAGATTTTGTCGAGCCCTAAATATATACATACAGTATTTTACAAAAGTGAGTACACCCCTCGCATTTTTTCTAAATATTTTATTATATCGTTTCATGTGACAACACTGAAGAAATTACACTTTGCTACAATGTAAAGTAGTGAGTGTACAGCTTGTATAACAGTGTAAATTTGCTGTCCCCTCAAAACAACTCAACCCAGCAATTAAAAGTGAGTACACCCCTAAGTGAAAATGTCCAAATTTGGAACAATTTGCCATTTTCCCTCCCCGGTGTCATGTGACTTGTTAGTGTTACAAGGTCTCAGGTGCAAATGGAGAGCAGGTGTGTTAAGTTTGGTGTTATCGCTCTCACTCTCTTACTCTTACTCACTGTTCAACATGGCACCTCATGGCAAAGAACTCACAGAGGAGCTGAAAAAAGAATTGTTACTCTACATAAAGATGACCTATGGTTTTAAGAAGATTGCCAAGACCCCTGAAACTGAGCTACAGCACATTGGCCAAGACCATACAGCGGTTTAATATCGTCATGGTCGACCAAAGAAGTTGAGTGCACGTGCTCAGCATCATATCCAGAGGTTGTCTTTGGAAAATAGACGTATGATTGCTGCCAGCATTGCTGAAGAGGTTGAAGGGGTGGGGGGTCAGCCTGTTAGTGCTCAGACAATATGCCGCACACTGCATCAAATTGGTCTGCATGGCTGTCATCCCAGAAGGAAGCCTCTTCTAAGATGATGAACAAAGAAAAGGTCTTGCCTACAGTCAAGCATGGTGGTGGGAGTGTCATGGTCTGGGGCTGCATGAGTGCTGCCGACACTGGGGAACTACAGTTCATTGGGTAGACCATGAATGTCAACATGTACTGTGACATACTGAAGCAGAGCATGATCCCCTCCCTTCAGAGACTGGGCCGCAGGGCAGTATTCCAACATGATAACGACCCCAAACACACCTCCAAGGCGACACCTGCCTTGATAAAGAAGCTGAGGGTAAAAGTGATGGACTGGCCAAGCATGTCTCCAGATCTAAACCTTTTGAGCATCTGTGGGGCATCCTCAAATTGAAGGTGGAGGAGTGCAAGGTTTCTAACATCCACCAGCTCAGTGATGTCATCATGAAGGAGTAGAAGAGAACTCCAGTGGCAACCTGTGAAGCTCTGGTGAACTCCATGCCCAAGAGGGTTAAGGCAGTGCTGGAAAATAATGGTGGCCACACAAAATATTGACACTTTGGGCCCAATTTGGACATTTTCACTTAGGGGTGTACTCACTTTTGTTGCCAGCGGTTTAGACATTAATGGCTGTGTGTTGAGTTATTTTGAGGGGACAGCAGATTGACACTGTTATACAAGCTGTACACTCACTACTTTATATTGTCAAAGTGTCATTTCTGTTGTCACATGAAAAGATATAATAAAATACAGTAAAATATTTACATATTTTTATTATTATCATTAATATTTATTATTTTAGATTATATATATATATATATATATATATATATATATATTTTTTTATATGTTTTATTTGTATACATACTTGTCCATGTACTGTATGTCATAATTTTAAAGTTTCACCTTTTTAACAATTTTTTTGAAAATAGACTTTTTTTTTTTTCTTAATAACAAACTATGGGCCATATTCCCGTAGATTTCGGGCGGGTGTCGCATAAGCCATTTACACTCCGCCGCCCCAACCTACAGGAGCAAGTGCTGTATTCCCCAAACACTTGCTCCGTAGTTTGGGGCGGCGTAGTGTAATTGGCCCGGCGTATCCCCGCGTAACTCCAAGGGGCCGGCTTGTATTTAAATTAAGCGCGCCCCCGATTCGAACGAACTGCGCATGCGCCGGGCTTAAAATAGCCCAGAGCGCATGCTCCAGTTCTCGGCGGAAAACGTCAATGACGCCGACGTGTGCGTCATTGACGTAAAGTCGTATTCAAGAACGACTTAGGGAAACGACGTACCCGACGGGAAAAGACGACGCGGACCCGACGCCATACTTAACATGGCGTACGTGGGACTGGCGTAAGGTTACCCCACATATAGCAGGGGTAACCTTACGCTTATGCAAACGACGTTAGCGACGGTTACACGACGCAAATTTGTTCGGGAATCGGCGTATCAGGCTCATTTGCATAAACAAATGAGACCTGAACGTAAACGCCACCTAGCGGCCGGCTGGGTAATTACATTTAAGATCCGACAGTGTAAGGCCCCGTACACACGATAGAATCCATCCGCGGATAAATCCGCGCAAATGGGTTTCAGCGGATAGATTCTATGGTGTGTACACTCCAGCGGATCTGTTTCCGCGGATATTTATCCGTCGAATGGCTTTTCAGCAGATCGAATATTTGCTGAGATGCTAAACAAATCTATCCGCTGCGAATCTATCCGACGGATAGATCCGTTGGTTAGTACACATTATCCGCGGATAAGAACCACGCGCATGCTCAGACAAAATAAGGGGATGGGAGCACTCGTTCAGGTAAAACTCTCGTTTGTTTGTGATATGGCACATTCGTCATTTTAACTATATAGTGTGTCGTTTATTTCCTCTTGTTTTTTCCGCGTTCTCTTGCTAGAATAAACCCGTTCTCTTGCTGATGCTATCTATCCAGAACTTTCTTTTTTTCCTCCACATGTGAATGTATTTGTTTTTGTTTTGCAATTTATGTCCCCATTCTTTTTTCTTTCCCATTTTTTTTTCCTTTTTTTTTTTCCTTGTGCAATTTATGTCCCCATTCTTTTTTCTTTCCCATTTTTTTTTCCATTTTTTTTTGTTTTGCAATTTATGTCCCCATTCTTTTTTCTTTCCCATTTTTTTTTCCTTTTTTTTTCCTTGTGCAATTTATGTCCCCATTCTTTTTTCTTTCCCATTTTTTTTTCCTTTTTTTTTCCTTGTGCAATTTATGTCCCCATTCTTTTTTCTTTCCCATTTTTTTTCCTTTTTTTTTCCTTGTGCAATTTATGTCCCCATTCTTTTTTCTTTCCCATTTTTTTTTAATTTCGTTTTGGTCAAGTTATGTCACCATTTTATGTAGGCGTGTGTTTTTCCTTTTTTGTTCTCCCAAGTTGGTACGCCAAATGTACCCCCCCCCCCCCCAAGGAGTTGGTGTCCTTTCTAAATGACACATATTATTTGCTAAAATGTTTCATGCCTAATCACCACAGTATTAAAACACAATAGACAAGGTATTTCATTAAATCAAATAACCATTTATTTGGGCCATAAACAAAAATAAATTACCGAGAAGGGCAGCACTTGCAGAGATAGCAACATACATGCAGACTTGTGTTCCAGACTGCACAGGCAACATAGTCAAGGACAAAATGGCAAACCTTGAGGACCACATACCGAGAACTAAAAAAGAACAACAAAAACAAAAACCAGGAGCAGCAGCAAGTGAGCCAATGGAGCCCAGGCTGTGTTACTCCAAAAAACCCAAAGTTTTTGGGGGATCAAATGGAAGGCCGGGAATCATCTTCTCCTGTTCCTTGTAACCCTCCTTGCAGCAGATCTTCCACGGATCCGTCCACGGCCCCTTGCAGGTCGGGATGATGTGGCAGCAGGAGGAGTTAGCAGGTGTTGTGCAGGATAGGCCGGGTCACTCAGCTCAGTGTCATCGGTCAGCCAGCCCTGGTGCAGCCATAAAAGCACCTGGTTCATGAGGTTCCTGGCACGCCTCTGACCGTCCTCCCCCGCTTGTGACAATTCGTGGGCCACATACGCACTGTAGGCCTCAGTGGGGTTGAGGGGGGCCCTCATTAAGGCGCTAGCCTCCCTTATCATTCGGAGGCTCTCATCCTCCACCTGCCTCCTGCGCCTCATTAGGCCTGTTTGCCTGACCCGGGGGGGAGGGAGTTGCCTGGTGGGGCTGACCGTGGGCCTGGGGCCCTCCTGGCTGGTGCTGGGCCCGGCCTCCTCCTCCTGGCTGACAATGACCCCTTCCTCCTGGCTGGCAGGCAGCTCAGCATCATTAGCCAATATTTCCTGGCTGCTCCCTTCTTCCTGTGTCAAAAAAAGTGACATGTTTTACAATTTGGCACAAGCAAATCACACACATTTTCATGCTCTAGACTGGTTTGTTTTATCTTACTTTAAACTTGAATAGACTCTCCTTCTGATCCCTGTACTTGGCATCCATGACCCCTATTTTTATGACCATGACTTTTATAGTCCATTTTTTGGTTTGGGATTACAATATCAACTCAATAAACAAACAAGAATTAGCAGCCCAAAAACATTTTTTTAAATACTCTACCTCAGAAGAAGTGGAGAGTCGCAGATTTTCCTGCCTGCCAGCCAGCCCCTCACCGTCCTCCTCCTGGCTGTGGTGATCCGTGGAAGGTCTGCTGCGATGCTGTCTGGGAGGAAGGCTTGACATTGATTGCCGGCCCTCCATTTGATCCCCCAAAAACTCCATCTCCTGGTAGTACCACAGACTTGGCTCCGTGGACTCTCTTGCTGCTGCTCCTGATCTTTGCTCCCGAAGTTCTCTTCTTTTTGTTCGGTATGCGGCCCTCAGGTTATTCATTTTGGTCTTCACCATGTTGCCTGTGCAGCCGGGAACCCATGTCTGCATATATGTAGCTATTTCAGCAAGTGCTGCCTTTCGTTGGTCCCGCTTTGAATAGTTTGGATGTTTTGAATCCCAAAGTAGGGGCATTTCCCTAAACTTCTCAATGAGACGAGAAATAATCTCCTTTCCCACGATAGTTTCCATTTGGGAGTTGTAGTATGAAAATTTAAGATGAACACTGTTAAACCAAAAAAAAAAACATAAAAAAATGCCCATCATTCACATTGTATTCATATGTGGCCCCAGATTGATCTTGTACTATGCAAACACAGTGTCTCCTGCAGCCAAAATGCTGGCCATCTCTGCCCCATTGTTGTGACCCAAAATTAGTTCACATGCAGACCCTTTTTCTAATCATTTTGCTAAATACGTGTAATCTAGACCCATCCACAAATTTTGAGATTGAGACCTTTCATGAAGGCAGTATTTAATGTGTACTTAGCCTGCCCCTTATCATTCCGGACATATAAATACACTTCCTAATAACCTCTGGCCAACCAACACAGAACAATACTTGCATGATCACAATACACCTGGCAAACAATAAAAATAGGTACAGCATTCTTCACATCTAGATTTAAGTGATGTGTAAAAGCATTGGGAGAATTAAATTCAGTTTGGGGGACACAATAAACTTACTAAGTTGCGTTAAAAGGCTGCAAACAACAGACAAAACCACAATACCATGGCTCTCAAGTTTCTAGGCCTCTGCTGATCCCATGTTTAAATTTTTTACCTTATCTCTAGCTCCTCGTGCAGCTCAATGAAATAATCTCCGCGTAAGCAACGTAATCACGTCGGTTCCCTTTTATAGACTCCGCGTGTGCGTGACACACCGCTTTCGCCACCATTGCCATGCCCCTTAATCAATGTTAATTCTCCAAATCTGGCGTTAACTGTGTTACTGCTGTCAAATGTTCTACTAATCTCCGCGTAAGCAACGTAATCACGTAGGTTCCCTTTAACAGACTCCGCGTGTGCGTGACACATCGTCACCATTGCCATGCCCCCTAATCAATGTTAATTCTCCAAATCTGGCGTTAACTGTGTTACTGCTGTCAAATGTTCTACTAATCTCCGCGTAAGCAACGTAATCACGTAGGTTCCCTTTAACAGACTCCGCGTGTGCGTGACACATCGTCACCATTGCCATGCCCCCTAATCAATGTTAATTCTCCAAATCTGGCGTTAACTGTGTTACTGCTGTCAAATGTTCTACTAATCTCCGCGTAAGCAACGTAATCACGTAGGTTCCCTTTAACAGACTCCGCGTGTGCGTGACACATCGTCACCATTGCCATGCCCCCTAATCAATGTTAATTCTCCAAATCTGGCGTTAACTGTGTTACTGCTGTGAAACGGGAGAATAATCTCCGCGTAACCTACGTAATCACGTCTTATTCATTCTCTACACTCCGCGTATGTATGAACCGCCGCCCTGGTCCCCGCCCATGACGGGACATTTCCAGATTTCCACGCCCCTAATCTCTGTGGGGATGAAAGATGGCGATGACAGGCGAGCATGCACGGAGCTCTCAGGCCAGAAGTGAGGGGACAGAGGCAGGAACGTCCCGATCCCGGCCTAAACGTTATAAGGCAACTAATATGTCTTTTGACGAAATGGTGGAGCTGGTAGAGATTATGCGGAGGAAGGACTATGATGGGCAATATGGCCCATACAAGACCCCCAACCGCAGGAAGGGGAAAATTATGGAGAAGGTGGCACGTAAAATGCAGAGGATGTTTGGCATCGCAAGGTCCAAGGAGCAGCTACGGAAGCGGTGGTCCGACTTAAAGCTCCGTGAGCCACATCAACTCAAGAAAATAAAAAAAATCCTCAAAAAAAGTAAGTTATTTTTTGGTTTGAGGGGTGGGGACAATTGTATTATTTGAATGTTTGGTCAGGTACATTTCTACATCTGTATCCTTGGCCTGGTTGTACTTCTGAAAACCTGTTTAAAGAATTGTATTTCTCAAAATATCATTTGCTTGGCCAACGACTGTTAATAGGAAACCTTGTTCACATCAGGTTGCTTCTCAAAAATACGATGTTGGCCCAGGAACAACACACCTGGACATGCCTCTCTTGCCAAAAACATTGTTTGTAAACATTGTGGAAAAATTTATTAATCGAACAATTAAATCCAAGAATGGGAAATGCAAACAGTGCTACTAAGCAGGTGTTTTCATATCTCTAATCCAGAGCACCTGTGTCTCCCCCAAAAGACTACACTAAAATGTGGATGGTCTCAGCTCAAAATTTGAAGGGGGGGACATCCATGTGTGTCACTTTGCTAAAAAGGGACTTAATCAGAGCTTGGCCTAGAAGTCATCCTAAAATCTAGGTTTGGGGTGATAAGACAACTAAATATTTTTAAAAAAAAGCCTCTAAACTTCGATGCAATGTGTGCGATTTCTGCTCTACAAGATCTGTGTGCTGATGAGTATACCTTTTTTTTGGTTATTTTTTCTAGGGGAAAGAAGACGCCAGCAATTCGAGGAGGCAGAGAGGGCCAGACACGCCCGGGATCTGCCATCTGGCCATGTGGAGGAGGAGGATGTGGAGGAGGAGGTGGAAGGAAGAGATGAGGATGTGGAGGAGGAGGTGGAAGGAAGAGATGAGGATGTGGAGGAGGAGGTGGAAGGAAGAGATGAAGATGTGGAGGAGGAGGAGGAAGGAAGAGAGGATGATGGCGTAATTTTAGATCTGGTAGTTGTTGAGGAGGAAGATGAAATTCAAGAAGAAGATTTTGGAGATTTTGAAGATGGTGGATTGGTGGAAGAAGAAGAAGGAGGAGTTATTGAAGATGGAGAAGTGGTGGAGGAGGAAATCAACACGACATCAGGTCAGTGTCATCCCAGCTTGATAGGGCAAAACAGATGTAGATAGGGTTGCCACCTCATCCCTTTAATCCCGAACACATATGGATTACACATGTTCTGTGGCTAATGTAATGCAGATATGGCACCAGGTGAGTTAAATTACCACCTTTTAATCAGCCACAGAACCTGTGTAATTAATATGTGTTCTGGTTTAAAGGGATGAGGTGGCAACCCTAGATGTATCTAGGCCGGTCAAATGGCTAATTTTATATTTTTTCATAATTTTGTAGGGGATGAAGATGCTGTTCCACATTTTTCTCGGGCAAGTGCGGGAATTATAATCCAGCAAGTAATGGAGTGCAGCAGCGAAATGGCGAATATGCGTCAACAGATGGTTCAGATGGAACAGAATGTGCGCAATATAATTGTCGACTGCTGTGCCGAGCTGGACACTATGCGGCAAAGAATGGTGGTTATAGAGCAAAACTATAAGAACATCATTGACATGATGGGCCGTGTCAAAGACTAAACCAACCCCCCCCGCCCATCCCCCAACCTGTTTTTATGTCTGACTCAGCAACACGCCAAAATTTGAAGATGCACACACAGTGTGTCAACATGTGCTATCTGCCATCACAGAATATAGAATATCTGTGCTTTGTGGGTACAACCCCCTCCTCGATTGTAAAATATTTTTCGAGGAAGGGTTTGCTCCCACAAAACCCAGACATTGTTCACCCATGATGGCAGATAGCACATGTCGCCATTTTAAAGTCTTTTGTTGTGGTATAACTGACATTTGGCGAATAGCACTGAATGTGTGCATCTTCTAATTTTGGCGTGTTCCGGTGTGACCTCACACCATGACTGTTTTTGGGAATGCAAAAGTGACACATTTGTGGTTTTATTTTTTGGGACATGTTTTATATTTTTTATTTTAAAAATGGCTTCCATTCAACAAGCCATACAAAACAGAAAAAGTGAACAAAATAATTAAAAAATAATGTTCAAAAATCAAAAATTAGATCACCAAAAAAAGATTGGTTAACACATCGATCCCAAAAATTAGATAATCTTTTTAATGGATTTAAAAAAAACACCACAAAAAAAATTAAAAAAAAAAAGTTTAAAATAATCTAAAAAAAAATGTTTTGAAATATTTCCAAAAAAAAAAAAAATATATTATTGGGTGAACAAATATGTTTTAAAAATGTGATCAATATTTTAACACAAAATTACGCCAAAAAAGAATGAACAAATCCAAAAGGTCCAAAATCTGCACCAATAGTTTTTTAAAAAAAAAAAAAAAAAAAAAATTGATGACACCAAAAAGATTTTGTGACGTTTACAGTTGTTAAATCCATTTTTGTGGGTAAAAATTGTACAACATTGTTTGTGAACACCAAAAAAAATTCGACAAAATGGTTTTGAACAAAAAAAAAAAAAAATGGATACGTAAAAAAAAAACAAAAAAAAATAAAAAACTAGAAAAATAAAAATGTTGGCATGTTTAATACCAAAAAAAATCCTTAAATAAAAAAACAAGGAAAAAGCTGACAATAAAAAACATTTTTGGAAAATCATTACAAGGAGTGGCTTGATTATTTAAGGTGCTGAATACCCAGTTTGGAGATGAGTGAATAATGTGCAATTGTGTTTATTTACTAAAACCTGAACCCTACATTTGGCACTAGAAGTGCACTATTTTTTTTGCTAACCAGGAAGACAGAAAAAAATACAAAAAGCAGTAATGACAAACAACTGTATAAAGTCCAATGGTCTAATTATTTATTAGTTCTGTGAATATTCCTTTCTTTTGGGGGCCAAATTAGAAAGAAATATGATCTGGCATAGCAATGGCCCCCCGACCCATGAAGTACTCAACATATTTGTTGCGTACCTCACGAGCAGATTGGGTGCCAATGCCAGCGCGACCAGTGACCAGCCCAGGGAGAGGATCTGAGAGTAGTCTTGCCTCAGAAACGCTGTCGGGTAGGTACGTCTGGGAATGCCTGCGTAAAAAGTTGTGCAAAATGCAGCAGGCAAATACAATGGTGTTCAATTTATATTCCGCCAGATGTATAGCTGTCAGGAACAGGCGGAACCGGTTGGTGAGGATCCCAAAGTCATTCTCGACTACCCTCCGAGCCCTGGCCAACCGAAAATTAAACACACTCCTCTCTGAGGTGAGGGTCCTCTGGGGAAAAGGCCGCATTAGGTGAGGTCCAAGCCCGAAAGCCTCGTCCGCTAGGAACACAAACGGAAGTCCTTCCACATTGTCTTCATCTGGTGGCAGTGCCAGATCACCAGTTTGGAGACGATCGTAGAATTCAGTCCGTGAGAACACTCCCCCATCTGACATCCGGCCGTTCTTCCCCACGTCCACATAGAGAAACTCATACTGTGCCGACACCACCGCCATCAACACAATACTATGATAACCCTTGTAATTATAATAGTAGGACCCCGAGTGGGGTGGGGGCACAATGCGGACCTGCTTCCCATCTATTGCTCCACCGCAGTTTGGAAAATCACAACGCTGGGCAAATTGGGAAGCCACAGACTGCCATTCCTGTGGTGTGGAGGGTAGCTGTGGGGACAAACAAAAAAAGAGATTTAGTACTTTGGCACATAAACATTGCAAACAAAATCCAAAAACCATCATTGTGCAACATCAACAGGATTCACATTTCACACAAGCATTGTGAAGTGAGTATTTTTTTTTTAAATCTAGGCCCACTTAATTATCAGACTCCACATCCCTCTGATGATAGAGCAAGAAACTATTTTCGGGGGGGGAGGGGCAGAGCTACAATTGATTAGCCAAAAAATAAACAAAAATTTAGGCTAGGTGTGTTTGGGCCTAGGAAAGCATGCTGGACAGGTTTATGGTGGGTAAGGACAAAATATGCAGGTAGGCCCAAAACAAACATGTAAAGGTTAACAACATGCATGGGGAGAAAAGGGAACATCCCACACACAGCAGATTACAATCTCATGGTTATTAGGGAAGAGAAAAAAAATGACTTTCTCACACATTTAAAAATAAAAAATTGTGTTGTTCAAATTAGGGAACTTACCTTAATATACTCCTCCTGCAGAACATGTATGATGGCAGTACACGTCTCTGGTATGATGACCCCAAGTGACTGGGGAGAGATGCCTGTCGAGAACTTGAGGTCCTGCAGGCTCCTCCCAGTCGCCAGGTACCGCAACGTGGCAATAAGCCTCTGCTCGGCCGTGATGGCATCGCGCATCACAGTGTCCTGCCTCGTGATATAGGGGGACAGAAGTTCCAGCAGACGGTTGAATACGGGGTCCGTCATGCGGAGAAAATTCCGAAAATCATCAGGATTATTCTCCTGGAGTTCCCCAAGCAGAGGCATATGAGAAAACTGGTCCCGCTGGCGCAACCAATTCTTGGTCCAGAAACGCCTCCTCCCACTGTTCCTGGCCAATAAACAGGTTCGCTGGACATGGCCATAAGCAATCCCATAACCAGCACCAATTCGCGAGAATCGACGCTGCTGCTCCATCATGGATTCAAACCGGCCGGCTGGTCAGTCAAGAACACACTCCAACAGAAAGCACTCGCAAATCCAGCACAACCTGCTAAGCCCGCACGACACACAGATACGAGCGCACAGTACGCGGAAACGTGCTGAAAGCCTGTGCCCGAATGCCAACTGCAAACCCGCAAGCAAACGCACTGAACCCGAGAATACCTACTGTCAAAACGCAGAGACTGAAAAGCACGAATCGGCTCTAACCAAACCTTCACTAGCACGCGGTCACACGGAACTAGCAAAAGCGGAACAGAGGGCGGCGCCGTTGACTTTGGTCTTCCCCTTTATAGTGACGTCTTACGTGGTTTACGTTGCATACGTTCTGGTTCGCGGAGATTTTTGGGCGCTAGTGTGTACGTTCCAGCGGATCAACAGATAAATCCGTCGATCCGCTGAAACCGATCCGCGGATAAATTTCAGCGGATGGATTCTATCGTGTGTATGGGGCCTTAGTGACTTACACATGTCGGATCTTAAGCGTATTTATGCGAAAATGATTCTAAGAATCACTCGCATAGATACGTGGCCCAAAAAAGAGAGATACGATGGAGTATCCTGAGATACTCCATCGTAACTATACTCAGAAATTTGGCCCTATATTGTGTTGCATATGGCGGCAGCAAAACTACAAATTCCAGCATGCTCTGCAAAAATGAAGGGCGCCTGCTTTGCTTCAGAGCAGTGAATTTCTATTATGGCTGTGCCTGCCCTGTGTAATGCTGTCCTTCCCATGACACTGATAGAATGTGTCACCAGAGGAGGGAGTATGGTTAGCATGAAAACTGCAATAGAGCGCATCTTCAGGCTGCAGAGCACATGTCCTGTGCATGATCTACACTCAGCAATAAGAAGCCGACCTCGGGGCAGCTTGAGGTTATGTATATAAACTAAGAATTGTGCTTTAAATCTGATGACTATGCAGCCAAGCCAATAAAAGTAGAATTGAAGCTAAACCCAAAAGCAGCTTACCGACTCTGAGGCCCCGTACACACGACAGAGGAACTCGACGTGCTTGGCACGTCGAGTTCCTCGTCGAGTTTTGGGATGAAGCCGCCGAGGAGCTCGGCGGGCCGGCTTCTCCCATAGAAGAACGAGGACAACGAGAAAATAGAGAACATGTTCTCTATTTTCTCGTCGAGTTCCTCGGCGGCTCCATCGAGCCAAAACTGTACAGACGACAGAGATTCTCGGCAGAATCCGGGTTTTGACCGAGTTTCTCGGTGAATTCTGCCGAGAATCTCTGTCGTGTGTACGAGGCCTTAGATGTGGTGGCTGCATTACTTTTCTTTTCCTTATTTTCACCTGGTGATTTGGCCAGTCAGTTTTCTGTTTTTCAACAGCACAAGCTGTCCTGAAAATGTATCAGTTTAAGCAGAACTATACCCTCGTATGGTTTTCGGCCAAGGAAGCTGCCACCTTGGCCTCTGTTTGATCTTTAACTGCCAGGATGCTGCACATGTGATCAGTTATGACACCGGCCAGAAAAAGCCCTGTTCACACATGAGCGATTTTCTGCTTGAAGCTTGTAGCTCAAAAAAAACTTTCAAAAAGCCAAATCTCACACATTTCAATAGTCCTTTTTCACATATGAGCATTCTGTCGCCTGAAGCAAAATGTCTGTCGATCAAAAACATACATGAGCTTCTTTTTTGGCAGATTACAAGCGTTTTTGGCCCCATAGATTTCAAGAGAAACACGTTTTGTAGCTTGTTTTCACCTCTAATATCCTCTCCTTCTACTCCCCATAGTGATTTCTATTGGCTAAACAAAAATGTATGAAGCTGTAAAATGCTTGTAATACGCTTTAACCACTTAAGGACCGCCTCCTGCACATTTACGTCGGCAGAATGGCACGGCTGGGCACAAGCACGTACCTGTACGTCCTCTTTAAGTGCCCAGCCGTGGGTCCCTGATATAGGGAAGCACGATCAATGTCACACGCCCAGCCCCGCCCCCTACAGTTAGAAACACATATGAGGTCACACTTAACCCCTTCAGCGCCCCCTAGTGGTTAACTCCCAAACTGCAATTGTAATTTTCACAGTAAACAATGCATTTTTATAGCATTTTTTGCTGTGAAAATTACAATTGTCCCAAAAATGTGTCAAAATTGTCCGATGTGTCCGCCATAATGTCACGGTCACGAAAAAAAAAAAAAAAAAAAAATCGCTGATCGCCGACAATTGGTAGTAAAAAAAAAATTATTAATAAAAATGCAATAAAACTATCCCCTATTTTGTAAACACTATAAATTTTGAGCAATCGATAAACGCTTTTTAACCACTTCTATACCAGGCACTTACGCAGCTTCCCGCCCAAGCCAATTTTCAGCTTTCAGCACTGTCGCACTTTGAATGGCAATTGTGCGGTCATGCTACACTGTACCCAAACAAAATTGGCGTCCTTTTTTCCCCACAAATAGAGCTTTCTTTTGGTGGTATTTGATCACCTCTGCGATTTTTTTTTCTTGCGCAACAACTAAAAAAAGGCTGGAAATTTGGAAAAAAAATTACGTTTTTATTTTTTTCTGTAAATTTTTTTGTAAATACGTTTTCTCTTTCAATTACGGGCACTGATATGGCAGCACTAATGGGCACCAATGAGATGGCACTGATGGACATCGATGAGGTAGTACTGACGGGCACAGATGAGGTGGCACTGATTGGCGGCGCTGGTATGCGACACTGATGGGCACTCATAGGCGGCACTGATGGGCACACATAGGTGGCACTGATGGGCACACATAGGCAGCACTGATGGGCACACATAGGCGGCACTGATGGGCACACATAGGCGGCACTGATGGGCCTTCATGGGCGGCACAGATGGGCACTCATGGGCGGCACAGATGGGCACTCATGGGCGGCACTTATGGGTGTCACTGATGGATACTTATGGGTGGCACAGATGGGCACTGATAGGTGGGCACTGGGCATGGATGGGCACTGTGGGGTGGCACTGATGGACACTGTGGGGTGGCACTGATGGACACTGGGGTGGCACTGATGGACACTGGGGTGGCACTGATTTTGCCAGGTTGCCAGTCAGTGCCCATTTGTGGGCACTGATTGGCATCTTTTTTCTTTTTTTGAATGCTTTTTTTTATTTTTTTTACTTCTTTTTTTTTTTTTTTTTTTCAGGCTTTTTTTTTTTTTTTTTTTGTCCACCCTGGTGGTCCAGGGTGGGCATCCCTGGTGGTCCAGTGTGGCGATCCGAGGGGGGGCTGCACTGATAAACAATCAGCGCGAACCCCCCCTGTCAGGAGAGCCGCCGATCGGCTCTCCTCTACTCGCGTCTGTCAGACGCGAGTGGTGGAAGAGCCATCAACGGCTCTTCCTGTTTACATCGTGATCAGCCGTCATTGGACACGGCTGATCACGTGGTAAAGAGTCTCCGCCGGAGGCTCTTTACCGAGATCGGAGATGCAGGGTGTCAGACTGACACCCCGCATCACCGATCGCCGCGATGCTCGCCCCCACGGGCGCGCGCGGCATGAAATCCTGCAGGACGTTCTGGAACGTCCTGTCAGGATTTCAGAACCACTTCCCGGACGTAAATCGGCTATAGGCCGGGCGGGAAGTGGTTAAAAACCGCAGAGGTGATCAAATACCACCAAAAGAAAGCTCTATTTGTGGGGAAAAAAGGACGCCAATTTTGTTTGGGAGCCACGTCGCACGACCGCGCAATTGTCAGTTAAAGCGACACAGTGCCGAATCGCAAAAACTGGCCGGGTCCTTTTTCCTGCATTTTGGTCCGGGTCTTAAGTGGTTAAAAACACTTGTAAAAAGCTGCAAAAAAGCTTCAAAAAGCGACCCAAAAACGATAGTAAGTTGTGCCAACTTTGACGCAACTCTGGATGGGTGCAACGTGGATACAAATTTGGCTTTTACCAGTGATAATGAACAACATGCAAGTTGCATTGTATAACATTCAGGTATGACTTTCATGCAACTTCAGTGGGTTAACTTTGACGTCTATGGCCCTCAAGTTGCATGAAAGTCGGACCAAAGCAGTGCATGAACTACTCTGAAGTTGCTCCAACTTTAAACTGGTTGTTAACCCTGTACAACCACTTTTACCTACAGGTAATCCTATATTAAAAAGGAAGTAAACCCTGATGGGTTTTACCTCCTCTTTTGCAAATAAAAGCAAAATGGGCTAGTATGCATCGCATACTAGCCCATTATGTTGCACTTACTTGCAAAGGAAGCCAGCGTTGTCACCGCTGTCCCCGCTGTGTGGAATTGTCCATCTTCACCCCTCTTCCTTTCCGGGGGGCCACAGACACCGGCTCTCCGACTGGCCGGAGACGGGTGACGACAGTCACAGCACAGGCCCTATAGAAACGGCACGATCGTGCCCTTTCTTTAGTGCGCATGCACCGATAAGTGGTTGTAAACTCTTTACAACCACTTTTACCTACAGGTAAGCCTATATTACAATCGTGCCCTTTCTAAAGGGGTCATGCCATGACTGGGGGCTCCTGTGCGCAAGCGCAGGAGTGACGTCACGCGACTCCGGGCAGGCACAGTTCGTGGCCCCAGGAAAGGGGTGAAGATGGACGCTTCCAGCCAGTGGGGACAGCGGTGACATTGCAGGCTTCGGTTTCAGGTAAGGGACACATAATGGGCTAGTATTCGATGCATACTAGCCCATTATGCTTTACCTTTGCAGTGAAATAAAGAGAAAGTAAAACCCATCAGGGTTTACTTCCTCTTTAAGTCACGCATATATGCATGGGCAACCGCAGAACTTTTTCTAGGGGGGGGGGCATAATTTTACGGTCACCTATGCTCTGCTTCTTTGACAATGTCATGAAGGGGAGGAGAGGGGCTTAGTCATTATCCCATAAAGCGCAGGCATGTGCCCATGATATGCAGCCTCACTGTGCTGATCAAATGTACAATACAGAGGGTGTACAGTATGTGTAAATAGAAGGAGTGGATGGTATTGGTATATAGAGGAAGGATATATACAGCTCTATATACAGGACAGATGATGTATATCTGCAGTCAGTGATGGAGGAATACAGGAAGGAAGATGGGTGTATATAGCTGTATACAGGACAGGACAGATGATATGATCTTTCCTATATCTGGCACCCCCCCTTCACTGATCATACCTGTATGCACTCAGCTGCCCCCCTCATCTGTATATATGTCAGCCCTACCCTGTACACCAACAGCCTCCACTTGTACTCACAGCCCCCACTTGTAAGGTCACGGTGGTCTTCCTTCTCCCAAGTCCTGTTTCCACATGTCCCTTTGAAAATACATTACAGGCAGCAAAGCAAACACGAGAGCGCACATACATGAAGCGGCCAGAGGTGGCAGTAAAGAGGTCTGCAAGCCCTGTGACACTGATCTTGCAACAGCTGTGGAGCCGACTGCACAAACACAGAGAGAGTCAGCACAGCTATAGATGTGAGCATGGCAGACCCTTGCCGATTCCAGGGGGGGGTCACTCGCCCCCCCCCTTAACCCTATGAGCGGAGGCCCATGCATATATGAATGGTTATCATTAGAAAACAAGGGGGACGAGTTGTCATGCAACTTTGATGTCCGCCTGCAAACCGCTCCAGTGTGAGAGGGGTCTAAGATAAGCACCTGAACGATCACAACATACAGGGATGTACAATGTAATACTGACATAAAATCACACAGAGGTTGGACTTGATGGACTTGTGTCTTTTTTCAACCTCGCCTACTATGTGACCTACTATGTAACATAACTTACCTGCAATAAAGTGTATTCCACATCCTGCAGTCTCTTTCGTACTCTTTCGAAATCTTCTCCTCAGTAAAGTCGCCAGGTCCTTTTAACAGCACTGAATTTACAGTAAGAAGCAGTCAGCAGGACATAGGATACATTTCATTACAGGTAAGTTATGTAAGTTATTTACCTAAACTTCAGATGAGGCCAACTCTCAGCGTACTCTGCTCTCTCCTTCTGCCAGACTGACAGTTCTAAGATTGTTACAGAGACATATTCCATTTCTTAAAGTGAATAGTGTTTAAATGTTTGGTACAAATACATAAGAGCATTATAGTGTGCTATATCTGCTTATAGTTCGGATTTAAACAACAATTGCAAAGTACTGCAATCATGCGCTGCTCTGCTAATTCCAATAGAAAATCAGATGACATTCCCTTTAGGAACCTTGCAGAGCTGCAACTAGACATCATTGCCTTGGATGCCAAAGCACCTTGTCAGACATCATTCAGAGACTCATTAACAACACATTCCTGTCAGGCTGGCTGCCGCTGACATTGGATTACTGGAGCAAGATCTGTCATTTACAGGCATCCCTATTAAAATAGTAATGTTACCTCTGTAGATATGAAACATTTATTAGCTTTTGGCATTGTTATAAAAAACAACTCACTTTGGATTCGCACAAGAGCGCCGAGGACTCCAGAGCCAAAACTAGAAAATATTACCAACACAACGGATAAATAACGCCGCGTACACAGGATCGGAAATTCTGACAAGAAAACCGTGGATTTTTTTCAGATGGAATTTTGGCTTAAACTTGCGTGCATACACACAGTCACACAAAACTCCGACAGTCAAGAACGCGGTGACGTACAACACTACAACGAGCCAAGAAAAATTAGGTTCAATGATTCCGAGCATGCGTCGACTTGATTCCGAGCATGCGTGTTTTTTTGCGCATCGGAATTGCCCACAGATGATTGGAATTTCCGACAAGAACCTTTCCCATCGGAAAGGGCCAGATCCACGAAGAAGTTACGACGGCGTATCTATTGATACGCCGCGTAACTTCTAGGTTGCTCCGGCGTATCATTGTTTTGTATCAACAAAACAAGATACGCCTGAAGCTGGGCTAGATCCGACTGGCGTACGTCTTAGTACGCCATCGGATCTAAGGTGCATATTTACGCTGGGCGCTAGGTCGCGCTTCCATCGATTTCCGCGTCGAGTATGCAAATTAGCTAGATACGCCAATCCACGTACGTCCGGCCCGCGCATTTTTTTTCGTCGTTTCCGTAAGGCTTTTTCCGGCGTAAAGTTACCCTTGCTATATGAGGCGTACTTAATGTTAAGTATGGACGTCGTTCCCGCGTCGAATTTTGAAAATTTTACGTCATTTGCGTAAGTCGTTCACGAATAGGGCTTTGCGTAGAATTACGTTCACGTCGAAAGCATTGGCTTGTTGCGGGTTAATTTGGAGCATGCGCACCATTTACGTTGGGTCAAGACGTATTGACATAAAACAAGCCCCCATCTCATCCATTTGAATTGCGTGCCCTTATGCCGACATAGTTACACTACGCCCCCGTAACTTACGGCGCAAATTCTTTCAGGATACGGAAAATACGATAAAAATTACGACGGCGTAGTGTATCAGAGATACGCTACGCCGGACGGAAATATGCGCTCAGGTACGTGGATCTGGGCCATTCCGACCGCGTGTACGCGGCATTAGAATCTTAAATCGTTCTCTTTGTTCCTCCCAAGACCTCCTGCTCTCTAGTTCCCCTTTCATCTCCTCTCATGCTTGCCTCCAGAACTTCTCCCCAGCCTCTCCCATGTTTTTTGAATTCCTTACCCAAATCTGTACGACTATCTCCTACTCTATCCACTTTTAGGTGATCCCTGCAAACTTTCCTCTTCAGAGAAGCCTATCCTGCCCTCACCTAACAACTGTACTTTTATTTTCCCCCCCATCAGCATATCCCCCACAGTTATTAGCTTTTGTATCACTTGACCCTCTTTTCTAGATTGTAAGCTCTAATGAGCGGTGCCTGCTGATTCCTCCTGTATTGAATTGTATTGTAACTGTACGGTTTTCCCTAACAGGGTAAAACAATGCGCAAACTGTTGGCGCTGTATAAATCCTGTATAATAATAATAATAAAAATAAACTAGTATACACTATTGATATTTCATGTTCACATGCACGAAAAAAATAATCAAATGTTTCTGATAATTATATTAGTGATTAAATAATATAAAACTGTATTAGTGAGATACACTTACCAATGCACGCTTCTTTGCCCTGTGGGTGAAGGCCTGAATGTACAAAGTGATGGTTTCGTGACCCTGTGCCCAGCCTATGCACATGTAAACAATTCATTACATATTCTAAACCAGCAGTGAAAACACTTTCAAACGAACTCTCACTCACCTCTGTAGCTGTAAACTTTGTGAGGAAATCCATCTGCAAAATTCACAATAGAAGTACTGAATCTTTGTAACCTGCCAATCCTCTAATGTAAACACAAAGCTGAGCTTTTCAACCTTCTTGTTAAAAAGTCTGTATATAGCACTACAAAACATACAGTGCACAGGCCACATGTCTTTCTTCACACAGGAAACTTGTTTTTTACAGGGAAAAGAGATGGAGTTTAACCATAGAGCAGCTACAAACTTATAAACACTGCCATCTACTGGTTGAAGAATATATCTCTACTACATACTGATGGAGAGTTATTGGTGTGCACAAGCTATTACATTATGGTTTGCTCTCCAGAACACAAATACATGTGTGCAGGGGTCAAGTCCTGGGGAAAAAAGTGTGGGAACTCCCACCCAAGATCCACTCCCCCACCAAAAAAAGAAAAAAATGATACGCTCATATGCATAATTACTAAACCGCAAGTTCTTTCTAAATCCCACGATAACTCGCGGCAGACCTCCGCAATGTCTCCTGGGAACAATGACAAAAGCTCCCAGGAGACATTGCGGCATCGAGGAAGTGACAGAATACCCGCACACTACCTGATGAATCCATATACAGGAAGCGGCCAGTAACATAAAGGATTACTAAGGTTTGCCTGCCCCTGACAGTGACTCGAGCTGGGCATCGCCGCTTAGTGAAGGATTGGCTCGGGCGGCTCGGCTGCTCTAGTCCTGGAAAGGGAACTGAGTTCCTGCTGTGAAAAAAGTGCAGGAACTCCGTTCCCACGCGTTCCTGCAGGACTTGAGCCCTGCATGTGTGTATATCAGTGGACAGTATTCTTTTTTTCCCAACTTTTTTTAGGAGGCCCATTGGGGGACTTTGATGAAATATGAAGGGTCTAAACAGAGAGAAAGGGACTAAGGACAGAGCTTCCCCAGTCCCTTTCTCGGCAGCCTAAGCTGCACAGAGGTTCATTTTCAAACTGAAGCATTTTGTAATTTGCAGTACTGTGCTTAGTCAACTGAGTTCATATCTGTAGATGTTGAGAAGGGAGCTGTCTGAAAAAGTATTCTTTAACCGATTCCGCACGCCGATATACGTTGGCAGAATGGCACGGGCAGGCAAATGGGCGTACCTGTACACGCGCATGCCCTCGTCTTGGGAGTGTGTTTGCGAGTCCTGCGAACTTGATGTTCGCCGGCGGCCCACGATTGCGGTGTGGAGAGGCATAACGGGGAGATGCCTATGTAAAAAATGCATTTCCCTGTTCTGCATAGTGACATGACAGGGATCTACTGCTCCCTGTGATCGGGAGCAGTGATCGCTGTCATGTCAGTGGTAGCCCACCCCCCCCCACAGTTAGAATCACTCCCTAGGACACACTTAACTCCTTGACCGCCCCCTAGTGTTAAACCTCTTCCCTGCCAGTGTCATTTATACAGTATTCAGTGGCTATTTATAGCACTGATCGCTGTATAAATGACAGTGGTCCCAAAATAGTGTCAAAAGTGTCCGATGTGTCTGCCATAATGTCGCAGTCTCGATAAAAATCTCAGATCGCCGCCATTACTAATGAAAACAAATGCTATAAATCTATCCCCCATTTTGTAGACGCTATGGGGCCAGATTCACATAGAATTACGCCGTCGTATCAGCAGATACTCCGACGTAAGTCCAAATCTAAGGCCGTTGTATGTTTAAAGCGGGAGTTCACCCATTTAAAAAAAAAAAAAAAATCTCCCCTTAGCTTCCTGCTCGTTCGGTCTAGGGGAATCGGCTATTTATATTAAAATATGAGCAGTACTTACCCGTTTTCGAGCTGCATCTTCTTCCGTCGCTTCCGGGTATGGGTCTTCGGGAGCGGGCGTTCCTTCTTGATTGACATTCTTCCGAGAGGCTTCCGACGGTCGCATCCATCGCGTCACTCGTAGCCGAAAGAAGCCGAACGTCGGTGCGGCTCTATACTGCGCCTGCGCACCGACGTTCGGCTTCTTTCGGAAAATCGTGACGCGATGGATGCGACCGTCGGAAGCCTCTCGGAAACCTGTCAATCAAGAAGGAACGCCCATTCCCGAAGCCCATACCCGGAAGCGACGGAGAGGATGCGTCTCGTAAACGGGTAAGTACTGCACATATTTTAAAATAAATAGCCGATTCCCCTAGTAATAACGAGCAGGAATCTAAGGGGGAAAAGTGCCCTCTAAGGGTGAACCCCCGCTTTAAGTGTATTCTCAAACTGAGATACACTTAAACATGCCTAAGATACGACGGCCTGCGCCGTTGTATCTTAGGGTGCAATATCTACGCTGACCGCTAGGTAGCGTTTCCATTGCGGTCAGCGTAGAATATGCAAATGACTAGTTACGCGGATTCACGAACGTACGATTGCCCGTCGTAGTGATTTTACGTCGTTTCCGTAAAAGAAACGCGGCGTAAAGATAAACATGCCCCCTAGGTGGCGTACTCAATGTTAAGTATGGGCGTCGTTCCCGCGTCGCAATTTGAAAATTTTACGTCGTTTGCGTAAGTCGTCCGTGAATGCCACTGGACGCCATTTACGTTAACGTCAAAACAAATGACGTCCGTGCGACGTCATTTAGCGCAATGCACGTCGGGTAATTTACCCGACGGAGCATGCGCAGTACGATCGGCGCGGGAACGCGCCTAATTTAAATGATCCACGCCCCCTACCTGGATCATTTGAATTAGGCGGGCTTGCGTGGGTGGACTTTACGCTACGCCGCCGCAAGTTTACAGGTAAGTGGTTTGTGAATCAGGCACTTGCCCGTTAAACTTGCGGCGGAGTAACGTAAAGGAGATACGTTACGCCGCCGCAGATCTACGAGAATCTGGCCCTATAGTTTTTGCGCAGAGGTGATCAAATACCACCAAAAAGAAGCTTTGTGAGAAAAAAAGGACGTCAATTTTGTTTAGGAGCCATGTCACACGACGCAGTGCCGAATCGCAAAAAATGCTCTAGTCAGGAAGGGGGTAAATTCTTCTGGGGCTGAAGTGTTTAAAAAGGTTATAAACATGGATAAAGGTAACATGAAGAGCTGGGTCATGCAAACCGCTGCATTGCAATACAGTGGCTGGTGTGCGTTACAGTGGGGCCGAGATCAGTGCAGTGATGATGCACTGAGCTCGGCCCATCGCACTTTTTTTTTTTTTAACAAACTTTATTGAGAGGTCGGACAGACATCTCATAAATTTCAGTTGCCGGCTCCACTGTGTGAGGCAGTGGATTGCCTCGCACATTGCTGCACTGATAAAAAGTACTCGTGCTCGCAACACCAACAACAACACAGTGCCATGAACCGGGGGACATAGCAGACAAGGCATTTTGCCTTGTCCATGCAGTGGGACTGCGCTGAAATAGCCACCCAATGCAGCCCCATCCCATGTGGGGTGAACCAGGCCTTGAGCAACACAGAAGTGTGGACCGAACCAAATGACTTCTCAGAACCTGTGTTTTGCAGGCCTTCAGCAGGAATCAGAAACATAGCACAGTGCCTCCCTGTTTGCACTCATCTGAACAGGTCCATAGTAACACAGTTAATAGCCGAATTTAATATAAAACAGTTAAAGTGACAAAAAATTCTAGTTGAAAGAAATCTATTTATGATTGTACACACGATCGGAAATTCCGACAGGAAAAATACGATGTGAGCTTTTGGTCGGAAATTCTGACTGTGTGTAGGCTCCATTGGAAAAATTCTGGTTAACATTAGTCATTGTGTAAGTACCCAGGACTTGGTTGAAACAGTTTAAAGAAAACAGTCATGAACACTATGCAAACAACGAAAGCAATAGGTAACACATATGTACAGATTAAATAGACTCCCCAATAATTTTTGGTGTGTGTGGGATGCTGTGGCTAAAGGGGAACCCCAGTCCGGCCTACGATACCTCTAGTACACACCCAGTAAAATTATATCAATACCCGTGGTGTGTCCCCTTTAAGAGCAACCGCGGTAATGTCCTGGAGGCAAAGCTTTGCGTTTTATTATCTTCACTGGCAATGTAGGAGCTCTGTGGACAATATTTGGATGTGGTATTCTATGAAAAGCATTAAAGGTTCCTGGGCAAAGCCCCCTCACCAAATCCTGTACACAGTCAGCGGTCCTCCCCTGAGCGATTGATCGATCTTAGATGCAGGTGTGTCGCAGTGGCATTCAGTCCTTGAGCTGTTGCAGGGTGTCCTTCTTTATCATGGACAGTCTGTTCCTCTGGCCTATAGTTGCAGGCATGGGCGTAGGAACCGGGGGGGACGGGGGGGACGGATCCCCCCCAGATAATAATGCGGGGGGGACAGGTATGGTAAAATCCCCCCCACCCGCCGAGCCTCGTCCAGTCAGTGTCCAACAAGCTGGCAGCATGAGCGGGCTGCGCTGTAGGGGAGGTGGAGGCGGAGCGGTCAGGCCGACAGTTGCTGAACCCGCCAGGAGCCGACTGAGGGGGGTAAGGGAGGCTAAGGATGCCGCTTGTTCCGCACTGCTGAAGACAGCCTTGCCGGCCGCCGGTACACTGTCTGCAGCAGAGCGGTGCGAGTGTGCTGTGAGTGAATCACGGACCATTCACTTCCCTGTCAGGCTGCCTGACTCAGGCAGAGTGTTCTCCGCCCGACAGGAGCTTCCTAGTCCCGCCCGGCGTGATGTCATTCACAGACCGGGAGGCGGGAAGAAAGAGCCGAGGAGAGTGCTGCTGTGAGGAGCCAGTGAAGCCCCTGCAAAAGTGCAGGTAAGTTTTCCAAGCTAAAAACGTAACCTAAATCACTGTTGTCACAGTGGCTTAGCTGTGTCAACCTGCCTGAAGTGTTTAACTCTTTGGGGGGGGGTTTACATTGGTATTTGAAATATGCAGCATGGAAGGGGTTATTGCATTAGTGACCAGTTAATTAACCCCCTTGTGCTGCATTTATGGTGCAGCATCAAAGGGTTCATAAACTCATATACCAGTGCCACTAATGCAGCACAAAGGGGTTAAATAACTGGCACTGGTCACTAATGCATCAGTGGTGTATTCGATACTACCCACCCCTCTCTTGTACATACTACCCACCCCTCTCTTGTACATACTACCCACCCCTCTCTTGTACATACTACCCACCCCTCTCATGTACATACTACCCACCTATACGCACCCCTCTCATGTACATACTACCCACCTATACCCACCCCTCTCGTGTACATACTACCCACCCCTCTCGTGTACATACTACCCACCCCTCTCATGTACATACTACCCACCTATACGCACCCCTCTCATGTACATACTACCCACCCCTCTCATGTACATACTACCCACCTATACGCACCCCTCTCATGTACATACTACCCACCTATACCCACCCCTCTCATGTACATACTACCCACCCCTCTCGTGTACATACTACCCACCCCTCTCATGTACATACTACCCACCTATACGCACCCCTCTCATGTACATACTACCCACCTATACCCACCCCTCTCATGTACATACTACCCACCCCTCTCGTGTACATACTACCCACCCCTCTCATGTACATACTACCCACCTATACGCACCCCTCTCATGTACATACTACCCACCTATACGCACCCCTCTCATGTACATACTACCCACCTATACGCACCCCTCTCATGTACATACTACCCACCTATACCCACCCTCTCATGTACATACTGCCCACCTATACCCACCCCTCTTGTGTACATACTACCCACCCCTCTCATGTACATACTACCCACCAATACCCACCCCTCTAATGTACATACTACCCACCTATACCCACCCCTCTCGTGTACATACTACCCACCTATACCCACCCCTCTTGTGTACATACTACCCACCCCTCTCATGTACATACTATCCACCAATACCCACCCCTCTCGTGTACATACTACCCACCTATACCCACCCCTCTTGTGTACATACTACCCACCCCTCTCATGTACATACTACCCACCAATACCCACCCCTCTTGTGTACATACTACCCACCTTTACCCACCCCTCTTGTGGACATACTACCCACCCCTCTCATGTACATACTACCCACCCCTCTCATATACATACTACCCACCTATACGGTATAGGTGGGTAGTATGTACATGAGAGGGGTGGGTAGTATGTACATGAGAGGGGTGGGTATTGGCGAGTAAAAATGCTGTCCCCCCCAGATTTGTAAGGGTTCCTACACCCATGGTTGCAGGCTGTGTGCCCCTTGGTAGGCCGCAATTTCTCACACACATAGAGTGCATTAGATGCTCTCCTCCTGGGGTGCAGGCAAAAAGAGGCTCTGGCCTAGTTCCTCTGGCTTTTTATCTCCTCCCCCACAGTCCTTTGCTGCTGTCTCATAATTGGCTCATGCTCTCCCAATAGAGAGTTTACAGACAACCTCCAATAGGGAGTTTCCAAACAAGCAGTATTGAGTGTCTGTGTGTGAAGAGAGAAAAAGCCCATGCTGCTGCAGCAGATAGCTGTCCCCTAATAGATTAGATCAGTCTGGAGAAGTACCTGCTACACTGCAAAAAGCTGTATGAACAGAACAGATAAGTCGGGTGCATACAAGTGTACATACTAATGCCCTGTACACACGAGCGGAATTTCCTTCGGAAAAAAGTTAAATGTTTTTTCCGACGGAATTCCGCTCAAGCTTGGCTTGCATACATACAGTCACACAAAAGTTCTCTGAACTTTCGAGCGTTAAGAACGCGGTGACGTACAACATTACAACGAGGCGAGAAAAAAAGTTCAATGCTTCAGAGCATGCGCCGATTTGTTTCCGAGCATGCATGTTTTTTTTCCCATCGGAATTCCATACAGACGAACAGATTGGAAGGAATTTTTTCCATCGGAAAAATTGGGAACCTGCTCTCACTTTTTCTGGCAGGAATTCCGACAGCATTAGTCTGATGGAGCATACACACGGTCGGAATTTCCGATGAAAAGCTCACATCAGACTTTTGCTGGCGGAAATTCCGCTTGTGTGTATGGGGCATTAGTGTAATCTGCTCTTATTTTGAATTTCATAAATGCATACCTTCCCACTATACCAATTCTTTCATGTTATAAAAGGTGAATCTGCAAATCAGTGCAGACGTTGTGGATAACTGTAAGGCCCCGTACACACGACAGAGTTTCTCGGCAGAATTCACCGAGAAACTCGGTCAAAACCCGGATTCTGCCGAGAAACTCTGTCGTCTGTACAGTTTTGGCTCGATGGAGCCGCCGAGGAGCTCGACGAGAAAATAGAGAACATGTTCTCTATTTTCTCGTTGTTCTATGGGAGAAGGCGGCCCGCCGAGCTCCTCGGCGGCTTCATCCCAGAACTCGACGAGGAACTCGACGTGCTTGGAACGTCAAGTTCCTCGGCCGTGTGTACGGGGCCTCACAGGATGTATAACTGGCTGAATGATCACACAGACACATACCTCCCAACTAGAGATGGCCTGCCAGTCGCCAGGCAGTTGTTTTGCATCGAACTTTCGTCGTTCGCGGTCCACTAAACCGTCAGACATCTGGCGATGTTCGCGGCGGTCTACAATGTTACATGGGTAAGAACTTTGACCTATGACACATCCATCAGGTGGTGCAGGACAGCCAATTGAGACATTTCAGCACATGAACATACTCCCTGCCTACCTTATAAATAGACCTGATCTGGCGGCCATCTTACATTCTGCTGTTTGTTAGTCTAGGGAAAGGGTGCTGTGTTTGGAGCAGGGACAGGCTGTATTATTTCAAATAGCTATCTAAAGGGCCACACAAGTCCTTTTAAAGGACTGGTATAGGTGTGCTACTTGCTCTAGTATATAGGTGTCTAATACATTCATATACTTTTTGTCAGTGTAGGGCGAGGTTGGCGTTTCCAGCAGGGACAGCGTTTAGCGACACAAATTGCTACCTAACAGGTCCACAAAAGTCCTTTCAGGCACTGGTATAGGTGTGCTACTTGGTCTACACTGCAGTACATGATAGTGTGAAATACCGTATTTATCTGCTTATACTGCGCACTTTTTTGCCCTTAAAATCAGGGCAAAATTGTGGGTGCACGATATACGCCGATACTCGCTTCCCGCGCTGTGTCTGAACGCGGCCGCCGTACACTCGGCCATGCTCAGCTCCCCTCGCGGTTATGCGAGAGAACCTGAGAGGAGTCGAGCATGCCTGAGCGTGCCCGGGCACGCTCGGGCACACTCGGCCACGCTTGGCTGTGCTCGGTATATGTCGGCGGCGTTCAAACACAGCGCGGGAATCGGCTCAGAGACAGCGCGGGACAACCGGGGAGGACACCACGAAGGCCGCAGACGGACACCGGACAAGGCCGCCGATGGACGCCGGGCAAGACCCCAAAACTGTAAGTAATAAAAAAAAAAAATCAGGAGTTTAACGTCCAGATCAGGGGTGCGGGCTATACGCTGGTGCGAGCAATAGGCCGATAAATACGGTACATTCATATACTTTTTGTCGGTGTAGGGCGAGGTTGGCGTTTCCAGCAGAGACAGCGTTTAGCGACACAAATCGCTACCTAACAGGTCCACAAAAGTCCTTTCAAGCACTAGTATAGGTGTGCTACTTGGTCTGCACTGCAGTACATGATAGTGTGTAATACATTCATATACTTTTTGTCAGTGTAGGGCGAGGTTGGCGTTTCCAGCAGGGACAGCATTTAGCGACACAAATCGCTGCCTAACAGGTCCACAAAAGTCCTTTCAAGCACCAACATAAGTCTTCAATGACAGATTCGACCTTAATTAATTTATATTTTCGGACAAATGCATTTTTTAACTAAACAAAATAAATAAAAACGAATTTCAGGAGTAACTAAATAAATACATTTTTCGGACGAAAACGAAATATTTCAGTGTGCACATGTCTAGACGTTTTCAGTAAGCATTTTTATCAATATCTCTGCGGACTTTAGAACACTACAAAACACCTCCCTTTCTGTGAATAAATGACAGGTACAGCCAAGCAAATCTGCCGAAAATTGAAAAGTTTAGGGCTGGTTTGGGGTGGGGGGGGGGGCTCCGCATGTAGGTGTGACAACAAATAGCATAATGGAAAAGGTGGAGTTCACCTTTAACAGCAGGCTCCCCCACGTGAAATCTTAACAATCTGAGGGAAGTTGAAAAAGTTGGTTTCTACTTGTATTTAAAATGTAAAGCCTAAATCCAGCTTTACATTTGATATTCACATTAACTATTTGGCAATGGCTTGCACATCCCAACTTCAATCTCAAGCCTTTAATTCATGAAACAAACTCTAAAGGCTTGTACACACGATAGGTTAAACCGATAAAAACGGTCTGATGGACCGTTTTTATCGGTCCAAACCGATCGTGTGTGGGCGCCATAGGTTATTTAACCTTTGGTTAAAAAAAAGCAAACTTGCTTTAAAATTTAACTGATGGATTGCTAACCGATAGGTCAAAACCGATCGTTAGTATGCAAAACCATTGGTTAAAAACCAGCGCATGCTCAGAATCAAGTCGACGCATGCTTTGAAGCATTAAACTTCGTTTTTTTCAGCATGTCATTGTGTTTTACGTCACCGCGTTCTGACATGATCGGTTATTTAACCTATGGTGTGTACGCGTGACGGACCATCAGTCAGCTTCGTCGGTTAACCTAAGACAACCTCAGACCGTTTTCATTGGACGGACTGATCGTGTGTACGAGGCTTAAAGCGGTTCTCCACCCTAAAGTGGAGTCCCGCTGATCGGAACCCTCCCCCCTCCGGTGTCACATTTGACACCTTTCAGGGGGGAGGGGGGTGCAGACACCTGTCTAAAGACAGGTATTTGCACCCACTTCTGGCCACACGCTACGGGCAAAAGACGGGTTTTTCTGACTTCCCGTCTGTCGCCCGTTGTGTGCTGGGAACACTCGGCTCCCAGCACACAGCGTGTGAGCCAATCGGCGGGCGCAGCGCGACTCGCGCATGCGCCGTAGGGAACCGGGCAGTGAAGCCGCAGCGCTTCACTTCCTGGTTCCCTCAGCATGGATGGCGGGGGGAGCAGCAGAGAGACGAGCGATCGCTCCTGCTCTGCTGCGATCAGCGCTGGACTCCAGGACAGGTAAGTGTCCTGCAGTATTTGTAGCTGCTGGCTTTTAATATTTTTTCCCCGTGGCACATCCGCTTTAAGTGTATTTTTTTTTTTTCAGACACAATTATATTTTGATTCTGTGTAATTCAAGATCTCTTCTGGAAGTAATTAGAATTTTCTGCTTCTATCCAAGTTAGACGAGTTAAACAGTGCAATTATTTCTGCTGTTTATTGCTGCTGGATATAATGAAGTCAATCAGGATAATTTATTAGCAATGCTATTGTAGCGCTGAAAGAGGAAACTGTATGCAAATAACATATTAAGAGCTGGACTTATTTCCTGAGTAATGAAAAAATTGTGTTAACCTGCTTTTCACAGAACATTATATAACTAGGAAGGGTCACCTTGCTAAAAATAAGGGGATGAGGAAATTTGCATCAAGGCACTTTAGGGACTTTAACGTCTAAACACAAATGTTTCCGTAGATCAAATATTGTAATCGTTTTAAAACTAGCTTGTTAACAATTTTACCTAAGTGTCTGGTAATATGCAAATTAGCTGAGCTCCCAAGCCACGGTATTAAAGCAAAACTAATGTCTCAGTTTTCAAAACTGCGATCAGGTAGGTTCTTTATTGCAGAAGTCAAATAGAATAAGTGCAGGTCAGTTTACATTCTGGCACCGATCTTGTGTGCTGTGATGACTGAAATCCTGCGCATGTGCAGGAATTACCTATTTTCATGCCAGCCAATGAAGAGGGGCCCAGCCCGGAACTAGGAAGAAGATGAGTAGAATATGCCAGGGCTGGCAAGGGATATCAATCCAGTGAAGGAGAAGCAAATATTGACGTATCTGCACCCCCCTGCCCCCTGAAAGATGTCAAATGTGACACCGGAGGGGGGGAGGGATCCGATCAGCGGGAGTTCCACTTTAGGGCGGAGCTCCGCTTTAAAGAGAAAAGTCATTTTTTCAAATACTGTAGCTGCAGACTTTTAAAAATCAGGTAGCTGACTTAAACATCAGGTACTTACCAGTGCCTGGAGCCCAGAGTGGTCTTCCTACAGCCAATTATTCTTACTGCTGCATGTCCCCGGCACCGCTATCTTGAATTCCTAATGTACCACAGCTGGCTCACCACTGCGAATGCTTGAGCTTTTACGGCGCTCTGTGAATGGCCCTACAGCCTCCTGGGACATGTGACGTGTCCCAGGAGGCAGTGAGAGGGGAGGCAGCAGGTGCAAAATATCATCCCTGTCCTTGTCAACCCCCCCGGAAAAAAAAATAGCAACTCAGTTACAGCCTGGGGGAGGGAGCAAACCAAAGGCGCTTCACTTATTGAGTGAAGTTTTCCTTTAAGTTTTCATGGTTATCCAAATCTTTACTACTTAAACCCAATTAAATATTTTTTATGTATACTGTAATGTAGAGCGCGCAGTATATACATATAAGTATGCATCTTTGTCTACATTGTTTTCTAGTGCTGCAGCAATGGTTAAAGATAAAATACCCTGGGTTGGCAGCACTTAGAACAATCTCACACCCAAGAAGCATCTCAGTTCTCCAACACCCCCATGAACACTTCTCTCCAGTAATAAACAATGATACGGGATGGTAGAGCGATGTTGATTTGTATAGCGTTCAGTGGGTGAGTGGGACCAAAGGAGAGCTTGTGTGTGAGAGTCGCGGTCAGACATTCCAATGTGGTGACGGCAGGGTGAACATTATTGCAGCACATAAGTGCCCAAAAAAGTTTATATTTCCTGTCTAATGGCAGGTACGACTTGATTCCCAATATTACATTTATTAACTAGAAAGCCTTCCTCCTTTTGCTTTTCTGAATACATTTTAAGTTGCGACATCTGAAGTCATCGCTGCTCACCTGTCATCCATCTCACCACTGCTGATCCTACCAACACTAGTGACTACTTCCTGACTGTTATATTCAGACCTACCACAGGCTTGATCAAACCTCAGCCAAAAGATCATCCAGTGTTATGCCCCTCACTACACGTGACTGAGGTGTATTCAGGCACACTGCTAACTCTTCTCATACCAATGCATTCCAGTAGGCGCAGAATACTTTTGAACTTTTATTAGTGCAAGATAGAGTAAAACTGAAACAGATACAAACAAGTACAATTAGTAAATAATCACACAATTAGAGGATCCCTAACTATCTAGCTAGAGACACAAAGATAAACGTACCGGAGATGGATTGGTATGGCTGACGTGGGATAGAACTCAGCAGACATGTGCTTGCTTCCAAGGAGAAAACGGAAAAGAAAGCCTGGAGAAGGAGCAAAGCCTCCTGGGAAGGAAATACGGAGGCTTGCATGGACCAAAACTAACCAGCTATTCTAACTAACTGAATTGAATGGAAATGGTGCAGTTAAACAAAATGTCCATTAGATGGCAGCATTGATTTAATTCTAACAAACTAAAGTCAATAAAGAGTATGAGCCTTATTTAATGAAGGCATGACATCCAGTGCTCTTGTTGCACCCTCCACACTAATATGCAGCCACAGGAGCACTGGTGTTCCAAGTCACACTGCTACAAAGGGTCATAGGTTGGACTGGGGCAATAATGGTGCTCCCCATGCCAAGTAGCACTGCTCTCATATGCCCTGATCTATTGTCTAAGAACTGGCAATGCCATCTGGTTTCATACAAGAAGATAGGAAGGAAGAGGAAGTGGTCAATAGCTATGTATAGTACAAAAAAGTGTCAACCACCCCAAATTATAACTAGCCTTTGCAGCAATGCTGTATCCTGGCCTAGGCCAACAAGAACCAGGCCTAGGGCAGCACTTTGTAGGGGGGCAGCACGGAAAGAGTCCCTGCCGGCTTGTGCTACACTGTTAGTGTAGCACTAGACTTATGGGGCGAACAGGGATGAGAGGCAAATTAATCTGGCGCCCTCATAAAGCGGCAGCACTGCTTCTGGTATGCGGGTGGCCAGCATTCTGCAACAGTGTATGGAGGGGGGGGGGGCGCTGCTTCTAATTTTGACTGTCCTATCATCCTAGACCACAAACCTTCCTTACTGTGCCGTTTTCTGCTGCACCACTGGCATGGTTATATCTCCTTAGTCCTCTCCATAAAATTATCAGAAATTTGTGCTTAACCACTTCAGCCCCGGACTATTTTGCTGGTCAATGACCGGGCCACTTTTTGCAATTCGGCATTGCGTTGCTTTAACTGACAATTGCGCGGTCGTGCGACGTAACTCCCACACAAAATTAGAGTCCTTTTTTCCCCACAAATAGAGCTTTCTTTTGGTGGTATTTGATCACCTCTGTGGTTTTTATTTTTTGCGCTATAAACAAAAATAGAGCGACAATTTTGAAAAAAAATAATATTTTTTACTTTTTGCTATACAAAATATCCCCCAAAAATATATCTAAAAAAATGTTTTTCCTCAGTTTAGGCCGATATACGTATTCTTCTACATATTTTTCGTACAAAAAAATTGCAATAAGCGTTTATTGATTGGTTGGCGCAAAAGTTATAGCATCTACAAAATAGGGGATAGTTTTATAGCATTTTTATTAATATTTTTTTTTTACTAGTAATAGCGGCGATCTGCGATTTTTATCGGTACTGCGACCTTATGGTGGACACTTTGGACACTTTTGACACATTTTTGAGACCATTGGCATTTTTATAGCGATCAGTGCTATAAAAATGCATTGATTACTGTAAAAATTTCACTGGCAGGGAAGGGGTTAACACTAAGGGCGATCAAGGGGTTATTTATGTTCCCTCATTGTGTTCTAACTGAAGGGGGGGTGGGACTGACATGGGGAAATGACAGATCGCTGTTCATACATTGTATGAACATACGATCAGTCATTTCTCCCCCTGAAAGAACCAGGAGCTGTGTGTTTACACGTACGGCGGCACTATAAAGTTCCATGCGGCTGGCGCCACCCTTTGGGCTGCTTTTGCTGATTTTGTGTTAGTAAAAGACGATTCGCGCTTTTCAGTCTGTTACAGCGTGATGAATGTTCTTACTCCATTACGAACGCTAGTTTTACCAGAACGAGCACTCCCGTCTCATAACTTGCTTCTGAGCATGCGCGTTTTTTTCACGTCGTTAAAGCCCACACACAACCATTTTTTACGGCATAAAAAACGACAACGTTAAAAACGACGTGAAAAATTAGAGCATGTTCGAAATTTTTAATGGCCATTTTTTACATCGTGAAAAATGCTCTGGAGCCCACACACGATCGTTTTTAATGACATTAAAAAAACACGTAATTTTTACAATCCGAAAAACGGTCGTGTGTACGCGGCATTAGTTTCTCCCTTCTTTCTCTCTTCCTTCTCTTTTTCTCTCTCTTTTTTTCTCTTCTTTTTTCCTCTCTTTTCTTTTCTTCCTTCCTTTTCGGTTCAGATGACACATTTTGATCAGCAGACACCAAGTTCCGTATATGTACACTCATGCAGTGACATGAATATGATGTGGTGTGTGCTAGCCATGCAGATAATGTGTCATAGGCCCATACTTTGGTGAACCTGTATTGTTTACACTGAAGCAGCGGGGAAGCAGAAATAGGTCTTGATGTTTCCATGGTGCGTGTTAACCAATGCTGCAGCATCATAACTGCACAGCTCAGGTACATCCACAGGCACACACATAAAAGAGATGTGGTCCAGTACGGAATGCAAAGAGTGAACCCTTCACAACGTGGTACTGACCTCTTTCCTCAGACATGGTCAGATATATGCATCCCAGAGCTGTAATAATAAAATATTCTCTGTAGATCTTTAAAACAAACAGGATGCTGAAAATGAACCCACTAATCTGGCTCATTTCACTCATGTTTTCATAAGAGACTAAACATTCTTTATAAATGAACAAAAACCTGTTTTTACTAAGGAAACAATACTGTTTTTGGTCAAATTAATTTAACTTTGTTTAAGTTTTAAGATTTTAAAATGTATTTTTATTCTTTTAGCAAATATGATTTGTAATTATCCATATACATTTTTATTTTTACAAGTAAATACACCGAGCAAAATTATTAACACAACACTTTTGTGTTTGCCCCTATTTATCATGAGCTCAACTTAAAGCGGTAGTTCACCCCCCCCCCCCGACACATTTTACCATCGAGACAGGCATTGTAGCGCGAGCTACAGTATGCCTGTCCCGATTTTTTTAACCCCGTACTCACCTTGTAGTCGTCCATCGTAGATTTCGGCTCCCGCGGGGAATGGGCGTGCCTATGGAGAGGGAGGATGATTGACGGCCGGCCCTGGCACGTCACTCTCCCCGAAGACAGCCGGAGTAGGTCTCGGCTCTTCACGGCGCCTGCGCACAGGCTATGCGCACGCGTCGTGAAGACCAAGCCTATTTCGGCTATTTCCGGAGAAGCGTGACGCGCCAGAGCCGGCCGTCAATCATCCTCCGTCTCCATAGGCACGCCCATTCCCCGGTATCTTCGATGGACGACTACAAGGTGAGTACGGGGGTAAAAAATTCGGGACAGGCATACTGTAGCTCGCGCTACAATGCCTGATTTTAAGGTAAAAGAAAAAAAATTTTTTTTTCCTGTCGATAGGGTGAACCCCCACTTTAACCACTTGCGGCCCGCAATATAGCTGAATGACGGGGGCAAAGTGTTTGTGATATCCTGACTGGACATCATATGACGTGATCAGGATATCTCACCCGGTGCGCGCCCACGGGGGCGCGCAATGCACCCCCGATCGGGGGTGCGCAGCGCGTCTGACACAAAGCAACTCCGATCGTGGTATGAAGCCTCTGACAGAGGCTTCAAACCACGTGATCAGCTGTGACCGAGAATGTATTTTTTCTTATTTTTTATTTTCTCTTTTGGTTAGATCAGGAGACCTTCATTTCATCTCTCTTTCTCTTTCGAAACTGTTCTTTCCTTTTCTGTTCCTCGTCTTTCCCAAATGTGCCTAACCTTTTTTTATTTTACAGCTTGCAGTACTTACGAACGAAGGGTGTCCACCTAGCTGCCTGACGTCCTGTCTGACAGCTGGCAGGTTTGGGAGGACAGAAGACGTCTAAGGGTGAGTGGAGGTAGGGACAGACACAGTAACTTTCCGGATTTCCATGGCTGATCACGTACAGAGCTCCCTCACAATAGCTACACATAACGTCCAAGGCCTGAACTCCCCCATCAAAAGGTGAAAGATCTTTGATAGTTATAAAGCACTTGGATTTGACATACTCATGATCCAAGAGACCCACTTTCCTGAGCGGTACAGTCCCAAATTCGTCCACTCTCAATTTCCCCTTTTCTATTTGGCTAACGCCGAGAATAAAACTAAAGGGGTTGCAATCTTTTTCTCCAAATCCTGTAACTTTGAATATCTCTCTGACTTCAAAGAGCCGGAGGGAAGGTTTATATTGGTTAAGGGCAAAGTTGAAGGTCATCTCTATTCCCTGGTCTCATACTATTCTCCCAACAAAGGGCAAGACAAGTTTTTCCAACTTATCTTGGATACTGTAACTCCCATTCTGGAAGGCACACTCATTTTTACGGGGGATTCCAATGTGGCTTTCGACCAAGGTTTGGACAAATCCAAACCTCCATCTGCCCAACTTACTAGACCCACTATGGTCAGCCTGAAAATTGCCAAACTACTCCATGACAGGGGGTTGACGGATGTCTGGCGGGAGTCTAATCCTTCAAAGAGAGACAATACCCATTACTCTCACCCATATAATACCTATGCCAGGATCGACCATATTCTAATTCTTTCATTTGTCCTTCCGGCAGTGATCAAGGCCCAAATCAGAGACACAGTCCTGTCTGACCACTCCATGGTCATCATGTCCATACGCACTATAGCCGGTATGGCAAAGAGTGGACATTGGCGGCTAAACGAGTCCATTCTCTCCAATCCAACCACAACAACAGAAATCAATAAAGCTCTTCAAGAATACTTTACAATTAACAATGTTGAAGATATCTCTGCAGAGACCCTTTGGGCAGCCCATAAAGCTTGTATTAGAGGTAAAATTATTCAGATCTCCACGCGAATCAAAAGACAACACGAAGCGGACATTGTGCGATTGGAGAAGTCATACAGCACCCTAAGGGCACAACACAAAAATAAACCGTCTTTAGCCTTACTAGAGAATATTGACAAGCTGAGAATAGAACTTAACTTGGCTCTCACAACGAAAGCGGAGAGATCTCTCCGCTGGAGTGGGAATAAGTTTTACACCCAAGAAGAAAAGATAGGGCATATGTTAGCGACCAAATTGTCCCCTAAAACAAGGTTACATTCCTTGCCCAAGATACGCATAGCGGGTCAAGAACCTACGGCCAACCTAAAAAGGATTCTGGAGGCATTTCAAACATTCTATTCCAACCTGTATAGTGCTCCTCCACATCTTTCCAAGGACTCAATCGACGATTTCCTGGACAGCCTTCCCATCCCATCCTTAGACACAGAACATAGAGACAGGTTGGAAGCACCTTTTTCGGTTGAGGAGGTGGCGAAAGTAATCAAGGGCCTCAGAAAGGGTTCAGCCCCAGGCCCAGATGGTCTGTCGGTCCCCTATTATAAGGCATTTGCAGATACCCTAGTCCCACATATGACAAACTTTTTTTAATTTCAAGACTCAAGGCACCCCATTGGGTACACAACTGAATACTGCATACATTACGGTTATTCCAAAACCGGAGAAAAATCCAGAAGAAGTCTGTAATTACCGTCCCATTTCCCTGATAAATAATGATCTAAAAATTCTAGCTTACCGCATCTCCTCTTTCATCGGTAAATATATTCACAAGGACCAAGTTGGATTTATCCCAGGTCGACAAGGCCCAGATCAAGTGACAAGGGCAGTGGACATTGTCTCAATCTTGCAATCCAATTGGGACGGAGGTCCGAAACAATAGGGCTTTCTCCTAGCACTTGATCTGCAGAAGGCCTTTGATTCTGTGTCCTGGCAATATCTCCTCCCCCTACTAGAGTGATGGGGCTTTGGCCCTAGATTTATGGGGGTGATACAAGCTCTCTATTTCAAACCCAAGGCCCAAATCCGAATCCAAGGGTACTATTCCTCCCCAATAGACATAGCTAGGGGTACCAGACAGGGATGCCCTCTCTCCCCAATCATTTCGCAATCACTATCGCCATCCGACAGAACCCTGACATTCGGGGTGTAGCATGCGGAGATCAAACTCATAAATGTGGGCTCTTTGCCGATGATTTACTATTATTTCTAACCTCTCCCATTATTTCTTTACCAAACCTCTACAAGGTAATTTCAGAATTCTCTAAAATCTCTGGGCTTCAGGTCAATTATACCAAATCACAAGCCTTGAACGTGCCCCTCCCACCTTCCACAGTATTCCTCCTCCAACAGTCATTCAAATTTGAATGGTGTCCCTCATCCATCAAATTACTACTATTACTAACTACTACTAACTAGGGATTTCCTTAACAGCGCGTACAGAATCCCTTTACACAAACAATTATCCTCCCCTTTACCGTAAACATGAGTAACTGGGCCAAATATGAACTTTCCTGGCTGGGCAGAATTAACTCTATAAAGATGACATTGCTTCCTAGAATTTTATATTTTTTCCGCTCCCTTCCCATCAGAAAAAATAGAGTTACGTACCGGTAACGTCTTTTCCAGTAGTCTTTCAGGACAGCCCACAATTGAGAGATACTCCTCCTCTTCCTCTAGGAAACACTGCGCCAGCCCATAAATTTCTCACTCCCCCTGCCAGACCTCAGTATTTATACGAGCACCTCCGGTCAGCTGGGGAGACACAAGAACATGTTAATAACATACAATTACATATCAACATCATGTCCTGGTCTTGAAATCAGACTTCCTCTATTCGGGTGGGTACCCAGGGCTGTCCTGAAAGACTACTGGAAAAGACGTTACCGGTACGTAACTCTATTTTTCCCCTCCCGTCTTTCAGGACAGCCCACAATTGAGAGGATAACCGAGAACTTACCAACTAGGGTGGGACTATGGCTTGCAAAACCTTTCGTCCAAAGGCTTGCTCACCTGCCGAAACCAGGTCCACCCTGTAGTGTTTAACGAAGGTGGTGTAGCTGGACCATGTTGCTGCTTTGCAAATCTGTTCCGGCGTTGCTCCCGCTCTTTCTGCTTGAGAGGTTGCCAGCGCTCGAGTGGAGTGTGCTTTAATTCCTGTAGGGATATCCCTACCAGCCAAAGTGTATGCTTGCTCAATGCTTAGTCTTAGCCACCTGGCAATAGTGCGCCTGGATGCTTTGCATCCCTTCCTGGTTCCAGAAAATAAAACAAATAGTGAGTCTGACCGTCTAAACGGTTTAGTCACCTCTAAATAATGTAGGATACTTCTCCTAACATCTAACGTACTGAAACGTCGTTCCCTTTCCCCCGAAGGGTTGGAACAAAAAGAGGGTAAAACTATATCTTGACTCCTGTGAAACTTTGAAGTCACTTTAGGAAGAAAGGCTGGATCGGTCTTGAAAACGACCCGATCCGGGAAAATAACACAAAAAGGGGGTCTGATCGATAGAGCTTCTAGCTCGCTGACCCTCCTAGCAGTGGTCACTGCAACCAAAAAAGCTGTTTTTAAGGTTAAATCCCTTAGAGAACAATTGTCTAAGGGCTCAAAGGGAGTACCCGTTAGGGTACGCAATACCAGAGACAGGTCCCAACTGGGGAAGGGTGGCCCTCGAGCTGGTCTCTGTCTGGATAGTGCTTTAAAGAACCTGACTATCCAGGGACTGGTGGCCAGAGGTTTTTCTAAATACACCGTAAGTGCCGAAACCTGCCCTTTAAGGGTGCTAACCGAAAGACCCTTATCTGCCCCACACTGAAGAAATTCTAAGACAGCCGTGGGGCTCTGTACAGAACAGGGGCAATTTACACACCATTCGTTGAAACGAAGCCAAACCTTCTTGTAAATTTTGCGTGTCTCCTTTTTTCTACTATTAAGGAGGGTGGCAATTAAACCTTCGGAAAATCCCTTGGATCTTAGTATGGCTTCCTCAGTAGCCCCGCTGCTAGCCTCCACTTGTGGACTTGTGGACATAGGACTGGGCCCTGTGATAGAAGATCCTCCCGCTGAGGTAGAAATAAGGGTGGTTCTGCCGCTAATTGTTTGAGGACTGAGAACCAAGCCCTCTTGGGCCAGTAAGGAGCTACCAGGACTAGAGAGGTGTGCTCTAATTGGAATTTTCTCAGTACTGCTGGAAGAAGTACCGGAGGTGGGAATGCATAGCATCTTCCGAACTTCCAGCTTTGGGACAGGGCATCCACTCCCCTTGCTCCTTCTCCTTTGTTCAGGGAGAAGAAACAGGGGATTTTCGCATTTTCTCTTGAGGCGAAGAGGTCCACCTCCAGAGTTCCCCATCTCTTGTTCAGGAGATGAAAGACCTCCTGGTTGAGGGTCCACTCGCCCTCCCTCAGCTGCCTCCGACTGAGGAAGTCTGCTGTTACGTTTCTTTCTCCCCTCAGAAAGACCGCCGAAAGGGAGAGGGTGTGGATCTCGGCCCAGCCCAGAATCTCTGCTGTCAGGACCGACAAACTTTCGCTTCTCGTGCCGCCCTGCTTGTTTAAATAGGCTACGGCCGATGAATTGTCCGATCTCACCTGAATGTGGTGCCCCTGGAGTTCCTCCTGAAAGAACCTGAGGGCTAGGCCCACTGCCCTCAGCTCCTTCCAATTGGAAGATCTTTTTAGATCTTGGAGATCCCAGGTACCCTGCGCTGGAAGGGATCCCAGGTGCGCTCCCCAGCCCTTGCCGCTTGCGTCTGTGGTTACCACCCGAGACACCGGGATAATCCACAGACGTCCTTGGGTTATGTTGGTGGTCTTTCTCCACCACCAGAGGGATCTTTTTACCTGAAGGGGTACTAGAATCAAGGAGTCTAGGGCTTCTAGGCTGTGATCCCAGACCCTTAGTAGGAAGGCCTGTAGTGGGCGAAAGTGAATCCCTGCCCACTGTACGGCTGGGAGGGCAGATGTCAGCAGACCTAGCGTTGACATCAGGGACCTTAGTGACACCTGTTGATTGTTTTGGAGGGAAGCTACTGCTCTGTCCAATTTCTTGACTTTCTCTACCGGGAGGAACACTCTTGAGAGAGTAGAATCCAGCAGGTACCCTAGGTAAGTGATCTGTTGGGATGGAATTAAACTGGACTTGTCTAGGTTCAGTAACCACCCTAGGTCTGTTAAAACCTTCTTGGTCACTTCCAGGTCCCTGGATAGCTGCTCTGGCGAGGCTGCGAAAAGTAGCAGGTCGTCCAGATAGGCTATGATGGATATTCCCTGAAGTCGCAGAAACGCTAAGGGTTCTGCCAGGATTTTGGTAAAAATCCGGGGCGAGGAGGATAGCCCGAATGGCAGAGCCTGGAACTGGAGGTGTACAATCGTTCCCTCTAGGTCCACGGCCAATCGCAGATAACTCTGGGAATTCCCCGCGATCGGGACGTGTAGGTATGCGTCTCTGAGGTCCAGAGATACCATGAAACAATTGAGGGGAAGGAGGGCTCTGACTGTATAAATTGATTCCATACGGAATTTCCTGTATGAAATGGATCTGTTCAGAGGTTTTAGGTTTAGGATTAACCTGTATTTTCCCGAGGGCTTCTTTACCACAAAGATGTGTGAATAAAATCCCCTTCCTTCCTCTGCCCTTGGAACTCTGAGGATGACACTCTGATCCTCTAGTTCCCTTAGAGCTCCCAACAAGGCTTCGGATTTCTCCTTGTCCCTGGGTAGATGGGTGACTAGGTATCTCTGGGGGGGAGGTGATGAAAATTCCAGTCGGTATCCCCCTCTTATGACCGCCAGGACAAACTGGTTTGGGGAGATTGATTCCCATTGTGGGAGAAAGGTCCCCAGTCTTCCTCCCACCCTGACTAACGAGTCATGGGTTTTTAGGGGGCTGGACAGGAGGGTGAAAAATCGCTCCACCTCTGCCTCTGCCCCTGGGGGTCCAAACCTTCTTTTGGCCTGCTGGTTTGGCCCCTTTTTGCTTGTGCGGACGAAAACCCCCTTCCTGCCTGTACTGTGACTCTCTTTTTAGGAGGAAAGGCTTTCTTTTTGTCCGCCGTGCGGTCTAGTACTGCTTCAAGGCCTGGGCCAAAAAGCAGGTCCCCTGTGAAGGGAATACCACATAACTTGGATTTAGAGGCGCTGTCGCCAGTCCAAGTCTTGAGCCAGAGGGCCCTTCTGGCTGAGTTAGCCAGAACCGCCGATCTGGCCGACATGCGGACTGACTCCGCTGAGGCATCCGCTATATAAGCGACTCCTTGCAGGATAGTAGGGAAGGAGGCTAAAATAGTTTCCTTATCCGTACCAGCTTCAATGTGCTCCTGAATTTTAGAGAGCCAATGTTCCAGATTGCGAGCCATTACTGTGACTGCAAGTTCTGGTTTAAGATTCCCCATAGTAGAATCCCAACATTTCTTTAATAGGGAATCCATTCTTTTGTCCATAGCATCGGACAAAACCCCCATGTCCTCGAACGCTAAATCCGTGTTCCTGGACACTTGGGAGAAGGCGGCGTCTAATTTGGGGCTTTTGTTCCAAACAGATAAAGGATCCTCTGAGAAAGGGAATCTCCTCTTTAGGGATCTGGAAAAAAAGGGTTTCCTTTCAGGATCCTGCCACTCCTTCTTAATGGTCTCAACCAGTATATCATGCACTGGGAAGACCTTTCTCTCTTGCTCCTCCAGACCCCTGTACATTCGATCATGGAGGGTAAGAGGTTTCTTGTCGGTTTGGATACCAAGGGTTGTGTAAACTGCCCCTAAGAGGTCCTCTACCTCATCCAGTGACAATTTGTACCTAGAAGGCTTCCTGGACTCCCCGTCCTGGTCCTCTCCCTCTGACCCCTCTTGAGAATCAGAGGTGGCACTATCTGGAGGAACCTGTTCCTCTTGGGAAGGGCCTGCGGAAACATCTGCCATAGCTGCTGCAATGGGTATGACAGGAGCAGAACCCTGAGCCTGTGGCTGGGTTGTAACCTGGGTAGGGACAGCCAAAGGCTGTAACCTCTCAAACAGAGATTTGAATGAGGAGAACGTGGATGACAGTTCTTTAACAGAGGCTGCAAGTCCTGACTCCTGTTCTAATTCATTTTCCCTGACCAGGGATTGAATGCAATCCCTACATAGGACCTTAGTCCATGTTTCTGGAAGGACATCCCTACAGGAGGCACACTTCCTCTTTGAGCTATGCCTTCCACTACCCGTTTTTTCAATGGCTTTCTGAAACACAGAAAGGGCAGAAAACAACAGTTATAAAAATAAAAATTTTAACAAAATTTAGTTACAACCCTGGGAGTGCACCTAGCCCCCTATAAACCCTGGGACTAAGGACTCCCCCTCCCCTGGCCACCCAGGGGGCTTGCCTCCCCATGCATTGAACCCTACATGGAGAGGCAAACCTAAGCTAGAGAGCGCCCCTCCCCAGGGTACTCTTACCTTAGGCTCGCTGGAGGTAGCGTCAGTTGTCAGGGCTGGCTCTGGAGATGCTGCCGACATGACTGCAGGTGGCTGCTTGCTGAGAGCTTTCTCCTCGCCTGTGCGAGATCCGACTCCCTCCAGCGTCCGCCCGGACCTCCTATCAGCACCGCGACCCGGAACCGGAAGTCGCGGTTCAAAGGGGAGACATCCGCTCTACGCCGGAAATGACGTCACCCGCCGTCCAGCCCGCTCGGTTCAAAAAAATTCTTTGCGGCCTGTAGTACAGGGCGAGCCTGGATGTCCCCCCCGCTGCGCCCCGCTGGACGAGATAGGGGTCCCCCGCAACCAGGAGCCGCGCTCGGCGTGGAAGGGGTGGCTAATGGTGGGCCTGCACCGCACCAGGATTCACCTGGAAGCCTCTGCTTCCTTAAGGTAAAATAGATGGCCTCAGTCCTCTGCCTGAATTGGCCTAGGTTCCCATGCACAGTGTCTCCCCACCGGAGGAAACACTAATACTGAGGTCTGGCAGGGGGAGTGAGAAATTTATGGGCTGGCGCAGTGTTTCCTAGAGGAAGAGGAGGAGTATCTCTCAATTGTGGGCTGTCCTGAAAGACGGGAGGGGAAAGACCAGTTGCAGTCTTTACAAAGCAAAATACTCAAATTCATCTGGGGAAAGTCAGGTTACAGAATCCCCCAAAACACCCTATATAACCATAGGAAAAGAGGGGGGCTGGGATTAACGCATCTATATAAGTACTTCTTAGCCGCCAGACTGGCTCAACTATCCGTAGTTTACTCCAAACTTGAAAAACTGGACTGGGTTCACATAGAGAAACAGGCTGTCCCACATTTTTCCCTAGACTACTTACTTTGGTGCCCCTAAAAGAGAAGATCAGCCATTTTGTCCCCCTCTCTATCTCAATCTTACGCCCTTTGGGATAGAATTCGTCACCTGCCAGCCCTGGTTTCGAAGGGGCAACCTCTAGCCAATATATTTCAAAACCCGAATTTCCCACCTCGAATGGATAGTAAGGCCTTCAGTTGGTGGTTGGACTATTTCACAACCAAGGGCCCCTTACCCTAGACCACTGTTTAACCAAATTGGATCTCCCTGACACTGAAAAATTCAGATTTAGACAGATATCACAATTCCTACACACTATTTGGACGGAGAGGCCTCTACCTCCCAAATTCACAGATTACGAGCTCTGGTGCGGGCAGGCCATGGGACAAAGGTGAGGAATATCTGTCATCTACTCTTCACTCACCCGCCCGACCGAGAAGTCTTCTTACATGATGGCATGGGAGGCCGACCTCCAACTTGAATGGGACCTGGAGACCTGGCAAGCAGCGTGTTCTGATTCATTTCAGGGTATCTTAAATATTTCCTTGATGGAAGCAAACTTGAAGGTTCTCATGAGGTGGTACATGACTCCCACCAGGCTTGCGACCATCTACCCATCATCAGATCCCAGGTGCTTTAGAGGATGCCAACTCCTGGGTTCGATGTAGCATGTCTGGTGGGAATGTCCCAAAATTAGACCAGTTTGGAGGAGGATTTTTAACCTCATCTATATAGTCACTGAATGCTCGGTCCCCAGGTCAGCATCTGTTGCTCTCCTAAATGCTCGGGTTCCGGGTATATCCAAGCCCAAACAGAAGCTGATCGTATTTATGCTCCTCTGGGCTAAAATTACCATCGCTAGGGCTTGGAAACAACCCAGGGTCTCCATTAAAGCGGTAAGCCGCAAGATTTCGTGGATCATGGGGCAGGAGAAGCTGGCCAGCATCCTATCAAATACGAAACAAAAATTTGAAGCCGTCTGGGAACCATGGGCGTCCCACTGTGGTATATCTTTGTTGACGGGGGTACACCCTGTGCAATCTACATCCTCCAGTCCTAGTTAGGCACATGCTCCTTTTCCTTTCTTTTTTCTTTCTTTCCCCCACCTCTCTCTCTCTTTCCTACCTTTTATTCTTTTTAGATAGTTGTATGACTAGAGGGAAATGTTCTATATTCGGTTTTCCATAAAGACAATTTGGCATCACTATAGGCCTAATTAATTTCGTAAGTACGAGTTAGAGGTGCACTGAAGTGAAAATCGAACCCACTAATTTTCTTACCAATACTTTTGTTTAAGGCGCGGATTGGGGGGGGGGCCTGGCCAGGGCAGAGAATGATCCCATTAGGGGTGCCCGGGACAGGTAAGACTCCCCCGAGTGAGAGACCTCTATATTGACTTATTTTCCTCCCTATCCCCTGTTAGCAAGCTTGTTTGCTTCCTTCAATCAGCCCATAATTGGGCAATATGAAATCAATTGAGCCCATGTTGCTGACATTATCCAGTTCATGGATATGAAGTATGGTATAGTATAGATTATATGGCCAAAGAGGCCACTAAGGTAATCAGGGACGTTACATGGAGCTACAGTAGAGATGTGTTTCCATAGTAACCAAGCCTTTATAATGCAAAGACCAGCAGCTGCTCCAGCTGTCACTTGTGAAGTTATCTCCAGTCTTTCAGGATGTCTTTTATCATCGGGTCATTATTCCATTTATAAGCTTTCTGGCTTTGTCATGAAAAGCCGGTACATTTAGTTAGCTTATATCAGATCATAAAACCCAGTGGGCAGGATTCTTCTCATTAGACTCTAAGCCTTCATGTACATAGATTTTCCATGCTGCAACATACACTTTATTGTCAAAAGTATTGGAACACCTTCCTTTACACGCACCTGAACTTTAATGGCATCCCAGTCTTAGTCTGTAGGGTTCAATATTGAGTTGGCCAATCCTTTTCAGCTATAACAGCTTCAATTCTTCTGGGAAGGCTGTCCACAACGTTTAGGAGTGTGTCTAGGGGAATGTTTGACCATTCTTCCAGAAGCGCATTTATACGCTCAGGCACTGAAGTTGGCTGAGAAGGCCTGACTCACAGTCTCGACTCTAATTCATCCCAAAGGTGTTCTATCGGGTTGAGGTCAGGACTCTGTGTAGGCCAGTCAAGTTCCTCCACCTCCAACTCACTCATCCATGTCTTTATGGACATTGCTTTGTGCAGTGGTGCGCCATCATGTTGGAACAGGAAAGGGCCATCCCCAAACTTTTCGCACAAAGTTGGGAGCATGAAATTGTCCAAAATGTCTTGGTATGCTGACACCCTCACTGGATCTATTGGGCCAAGCCCAACCCCTGAAAAACAACCCCACACCATAATCCACCCTCCACCAAATGATTTTGACCAGTGCACAAAGCAAGGTCCATAGAAACATGGATGAAGGAGTTTGGGGTGGAGGAACTTGATTGGCCTGCACAGTCCTGATCTCAGCCCAATAGAACACCTTTGGGATGAATTAGAGTGGAGCCTTCTCGACCAACATCATTGCCTGACCTCACAAATCGCTTCTGGAAGAATGGTCAAACATTCCAATAAACACGCTCTTAAACATTGTAGACAGTCTTCTCAGAAGAGTTGAAGCTGTTAAAGCTGCAAAGGGTGGGTCAACTCAATATTGAACCCTACGGACTAAGACTGGGATGCTATTAAAGTTCATGGGCCAGATCCACAAACGAATTACGCCGGCGTATCTATTGATACACCGCGTAATTTCAAAGTTCCCACGTCGCATCTTTGTTTTGCATCCACAAAACAAGATACGACGGAATGAGGGATTGATCCGACAGGCGTACGTCTTAGTACACCGTCGGATCGTAGGTGCATATTTACGCTGGCCGCTAGGTGGCGTTTCTGTCGAATTCCGCGTCGAGTATGCAAATTAGCTAGATACAGCGATCCACGAACGTACGTCCGGCCGGCGCATTTTTTTACGTCGTTTGCGTTCGGCTTTTTCCGGCATATAGTTACCCCTGCTATATGAGGCGTATCCTATGTTAAGTATGGCCGTCGTTCCCGCGTCGAATTTTAAAAATGTTACTTTGTTTGCGTAAGTCGTTTGTGAATAGGGCTTTGCGTAGAATAACGTCACCGTCGTAAACATTGGCTTGTTCAGGTTTAATTTCAAGCATGCGCACTAGGATACCCCCACGGACGGCGCATGCACAGTTGAAAAAAAACATTAGTTACGTCGGGTCAAGACGTATTTACATAAAACACGCCCCATCACATCCATTTGAATGGCGCGCCCTTACACCACCAAAGATACACTACGCTGTCGTAACTTACGGCGCGCATTCTTTGAGGATTAAAAAAAAATAAGTTACGGCGGCTTAGTGTATCAGAGATACGCTACGCCCGACGGATATATGTGCCGATGTACGTGGATCTGGCCCCATGTGCGTGTAAAGGCAGGTGTCCCAATACTTTTGACAATATAGTGTTTCTTTTTGGGTAGAAACTTCCATTCAAAGTTGGACTATGAAGTTAATTTACTAAAACTGGAGAGTGCAAAATCTGGTGCAGCTGTGCATAGTAACCAATCAGCTTCTAACTTCAGCTTGTTCAATAAGGCTTGCACATAAAAACATTGGAGCTGATTGGTTTCTATGCAGAGCTGCACCAGATTTTGCACTCCCCAGTTTTAGTAAATCTCCCCCTAGTCTGAATATGTACCATTTCTGTAAATGAGCTCTAAACCAGGGCATGTCTGTAGATAATTCCTTTTTTCTGGGGGGGTTTAGACTCGGAGAATAATCAGGTGGTGCATGCAGCATCCCCCTGCGGATTACGAGCGTGGCAAAATTGTGCTAACAGTGGGAGGGGCTTACAATGTGAGCCTACTTACTGTGTACATGGTGGCATATGGCAAGGTCCATTCACCTACACATATGCTGTAATAACCCTGACAAAAGCAAGCAGCTATTAGGTGTGTACAAGCCTCAGTACAATTATTTATAAAGTACTTAGAGTGCAGTGATCAGGAGAATGTCTAGTCAGTCCAGTACAGTGTGCTGTGGTCAGAAGCATGTCATATATTATAGCCCAGGGTACAGTGTGCAGTGGACAGAAATATGTAATGTATATCTGGTATACAGAGTGCATTGGTCAGAAGAAAGTCATATGCAGCCCAAGGTACAGAGTGCAGTGGTCAGGGGTATCTCAAATACAGCCCAAGGTACAGAGTGCAGTGGTCAGGGGTATCTCAAATACAGCCCAAGGTACAGAGTGCAGTGGTCAGGGGTATCTCAAATACAGCCCAAGGTACAGGGGTAAACTATATACAACCTGGTGTGAAGAGTGCAGTGGTCAGGAGCATGTCATACTGTACATAGTCCACTCTTCAGTGCAATTTGCCTCCAGGTTCTCCCCTCCCTGCAAAGCTCAACTCATTTCTGTCTTCTTCTCTTCCTGTACAGCAGCTTTCTGTCTTCTTCCCATGATCTCCTACACCATACAGCCTGCACTGAGTCCAGGGGTAGGACTAAAAGTTTAACCATCTATGCATCCAATCAATCAATCTCCTTTCCACTCTCCCAGCCGATCTGTCCATCCATGCACAGGGTAGGTAGAGTAAGCAGCCAAGGCTGAAGTCCGCTCTCCGCTGACGTCACTGCCATCAGTCGGGTCAGCGCGTCATCACAACTTCCAAGTCCGGATCTGCCAGCTGCCCTTATTTGATGGCAGTCTCAGCGAGCTGCTGAGACGCTGAGACAGTCTCTCCCCGCCCCTCCACTGCTCGGCGCTCCAATAAGCACTGAGAAGTAGAGCAGAAGCCATGCTGACTGACAGTCAGTATGGCTCTGCTCGGGGAGGAGTGAGAACCGAGACATCGGCGGTGTTCGGTGGCTCGGTTCTCGGTGCAGATGCTCCATCCACCAAGGTAAGTCTGAATAGCCAAGGTAAGTCTGAATAGCAAAAAAAACATACTTCTCTTTTAAAGTAGAAGTTCTTTTGAGCTATCGCTCATCATTCTTTGTTTATTTTTGATTGAATTCCACTGTTTATAATTTTTGGGGTTTGTATCATATTTTGCTCTTGAAGATTTTATTTTTGCTACATTTTGTCTTACATTTATACACATTTACTTGTAGTACTTATTAATTTGTTTCTTGTTGTGATTTATATGGAAGCCTCTCAGTGTCAAAGATAAACAAAAAGTGATAGTACCATCCTCCTAAGCATAAGTTTGAATAGAAATAAGGTTTATTGGGACCCCAGAGGCCCAAAAAAAGCCAAAAAAGTAGGTAGGGGCAAGGGGACTATAGCGGTACTAGGTAATGAAGTTTGAAAAATAAATGTAGTAGAGGTAAAAATAGAATCAATTTATTGAAAATAACATAAAAAAAAACAGGAAATACACAGTTTTGTAAAAAATACATCAACAGCAAATATAAAATAGACGTATTATACGACCAGCCAACTCATCACCGAGATGGTAAGGGACCCTGGTCAAAGGGTAGCGGTGGAGTGAAGGGGGTCATATAAGTCAAGTTCTCATCTCTACTAGTTTCGCTACTGTAGTAGCTTGGTCAGGAGATTTATTCTGTGCACAAGGTATCCACTCGTTAGGGGAGCATGGGTCCAACGTGGAGAAGAATTCTCACACGGAGCCTAAGTTGGAAGGATTGCCCCAGCGCAGCGGGAACCTGTATTGGCTGTATAAAGGTATTTGGATGTAAGGGGCCCTGGGACATATCTGGTGATTTGCGGCAATGATTATGGAAGCCGTATGTGAAGCTGGAGGTGACCGGTTAGGGTATGTCAACAGCAAGGGGGTAACTTGGACAAAGAGCCGCTTGTTGTTGGGTAGAACCTCAAGCGTAGTCCCAGGGCCAGGTGTGTATCACTGGACCTGGGACCTGGCCCTGGGACTACGCTTGAGGTTCTACCCAACAACAAGCGGCTCTTTGTCCAAGTTACCCCCTTGCTGTTGACATACCCTAACCGGTCACCTCCAGCTTCACATACGGCTTCCATAATCATTGCTGCAAATCACCAGATATGTCACAGGGCCCCTTACATCCAAATACCTTTATACAGCCAATACAGGTTCCCGCTGCGCTGGGGCAATCCTTCCAACTTGGGCTCCGTGTGAGAATTCTTCTCCACGTTGGACCCATGCTCCCCTAACGAGTGGACACCTTGTGCACAGAATAAATCTCCTGACGAAGCTACTACAGTAGCGAAACTAGTAGAGATGAGAACTTGACTTATATGACCCCCTTCACTCCACCACTACCCTTTGACCAGGGTCCCTTACCATCTCGGTGATGAGTTGGCTGGTCGTATAATACGTCTATTTTATATTTGCCGTTGATGTATTTTTTTTACAAAACTGTGTATTTCCTGTTTTTTTTTATGTTATTTTCAATAAATTGATTCTATTTTTACCTCTACTACATTTCTCTTTCAAACTTCATTACCTAGTACCACTATAGTCCCCTTGCCCCTACCTACTTTTTTTGGGCCTCTGGGGTCCCAATAAACCTTATTTCTATTCAAACTTGTTTCTTGTTGTGCTGCACTATGCACAGAGGTTTACTCAGATTGATGTGAGTGAAAACACTTTCCTGCTTGTGTGATTGGCTCACCAATTTTCCCAGAAGTCTGCCTAAGATACAAGTCAGATTTCAGGCATTCCCTGCAACAAAAATGTAATTTTTGGTGAGATACTCCAAATAGGAACACATCTAAAGGGATGCAGGCCCTGCAGCTTTCCTCATTAGTGCCCTGCAGCTGCCCCAGCTGACTGATAATTATCAAACCACTACCATTAGACCCACAGGCACAAGGGAAAAAACAGTGATTTATTCAGAATAACAAAAGGTAGGAATCTGCAACAAGGTTTACCCCCCCTCCCCTTCATGACCATGACATTTTTTGCGATACAGCACTGTGTTACTTTAATGCGTGATCATGCGACACTGTACCCAAATACATTTTTTGGCCTTTTTTTCCCCACTTTCTTTTGGTGATAATTGATGACCTCTGTGTTTTTTTTTTTGCACTATAAAAAAAAAAAGACTTACAATTTTTTCTTTAGCTATAAAACATATTGGATCCCTGTACCCCCCCCCCCCCCCCTATATATTCCCCTGCTATAAGCAGTACTGTGATTGAAACCAGGAACAATTAAATGTAGTTATTTTATACCAGATGATAAATCTGAAATTGGCCATAGATGTTTGAATCTAGGCCAGTTCAGTAGGGACCGGCTTAGATTCGAACGGTGTATGGGCAGGCTGATTGTACCAAGTTGATCGATCAATCAACTTGGGTACAACAAGCCTGATGGATTTTTCATGTGATGATTGGCAGCAAGCAATAATCACTGTGTGTTCTCCCAGCCGGGACGGCTGGCTCCCTCTGATCCCCTGCCGGATTCCACCATCAACACAGACTGTGGTTGCAGGAAAGAAAATCTCACCATCTGTGGCTGGCTGTGCTAGGCATGATTTACCTGACTGGTGAAAATACTGGAAATAGTGGGGTAGATTCAGGAACGATTTACGCCGGCGTATCCATAGATACGCCGCGTAAATTCAAAGCTACGCCGGCGTATCTATTTTCTGTATTCAGAAAGCTAGATACGCCGACATTAGCCTAAGATACGACTGGCATAAGTCTCTTACGCCGTCGTATCTTAGGGTGCATTCTCACGCTGGCCGCTAGGTGGCGCTTCCGTAGTTGTCAGCGTAGAGTATGCAAATTACATACTTACGCCGATTCACAAACGTACGTGCGCCCGGCGGTAGTTTTTTACGTCGTTTGCGTAATTAGTTTTCGTCGTAACATTGCTCCTGCTATTAGGAGGCGCAGCCAATGTTAAGTATGGACGTCGTTCCCGCGTCGCGATTTGAAAATTTTACGTTGTTTGCGTAAGTCGTCCATGAATGGTGCTGGACGCCATTTACGTTCACGTCGAAACCAATGACGTCCTTGCGACGTCATTTAGTTCAATGCACGTCGGGAAATTTTAGGGACGGCGCATGCGCAGTACGTTCGGCGCGCCTAATTTAAATTATCCACGCCCCCTACCGGATCATTTGAATTACGCGCTTACGCTGGCCCCTTTTACGCTACGCCGCCGCAAATTACGTAGCAAGTGCTTCGTGAATACAGCAATTGCTCCTGTAATTTACGGAGGCGTAGCGTAAAGACGATATGCTGCGCCGCCGTATCAGTGCGCACCCCTACCTTAATCTACCCCACTGTTATTTTCCTTCATACCAGATAGGCAGGATTCCTCAAACTATATTTTTCAGCACATGGTAAAATATCTGTAGTTTCTAGGCTGTGAAAAAAAAAAAGGGAACTGGAATGTGGTTACCATGTGAATCACCCAAGCTGTCCTTGTTCTTGTTTTCATAGTCCAGCCCTATAAAGGTTAATGGATTGAATGCAACATGTGAAATCACAAATAGTGCGATGTTGCTTTAGAAACCAAGGCTTTATGATGTAAGTCTTACATTATAAAGCCTTACATTGTAAGATTTAGGCTCATCATAGACATTACAATCTAACAATATGATCTCTGTACAATCAAATCTAGAGGTACCAAAACTTAAAGGGATTGTAAAGTCAGAAGGTTTTTTAACCACTTAAGACCCGGACCATTACGCAGGTAAAGGACCTGGCCAGTTTTTGCGATTTTGCACTGCGTCGCTTTAACTGACAATTGCGCAGTCATGCGATGTGGCTCCCAAACAAAATTGGCGTCCTTTTTTTCCCACAAATAGAGCTTTCTTTTGGTGGTATTTGATCACCTCTGCGGTTTTTATTTTTTGCGCTATAAACAAAAATAGGCTATAATAAATCCCCCCAAAAAAGATATAAAAAAATAATAATTTCTCAGTTTAGGCCGACACGTATTCTTGTACATATTTTTGGTAAAAAAAAAATCGCAATAAGCATTTAACGATTGGTTTGCACAAAATGTATAGCGTTTACAAAATAGGGGATAGTTTTATGGCATTTTTATTAATATTTATTTTTTACTACTAATGGCAGCAATTTTTTTCGTGACTGCGGCAATATGGCGGACACATCGGACAATTTTGACACATTTTTGGGACCTAAAATTGCTATAAAAATGCAATGTTTACTGTTAAAATGACAATTGTAGTTTAGAAATTAACCACTAGGGGGAGCTGTAGGGGTTATGTGTGACCTCATATGTGTTTCTAACTGTAGGGGGCGGGGCTGAACGTGTGATGTCACTGATCGCCTTTCCCTATATCAGGGAACAGACGATCAGTGACATTGCCACTGTGAAGAACGGGAAGGTGTGTTTACACACACACACCTCTCCCTGTTCTTCAGCTCCTGTGACCGATCGCGGGACACCGGCGGCGATCGGGTACGTGGGTCCCGCGGTCACGGAGCTTCAAACCAGGTCGCGGGCACTTGCGCGACCGTGACCCACGGCTGGGCACTTAAAGGGTACGTGCCTGTGCCCAGCCGTGCCATTCTGCCAACGTAAATGTGCAGGAGGCGGTCCTTAAGTGGTTAACCTTAATGCAGTCTATGCATTAAAGCGGATGTGCCATGAAAAAATAATAAAATATTAAAAGTCAGCAGCTACACATACTGCAGCTGCTGACTTTTAATATTAGGACACTTACCTGTCCTGCAGTCCAGCGCCGTCACTCGTCACTCTGCTGTTCCCCCCGCCATCCACGGTGAGGGAACCAGGAAGTGAAGCGCTCCGGCTTCACTGCCTGGTTCCCTACGGCGCATGCACGAGTAACGCTGCGCCTGCCGATTGGCTCCCGCTGTGTACTGGGAGCCAAGCTGTTCCCAGCACACAACGGGGGGGGGGCGGCGGGAGGTGACGTCATGCCCGCAGTCTGCCTGAGACTGTTGTGGCCGGAAGTGGGTGCAAATACCTGTCTTTAGACAGGTATCTGCACCCCCCTCCCCCCTGAAAGGTGTCAAATGTGACACCGAAGGGGGGGAGGGTTCCGATCAGCGTGAGTTCGACTTTAGGGTGGAGCTCCGCTTTAAGATGAAAATCCTTCTAGGTGCAGCAACCTTCCCAGCACCACCTAACAATTACCTGAGGTCTCTCTCTGTCCAGCAATGTCCATGAGTGTCTCAGCTGTCTGTTAGTCTCCTTCCTGATTGCCTAAAACACAGGAGTGGCGCAATTGGCTTCCGCTGCTGTCAATCAAAGTCAGCTAGCCAATTAGGGGAGAGAGGGGGTGGGGCCAGGTCAGACTCTATATCTGAATGGACACAGGGAGCTGTCACTCAACTTGGGTGCCCCCATAGTAAGCTGCTTGCTGTGAGGGCACTGAACAGGAATGAGGGGCCAGGATCACAGAAGAGGGACCCAAGAAGAGGAGGATCCGAGCTACTCTGTGCAAAACCACTGCAACAGAGCAGGTAAGTATGTTTTTTTTTTTATAGGCATAAAACAAGACTTTACAATCACTTTAATAATATAAAGACCTACCTAAATTATCCATTCAATCTGTATCCGATCAGGCGAGTTGCACTACATACTCGTTGGTAGATCTAATGTAAATTATACAATCAGATTGCACTGTGTATGGTCGGCCTTAAGTTTGCCAGAACCAAGGCTCCTGTTGTATCGATCAGCTCCTCAGGCCCTCTCCTTCCAGTTCTTGCAGCTCTCTACACCGACATTTGTCAGTGTGCGTCTCTGAGCTGGTCAGTTTCCTCAGTTAGTGAGGCTCAGAGACGAATGCTGACAGCGTGGGCAACACAGGCCAGATAGGGACAGATGTGGCTCTGGAGTCCTGCGGGAACGCGTGGGAACGGAGTTCCTGCACTTTTTTCACAGCAGGAACTCAGTTCTCTTTGCAGGACTAGAGCAGCCGAGAGCAGCCGAGAAGAACTTGCAGCCGAGAAGAACTTGCAGCCGAGAAGAACTTGCTTCTTTCTAAATCCCGCGATAACTCGCGGCAGACCTCCGCAATGTCTCCTGGGAACAATGACAAAAGCTCCCAGGAGACATTGCGGCATCGAGGAAGTGACGGAATACCCACACACTACCCAATGAATCCATATACAGGAAGCGGCCAGTAACATAAAGGATTACTAAAGTACAGTGGATCGAAAAAAAAAACATGAGATTTAGTAATTATGCATATGAGCGTATCATTTTTTTTTTTGGTGGGGGAGTGGATCTTGGGTGGGAGTTCCCACACTTGATTCCCCAGGACTTGACTCCTGGCTCTGGTACTACATTTTGCCCAGGACCCTGTTCACACTTAAATCTTTTTTTCCACTTTTGCTTCTAAGACTGCCAACTTAAAGGGGTTGTATCTTTTTTTTTTTTTTAAATAACAAACATTTTATACTTACCTCCACTGTGCAGCTCATTTTGCACAGAATGGCCCCCGATCCACGTCTTCTGGGGTCCCTCGGCGGCTGTCTTGGCCCCTCCCCGCTTCTGGTAACCCCCTGGGAAGTGCTCTCCCAAGGAAGTTGCCTTGTGGGTGCGCTCCCGAGTCCTGTATTCCATAGCCGTCGACTGCAGGACTTGGCCCTGCCCCCAGCCCTCGCGTCATTGGAGTTGATTGACAGCAGTCAGAAGTGATCTCCAATGGCTGTGCTGCTATCAATCTATCCAATAAAGAGTGAGCCGAGAAGAGCCGACAAGCGCGTTCTCGACACGGGACTTTCGAGGGCTCAGGGAAGTAAACGGGGGGCTGGGAGTCGGATGTTAGTAGCGGAGTCGGAGTAAGTAGCGGATGTTTTTTCACCTTAATGCATAGGATGCATTAAGGTGAAAAAACATGAAGGTTTACAACCCCTTTAAATTGGTTGTAACCCCCCCCCTTTCACCTTGCATCTACAGGTAAGCCTAGATTAAGGCTTACCTGTAGGTGCAAGAAATATCTACTTAACCTACACGGTTAAGGAGATATTTGCAATAAGGAATGCACCGATGTCTACCGCACATGCGCGCCGTAGACAACGGCGCAGACACACTAAGTGTTAATGCCGTATTCCGGTGCGCATGCTCGGGAGTGACGTCATCACCGCTCCGGGCAATCACAGCACCGGAGCGGCGATAACAGGAAGAGGAGGCGCCAAGTGAGTAAGTATATTGTCTGTACATACCTTAGCCTGTCTGTATACTACACTAGCCTGACTGTATATACCCTAGCCTGTCTATATACTACACTAGCCTGTCTGTATATACCCTAGCCTGTCTATATACTACACTAGCCTGTCTGTATACTACACTAGCTTGTCTGTATACTACACTAGCCTATCTGTATATACCCTAGCCTGTCTATATTTATATATATATATATATATATATATATATATATATATATATATATATATATACTAACCTGTCTGTATACTACACTAGCCTGTCTGTATATACCCTAGCCTATCTATATACTACATTAGCCTGTCTGTATACTACACTAGCCTATCTGTATATACCCTAGCCTGTTTATATACTTCACTAGCCTGTCTGTACATACCCTAGCCTGTCTGTATACTACACATTTGCCTGTCTGTATATACCCTAGCCTGTCTGTATTAAACCTAGCCTGTCTGCGTACTAGACTAGCCTGTCTGTATATACTCTAGCCTGTCTATATACTACACTAGCCTGTGTATACACTACCCTAGCCTGTCTGTATATACCCTAGCCTGTCTGTATAAACCCTAGCCTGTCTATATACTACACTAGCCTGTCTATATACCCTAGCCTGTCTGTATACTTCACTACCCTGTCTGTATAAACCCTAGCCTTCCTATATGCTACACTACCTCTTAACCTAGGTTCACATGTGTTTAGTGCAAAATCTGAATTCCTGGTAAATAACATTTTTGTTTTATTTATCATGATATAAATAATGGATGTGGAGGCCTTTTGGGGGGGCGTGTTTTTTTGTTTTGTTTTTTTGGGGGGGAGGGGGGCAGCATTTCATTCTTGGACCCAGGCAGCACAATGTCTTTGGCCAGCCCTGAGCATACGTCACAAGGGGTAGTAAGTTACTAGTTACATAGTTATGACATTCTGGTGCTGTTCCTATATCTACTACATATGGCTACAAGATAGGTTTACCGTAGACTACTACTACAGAAAAGCATGGATGAAGAATGCCTTTGAGGCTATACTTCCAGAATAATACAGGAAAAAGAGGCTCCAGGTTTGTGCCCTAACACTGGCTCAGATTTGTAAATGCAACTAAAGATCCCGAATAACATCGGAGACAGAAAAAAAAAAAGAAGGAAATAAAGAGCTTTGGACCAGCCATCAACTAAAGAAGCCCAAAGTGAGGTGTGTGGGAGGGCTTTCTTAACTACAACATAAAAAGAGTCAAAAGATGGGTTAATATTTAAAGCTTTCCTCTAGAAAAGGGTTTGCAAAGAAACATAGAATAATGCTTTCAATATTTCCATACCATTTGTCCCTTATAATCAAGTTTTAATAAATTTCCAAAATGGTTTTAAGTAACTATTTGTCCTTGGTGGATTCTCCAACGAAATGCAAACTAAATGCACTCCTGCGGGGGAACTATGATCCTCATCTCGCAGCCAAGCAATAGCTGCCATGGCTGGTGAAAGGGATGGAGAAAGAACAGTAATAAACTGCACCCCTATCATTTTCTTTGCAACACAGTATTTTATAATATACATGCAAAAATAAAAACAAAAAGGTGGAAATGGTTAAGTATAATATTGTTATGGTAGCTACTAGCTTTACTGTGGCTCTGTGGCAGAGGAAAAGTGTACATAATCATCAGGGTTTTATAAATCATCACACACTTGAAATCACTTTTTTTACTGAGATTTCCCAAAACATGCATAAAATAAAGAAAACAAGATCCTTGTATAGCCTTGATGTGTGTTGTGTATTTGGCACGTGCTTGGGCTGTACATATCTTGTTGGAATATCAGGACATCTAGTGGCAAAGTCAAGAATTACATGCCAACATATCTGACGTGATTGTAGCCGTATTAGTGCAATTGTGACAGAGAAAATTGAGTAAATTGAGAAAATTGAGTACTTACAATTTTTCAGGACAAGCTTTCAGGGGGGGGGGGGGGGGTTCCCTTCTTCAAGGTCCAAGTAGTACCTGTATCCATTAAATACGAATTCCAGGTATTCGTATTTTACATTGATCCAGTTTTGTAACTGGGCATATACAATGCCTGTGGGATCCCTTTAGAAGCTGAAAATCACTGAAGGAACTGCTACCTCTAGTGATTTCCAGTAGCTTCTGGGTGCCATGTCAAGCAGCTTCCCTGCTGCATTGTGGACACAGGTGGCTGGCATTTTGACAAGGGCACCAAACAGTGAATGCTTTGAATATTCTCAGTGAATGCAAAGTATTCTCTGACTGGACAAGGTGGAGGAAATTATGTCACTACCCTACCTCTATACTCCATGTCTGAATGGTGCCCATACTGAATGGTCGACCTCCTGTGTTCACAATGCAGCAGGGCAGCTGCTCGGCATGGGACTCAAAAGCTAGCGGAGATCACTTGAGTAGTGGTATTTACAACAGGGATATACAACTTTTACTAGTATCCCAACAGTATAGTTATAATCTGGAGTGATAAAACAATAAAAAAATGATTACAATTTTCTTTAAATGTGGAACACAGAGGCGTGAAAGGGGCTATGTTAAACTGGAACAACCATCTTTGAGAGAGGAAGTGTGGGACTGTAAAAAAAAAAAAACATACATACTCACCTTCATGCTGCAGCATCAGTCTGATGCTGCGTCTGTTTCCTGCCAGCTCTAAACCCAAGAACTGAGAAATCACATGACCATTGATTGCACAGTTCTCGGTCTGCTTTGAGCAGAGAGCAGTGACTGTCAGTCAGCACTCTCCGCTCTGCCCCTTCAATGTTCACTGGAACTGCTGAGCTGGGGAGGGGGTGGGCGCTGCTGGCTCGGGCTCTCAGCAGGCTGAGCCAACTGCCAGTCAGGCATCTGGGTAAATCCTGTCAGTATTGTTAGGATCCTTCCAGAGTCTGTGATGTCAGCCAACAGCGTACTTTAGCCCACTGTCTGCTGAATCTGGGTCACAGAAGAGCACAAGTAAGTAAGAGCAGTATGACTGAAAAGGCTTTGGTCATACTTCTCTTTTAACAGGGGTAGGGGCCTTCAACACCATCTGGTTTCCACATATATCTATTCCTGCCATTTGACAACAATACACCTTCTGGCATGTAAATTGAAGGATTAATACCTATGAAGCCTTTATGACACCAAGGAAGGGACTACCATTTTATAGTGATTGGATTAAGGTGTTGGTGCCACCTGTGTGGATATAAATGCTTGCTGGGTCATTTTCCTGACACTAACAAAAGAACTGAAGAAGTTGCTTGTTTTAGCTACAGCTACAAAATGTCTTCAACATTACAAAACAGGTCCACTTGAATGTGACTAACTACTACTAGATATACAATGACCTGGATAAATGAGAGCCCATCATTGAGAGGGTGGTGTAACAGAGTAGAGGAAATCTATAACCTAGAATATTTAAGATATAGAGACGAAGAGAAATGGGAAGAATTTGAAGAGAAGTGGGAGAAATGGAAAATTTTCAAATATAGAAATGGATATGCTGAAGCTATGGGCGTATAACGCATTGACTGGGGGCTTGGGCTATCACTGTGTATGACCGGGCTAGGCTCGCAACCGGGACCACCAGCGGGGGGAAGATCGTGCGGGTACAATTGAGCCCGCGCGGTTTCTCTCATGACAATCCAGTGAGAGCCAGGGCGCAAGGAGATAGAGATATAATCTGTTGAGGGGAGGTATAGCGAGATAATGGCTCCGAAACTACAAAAAGGAAGCTGGCAAGCGGGGTCTGGGTGGGGGAGGAAGGGGAGGGGAAGAGAGGGTATTTATTTTCCACTCAGATTTGGATTGTTGTGATGTTCCTTTGTAAATTAAAATGAATGAAGAAAAGGAAAAGAGAAGACGAGAAAGAAAAGGAAAAAAAAAAGAAAAAAAAAAGGGAAAGAAAAAAAAAGGAGAAAGAAAAAAGGAAAGGAAAAAAAAGAAAAAAGGAATTCGAACATTCACTAAAAAGAATATGAACCACTTATGATGCGATACCATAGAGGAGATGATATCGGCAAGTGAAGTGTGGGCCAGGAGCGTGGTCCTCTCCTCATCTTTTAGATCCTTTTTATCTCTGGTTGAGTCTGAAGTGGAAAAAAAAATGAGAACCTTCACAGAGATACATGATAGGATGTTTGCTTACCCACTCTTTCCTCTTTCTAAGATATTTTAAATCCATTTTGCTCAGGCTTTCTGATCAGGTCCACCTGTCAGTTTTTTAGGTGACTTGTTTGGAAGCTCCATGTGGGTCTATGGGCAGGCTGCATTTGAGTCCACCCAGGTATAGAAAAAAAAGAAAACACACTCGGGGTCCCCTGCTGAATAAAGCGGAGCAGCACCATGTGAAGAGTCCTCAGTCAAAAGATATACCCTTCTCAATCATGCCAGACAAACTGTCAGCACTACATTTTATTACATAATAATAAAAATGTATATATGATTAAGCAAAAGTGATATTACCAAAAACATAAAGGGCCAGATTCAGGTAGGGAGCGCGTAACTCTGTGCGGGCGTAGCGTATCCTATTTACGCTACGCCTCCGCAACTTTGACAGGCAAGTGCATTATTCACAAAGCACTTGCTCCGTAAGTTGCGGCGGCATAGCGTAAATTGGCCGGCGTAAGCTGGCCTAATTCAAATGTGTAAGATGTGGGCGTGTTTTATGTAAAATCATCCTGACCCCACGTAAATGACGCTTTTTACGAACGGCGCATGCGCCGTCCGTGAATGTATCCCAGTGCGCATGCTCCAAATTAACCCGCAAATAGTCAATTGCTTTCGACGTGAACGTAAATTACGCACAGCCCTATTCACTAACGACTTACGCAAACGACGTACAGTATTAGACGGAAAATTTGACGCTGGCCCGACGTCCATACTTAACATTGGCTACGCCTCATATAGCAGGGGTAACTTTATGCCGGAAAAAGCCTTACGTAAACGGCGTATCTGTACTGCGACGGCCAGGCGTACGTTCGTGAATAGGCGCATCTAGCTGATTTACATATTCTAGGCGTAAATCAGTGTACACGCCCCTAGCGGCCAGCGTAAATATGCAGTTAAGATACGACGGCGTAGGAGACTTACGCCGGTCGTATCTTAGCAATATTTAAGCGTATCTCAGCTTGAGAATATGCTTAAATATACGACGGCGGGGATTCGGACTTACGACGGCGTATCTACTGATACTGTCTGTCGTAAGTCTACCTGAATCTGGCCCAAACTATTTAAAAGAGAAGTATGGGATTTTTTTTTTTTTAAGAATCATACTTACCTAGGTGGATGTAGCATCGGACTGTGTGATGCTACATTAATCCCCTGTCAGCTTTAAAACTGAGAACCGAGTAATCAAACACTGCTGATCACTCGGTTCCCCTGGGCAGAGAGCTGGTGACTGTCAGCCACCTGTCTGCACTCCTGTGATCCACAGAAGTATAGCCAAACAAGCTTTGGCTGTACCTCTCCTTTAAAATTGTTCTGGCTCCATACAAATCAGCCATGCAAAACACATTAGAGTTAGAAAAGAAAAAAAAAAGAAAAACATGTGACAAAGTTAAGAATAACATCAACACATTTGGAATCAATATCTGAACTCCTGGGTATGTACTGTAGATATTGTCTAAATACAAGAGTCGTGTGCATTTACATAAAACTTGGTGTGTTTTGTGTATTTCTTCCAGACCTGTGCAGTAATCCAATGTGAAACTTTACCTGTGCAGGAGTTTCCTGTAATAAAGACTGGTCACTGCTGCTCTCTCCAGTGTTCGGGGTGACTGGCAGTGCCGGGACAAGGCCATTCAGCGGGCAGGGCAAAGATGCCAAACTGCATCCTTCCTTTCCTAATGCTGTTTTTCATGATGAGAAAAATGCAACTTTTTAAATTGGTCATTAAAAACGATCGTGTGTACGCGGCATTAGGGTTAGGGTCAGGGCACCCACATCCCTGCAATAAACCATTGCGCCCAGGGTAGCCTCCCCTCCTGCCCGCCCCCTTGTCTTGTAGTTTTCTGCAGGCAGCCTGTAGTGGGTGAAGCCTGCTGGTCCCTTCCACAGCTCTGCTCTCTGCACAGATGATATCATTGATGATATCATTGGCACGTTTACAATGTACTATCTGTGTTTGCAAAGACATTTGATGTACACAAAGTGGATTTATATCCTTTGTGGCTACTGAGGATTATATCTAAATGGAAGTTTGTGTGCCTGGAATCCAGCTTTAACAGTGTTGTGGAAGAAACAGGGGAAGGCCATTTAGTTCCAAAAACATAATAGTGAGAGCCAGTGAGAGTGTTTGTACATTATTATTTCTGCAATGACTGTTAGACAAGACATGATGGAGTTTCATATTTACTGCACTGCTGCTTATCTACACCTAATATGCTACAGTAGCAATTTTAAAATATTCAGTATTCAGTTGGGCCTTGTAAATTCCACTACACTGGCACTCGTCTTTAGCATGTTCTCAGTATATCTTCAAAACGTGTGCACTATTCATCAATATACCTCCAAACTTTCTGGGACCAGAAAGAAGTACATATCCTGGGGCAGATCCACAGAGAAAGTACGCCGGCGTATCTACTCTCTATCTTTGTTTTGAATCCTCAAAACAAGATACGACGGCATCTGGGTTAGATCCGACAGGCGTACGTCTTCGTACGCCTTCGGATCGTAGATGCAATTCTTCGGCGTCCGCTGGGTGGCGTTCCCGTCGTAATCCGCGTCGAGTATGCAAATTAGCTATTTCCGGCGATCCATGAACGTACGAGCGGCCGTCGCATTCTTTTACGTCGTTTCCGTTTCGGCTTTTTTCGGCGTATAGTTAAAGCTGCCATTTGGTGGCATACGCAATGTTAAGTATGGCCGTCGTTCCCGCATCGAATTTGAAAATATTTAATTTTGTTTGCGTAAGTCTTCCGTGAATGGGGCTGGACGTAATTTACGTCCACGTCAAAACAATGACGTCCTTGCGACGTCATTTAGCGCAATGCACGGCGGGAAATTTGCATGCGCAGTTCGTTCGGCGCGGGGACGCGCTTCATTTAAATGAAACACGCCCCCTACTCGCCAAATTGTTTTACGCGCCGTTACGCCGCGAGAGATACAGTGGGTAACTGCGATATTGTGTTTTTAGCACGACAGCATCGTGCTGATTCTCGGCGACATGGTGCCGACATCTCGCACTCGCTGGAATAGACAAAGAATATTCCAGCGAGCGCGTCTTAGAAGCGACGGGAGATCCGACTTGGATTCCCGCCAATTCTAGCATCGACATTTGGTATGCATTCCTGAGAGGGAGAACTCCACGCCAAATTTTAAATAAAAAACCGACATGGGTTCCCCCCCCCCAGGAGCATACCAGGCCCTTAGGTCTGGTGTGGGTTGTAAGGAGACCCCCCTACGCCGAAAAACCGACGTAGGGGGTCCCCCTACAATTCATACCAGACCCGGCTTCTTCTTCACCGCCGTCTGGTTCTCTTCCGCTCTCCGGGGGGGGCTTCTTCTTCCGCTGTCCGGGGGGTCTCCTCCGCTCTCCTTCTGCTCTCCGGAGGTCTTCTCCGCTGTCCGGGGGTCTTCTCCGCTCTCCAGGAGTCTTCTTCTATTTTCGCCGCTCTCCGCTGTTGACTCGGCGCACCCCGGTTCTTCCTCCCGCTGTCCGGTGCCTTCTCCTTCAGGGCTGGCCGCCGCTATACTAGCGGCGGCCAGTCCGCTCTTCTGTGACATCATCTTCTTCACTTCTCTTCTTCAGCCTTCTCCCGAAGTTGACCCGACGCCTCTTCTCGCTGCAATGACGGGTGCGTGGCTTGCATCTGACTTATATAGGCCTCACAGTCCCATCATGCTCCGGTACCTACCCACGTGGTACCAGCCAGCCCTGAAGGAGAAGGCACCGGACAGTGGGAGGAAGAACCAGGGTGCGCCGAGTCAACAGCGGAGAGCGGCAAAAATAGAAGAAGACTCCTGGAGAGCGGAGAAGACCCCCGGAGAGCGGAGGAGACCCCCGGAGAGCGGAGGAGACCCCCCGGACAGCGGAAGAAGAAGCCCCCCGGAGAGCAGAAGAGAACCAGACGGCGGTGAAGAAGAAGCCCCCCCTGCTGAAAGAGCTAAAGAAGACAGGGGGGGCCTCCGGAGCAGACTAATAAATTATTTTAAAAACCCTGTGTTGTGTGTTTATTTACTTTAACACTTTGCCTCCAGGTGAATGGGTAGGGGTACGATGTACCCCATATACATTCACTTAGGGTGGGGGGCCGGTATCTGGGGGCCCCCTTATTTGAGGGGGCTCCCAGATTCCGATAAGCCCCCCACCCGCAGACCCCGACAACCAACGGCCAGGGTTGTTGGGAAGAGGCCCTTTCCTTATCAACATGGGGACAGGGTGCTCTGGGGTGGGGGGGCCCCGCAGTGCGCCCCCCTGCCGCAGAGCCCCCGACACCCCCATGTTGAGGGCATGCAGCCTGGTACGGCTCAGGAGGGGGGGGCGCTCGCTCGCTCGTCCCCACTCCCTTCCTGGCCGGCCGGGTAGCGTGCTTTGGATACAGGTCTGGTATGAATTGTAGGGGGACCCCCTAGGTCGGTTTTTCGGCGTAGGGGGGTCTCCTTACAACCCATACCAGACCTAAGGGCCTGGTATGCTCCTGGGGGGGGGAACCCATGCCGGTTTTTTATTTAAAAATTGGCGTGGAGTTCTCCCTCTCAGGAATGCATACCAAATGCCGCACCTAGAATTGGCGGGAATCCAAGTTGGATCTCCCGTCGCTTCTATGACGGCTTTGTCTCCATCGCGGCTGGCCAGCTCGGCGCTGGCTCCCGCGATGGGGCTCGTAGGTGGTCAATCTCGCCGAGAAAGGGAGCAGGATTGACACAATATCGCAGTCACCCACTGTACACTACGCCGCCGTAACTTACGGCGCAAATTCTTTCTGGATTAAGTAAGTAACAGCGGCGTAGCGTATCTCACATATGCTGCGCCCATGCAAATGTACGAGAATCTGCCCCTTTATGTCTATAATTTATCATCCCTACTACTGCCCTAACATATCACAAACATGGAAAGACTAAAACAACAAAAGTAAAGCATTCCTCCATGTTCGTTCACATGACACTGTCCCAATCTGGAGGAGCAAGCAGTGCTGTGTCCTGGCCTAGGGCAGCACTTTGCAGGGGGGCAGCACGGAAAGAGTCCCCGCCGGGTTGCGCTACACTGTTAGTGTAGCGCCAGTCTTATGGGGCGGACTGGGCTGAGAGGCAAATTAGTCTAGCGCCCCCATAAAGCGACCGCGCTGCTTTCGTTAAGCGGGCAGCCGGCATTCCGCAACTGTGGGGGGGGCGCTGCTTCTAATTTTGACTGTCCTATCATCCTGGACCACAAACCTTCCTCACCGTGTTATATGTTTTCTGCTGCACCATTGGCATGGTTATATATTTTTTGTCCTCTCCATAAAATGATATCAGAAATTTGTGCTTAAAGTAGAACTATAGGCAACACTTATTTTTTTCATTTTGGATAGCGTAAGGGAGGGTTATAGCCCCTGTCAGTTTATTGTTTACCATCCCTGTCCCATTTTCAGAGATTTCCCTTCACTTCCTGCCCCATAGCCAAACAGGAAGTGGGAGAAAATCTATGCAAATTAAGGGAATCCATTGCCCACCCCCAGACACTCAGAAGTAGTGTCCCCACTTAAAAATTTCAGGGTGGGTCTTGGGTGGGTCTTAAACAGAAAGGGGTATGGTCACGACAGGATGGGATGGGTTATATTTAAATTAGGGGGTGCACGAGTTTTGTCAGGCCTAGGGCAGCACATAACCTAAATACATTACTGGGTGCAAGTCCAACTCACCTCTGAAGCAACAGGATAAAGAAGAGTGGATGGCCGCACGCTCTATAGCAGTGGTTCTCAACCTGCTAGTGCCGTGACCCCTTGATAACATTTCCCAAGTTGTGGGGACCCCTAACAGTAAAATTATTTTCGTAGCGTGGGTTGTCGGCACCCAAGGCAAGACAAGTAATTTGCGCTCCCTGAGTCCATTACACTCATACAGTATTGAACCCCCTTATGGTACATTTTAGGATGTACCACTCTCTCTTTGTTCTCCTTTCTTTCCCCTTTATCTCTCTCTATCCTAATTTTTTTTTCCCCCTCATCCCTCTCTCTTGCCGTCTTTCTTGGTCTTTCTCACCCTTTTTCTTTGTTTCTCCCCCTTTTTCCTCTCCCTTCCATGTATTCTCTATTTTTATTCCTTCTCTTACTCCTTGGTGGGGGTGGGGGGGGGGGGGATGGGATGAGTGGCAGTGCTGGCGGGGAGTTGGGATTAGTGGAAATGCTTGGGGTGAGTTCTGATCAGCCAACTTAGGTGCTATTGATCAAGGTCATCTGCTGATCTGAGAACTGTAGTGGGGCCCTTTAATGGCAATTCTAATCACAGTGTTACTCACTGTGTCTCCAGCTTCACTGTGTCTCCGACTTTATGGTGTCTCGTTCCACCTATGTGGAAATCGGGAGATAGGGTCTCCTCCAGCCCCTCCCACTTCACATTCCTCACCAGTCAGCTGACCTCTAGTCTCCGCCCCCCAACCATGCCGTGAACTGAATGGGTGGCTGCGAAGGGGCCGAGTGGGCTGCGGGCTCCAGGGACAGCCCTGCTAGGCGGCCGTAAAAATGCTGGGAGAGCCAGGAACAGCCCAGGATTTGGTGACCCCTGGCAAATCATCATTTGACCCCCAGGTTGAGAACCACTGCTCTATAGGGACACTTCCAATTAGGAAGCATCCTTTTAGAGTGTACAGTCATTAACCCTTCAATGTAATTAAGAACCATCTTCAGTGTACAAAAGCACAGAGAGACCTGGAAGTGATATTTTGGTTCCCACAGAGCCCTAATTTCAACATTATGAAGTCTGCCTGGTATTATATAAAGAGATAAAAAGGATTTGAGGCAGGCTACATCCACAGAAGATAGAAGATGGTTAGTTTTCCGAAATGTTTGGACCAAACATGTACCAAATGTACCTAGAAGAATGGATACCTTTTTGAAGACTAAGGGGTTTCACACCAACTGTTGATTTGATTTGGACTTCTCTTCTGTTGATTTACTTTTCATTTTGTTAAAGCGGTTGTATACCCTTAAAAAATAAAAAAAAATAAAAAATAAACCTGCAAGGTAAAGGCATAATGATAAGGTGACCAGATTTTTAAAATTAAATCCGGGGACATATTTTTTTTTACTAGTAATGGCGGCAATTAGCAACTCTCTGCCCGTCGCTGCCGTCGCCCGCCTCACAGCCTGTCAAGTCTTACTCTCCGGGCCCCCCGGCTACTACTGGGTTGGGAGCGGAGGAAGATCACTCCGCTAGGGAAGGCAAGGAGATAAGCAGACAGGTGACTGGCCGGGACTTGAGCCAAGGCAGAAGAACATGCAAGCGGAGCTGAATGGGCATGCACCTGAAACTTAAAGCGGTAGTTCACCCGCAAAAAATGTTTTAAGATTAGATTGATGCTCCTTTTGTCTAGGGGAATCGGCTAGTTCTTTTAAAAGCGAAGCAGTACTTACCGTTTTAGAGAGCGATCTTCTCCGTCGCTTCCGGGTATGGTCTTCGGGTCTGGGCGTTCCTTCTTGATTAACAGTCTTCCGACAGGCTTCCGACGGTCGCATCTATCGCGTCACGAGTAGCCGAAAGAAGCCGAACCTCCGTGTGGCTCTATATGGCGCCTGTGCACCGACGTTCGGCTACTTTCGGAAAATCGAAGTACTGCTTCGTTTTTAAAAAAACTAGCCGATTCCCCTAGACAAAATGAGCATGAATCTAATCTTAATTATTTTTGTGGGTGAACCTCCACTTTAAGAAATATTGACTCCGCTCCAACCATAAAATACACCCTCCTAAGCTAGTAGGAGCGGTGGAGCAGGGGTGTGTAATTCAGAATTATATTTATTAATTCTGCACTGACTGTCCTTGAAATTGCCCCAGCCCTTGTTCAACTCCAATCTAGGGACAAACCTGGGGACAGACTTGGTCCGGGGACATTGTCCTCAATCCGGGGACTGTCCCCAGAAATCAGGGATGTCTGGTCATCCTACATAATGAGCTAGTATGACTAGCATACTAGCTCATTATCAATTAGTTACCTTAGATCGAAGCCCCCGCAGCGGTCCTCGGACACGTCCTCCGTCGCCGCCATGATACTCGGAATGACTTTTGGGTATCAATAAATTGGAAGGGCTCTCGCTCTATCGGTGCTAAATACTATGGGGGGGGGCACTGCTGCAGTTACCTGGAACCGGTCCTGGCCAGAAATGTGTGAATGAAATAGATGATGGTGACTTTTGGGTATCGTCGTTCCGGCGCTGTGACTGGCCGGAGCGGCAATGACGTCACTCCCGCCCATGCGTGCGGAACGGCACGATCCCTGCGCATGCGCACATTTCCGGCACTTTCCGGCAGGCTCCCATTCAGGAGCCACCGCGCTCAGAGCGCCTGAGCCCTTATCACCAAGCGTGAAAGTGAAACAAAATCCCAAATGTTGAGTTCTCACTAGAACTGGAATAGGGGTAGAATTTTCCAAATAGGACACCAGTTCTTCCGACAACTAGACATTCCATCAATTTGGTGGGATTTCCCCCTGTTTTGGCCTGGAAGTGAAGGGAAATATCCCTAATGGGACATAGGGACTGACAGGGGTTGTCTGCTTCCTATATGTGATTAACCGCATAGATAGATTCACGCAAGTTGCACATAGGTTTATACTTTTTTTTTTAGGTGTATTTATATTCCCCATGAGAAGAATTTTAGCACATTTGTTTATTTAAATAGAGGTGTTGTGTGTTGGCGATTACCAATTTAATCAGTACCTAGAAACAGGTAGTGATAAATAAAGGGAAAAAAAGAAGGGGAGCGCAATTAACTCAATACACATATATGTGATTAAGCTCTAAGAGGAGGAGAGAAATGCATTGGGGGTGTGGCCTGACTGGAGTCTGGTCGGAGGCTGCACCATTCAACTCACTCCATGCACATGGGTCTGCTTCATGATGTGAGGCTTATGAATCTTTTTCTTTAACCTTTCCTATATCCCATGCAAAATGTAAAAGTTTTGCCTTTGGTTCTATCTTAAATACACACAGTTATGGTAGAAAAGGCGTTATGTTTCAAGGCTGCTATTCCTCTTCAGGAGATGCAAAGCAAACAATGACAAGAACAGGCTTTAAATATTCAACAAACAAGCGCTGAGTATTAACAAACATAGAACAGCTGGAATAAAATCATACAAAGCTTCACACGTAGCTGGGATAGAATAGCTTGCAGCTATGGCAACAATCGCCCTACCGGCCTTGCTCTTCCACTTCATTCTTCCCTATAAGTGGTGCAGTTTGTCGGCGAGTGACTGGCATCCTTGCTTTCACTTATTAGAGGGATCTGAATCGCCTTCTATAGATCATTCAATACAATTCCATCACAGGTATTGACATCATTAACAACAGTGCCAGAATAGAAGTTTTCTGTATTTATGAATATTAACATTTTAGATTTAGTTTAAGTTTGGTATTTTCTGTGCTGGGGAGGTATACCAAAAGATGATCTTGTTTCAGAATGCACTGTACATATTCATAGCTTTACTGAACATTATTCATGTAAAAAGCATGTGAACCTGTCAAAACATGACATTTAAAAAAAGGGGATTATTGACATCAGGTGTATGCAGTGCTACACAAGAGTCACCGAACAAAGCATTCCCAGTTCTACAGAAAACAACCTGCTGTGAAGGAGGGGGGTAGGGAAAGTAGTTGTTGCCCTTCTCTAATTATGAACCATGGGACAAAGCAAATATTGTCTAAATAGAAGTCATGTACATTTTTAATCGAATCTTGATGTGCTTTGTATATGTAGCACCCTGATGTTTAGGCAGGGTTGCTATTAAATGTATTGCAAAGTGATAGTTGCCTTGGCCAATTGATAGGAGGTCAATTGATTTCACCCTAATTCTGGGATTGATGCACTTCTCTCTTCTGTCACTAGATGGCCGGGTATGTGGTGACCTTAGATAAGACAAGGGCATTGCAAGGACAGATTAAGAATGAATGGGGTGTCTCAGCCAATGGGCAGGGATTTTTTATCTTCCCACTGGTCATCAAGATATGGTACTCTGAACTGTAGATATAGCAATTGTTATCAGGGGTTCCCTGAGACCAGCATGTGTTTGTATGGGTTCCTTCTTGTTAAAAAGGTTGACAAAAGCTGGGTTAGATCTACTTGAAAGACCACATTTGGGAAATGTAAAAGTCCTGCCATGCAGTGGTGTGGTGCCTGTATGGCAAGGGTTTAAGCTAGGTTCACACTGCTGCGAATTCAAAATTGCGGTAAAATCACGATTTTACCGCGATTTCGCGGCTGCGCTTTTGCCGCGATTTTACCACGATTTCGGCAGCGATTTAAGAGACATATGTGCAGGGTTCAATGTAAATCGCGGCCCGAAATCGCAAAAAGTAGTACAGGAACTACTTTTTGAAATCGGTGCAGCGCCGCAGATGCGGCGTCGCACCGATTAGGACGGTGCCATTGCCGACAATTGCCGGCAAATGCCGCCGATTTGAGATGCGATTTGACATGTGAAATCGCATCTCAAATCGTACCAAATCGTACCCAGTGTGAACCTGGGCTTAATGCTTGTTAATTCTATGGGAATGGTTGTCAACCACGCTGCTGGGCCACTGCCTCCAAATAGTTGCAGCTCCCCTAACTTACTACAGTGCTTCCCAGTATCCATTGTGTCTCTAACCTCTCACAATTGACTGCAGTGCCCCTCAACCCCTCACAGTGCCCCCAGGCTCCCTGAGAGTCATTAACCCCCACACCACAGTGCCACCTAGTTTCCCACAGTGCCTTCAGCCTGATGCACAGCTTCCATAATGCCCCCAACCTCCCCCAGTGTTTCCTAGCCCCCAACAGTGCCCCTGCAAAGTCTCCAGCCTCCTAGGCCACCAAGTGTGCTGCAGAGTTCCCTAACCTCACCCAGAACCTCCAACCTTTCCCCCCCGCCCACCACAGTGACACCCAGCCCCATCCAGAGTCTTCCAGCATTTCAACACAAAGCCTGACCACCCCCTCCACCCTGGATACTATGCCCGGCTGCTGAGCTCCTTTCCCATTACAGCACCCTATACTGTTCCTCCTCTGCAGGGCTGAAATCACATTCCTTTACAACACAGCCAGTTAGCCATGATCTGCACAAGGTGTATCTGCCTACTATAACTACACTGCCGTTCTGACCAGAAGGGCAACATAAAAGCCAGATGCACCTTATGAAGACTGACAGACTGTGTGTAAATGAATGTGATTTCAGTCCTGTGTAGTGTGGGGGAGGAGTTGTATACAGTGCTGGCAAGTGACCTGCCAGGGGTCCCTTTCCTCTGATTCTCCAGTGGTGATCCCTGTCCTCTGATGTAAGGAGGAACTCTGGGAACTCAAATCTCTTAAAGCGGATGTGCCACGGGGAAAAAATATTAAAAGCCAGCAGCTACAAATACTGCAGCTGCTGACTTTTAATATTAGGACACTTACCTGTCCTGGAGTCCAGCGCTGATCGCAGCAGAGCACGAGCGATCGCTCGTCTCTCTGCTGCTCCCCCCGCCATCCACGCTGAGGGAACCAGGAAGTGAAGCGCTGCGGCTTCACTGCCCGGTTCCCTACGGCGCATGCGCGAGTCGCGCTGCGCCCGCCGATTGGCTCACACGCTGTGTGCTGGGAGCCGAGTGTTCCCAGCACTCAACGGGCGACAGACGGGAAGTCAGTAAAACCCGTCTTTTGCCCGTAGCGTGTGGCCGGAAGTGGGTGCAAATACCTGTCTTTAGACAGGTATCTGCACCCCCCTCCCCCCTGAAAGGTGTTAAATGTGACACCGGAGGGGGGAGGGTTCCGATCAGCGGGACTCCACTTTAGGGTGGAGAACCGCTTTAAGCCACTTTGAGTATCTTGGCATGCAGTGGATGTATCTGCACGCACGGTGGAAGTGGTGGGTGGTAATGGGGCAGGCCCAGGTCAACTTTTGCATCGGGGCCCACAAGCTTCAAGCTACGCCTCTGCCTACAATCCAGCATTGGACTGTTCCTCTGTGCACTGCTCTTGATGTCAGAAGCATCTGACCACTGGAGTGCAGGGAAGAAGAGGCTGTGGGGACCAGTCTAGAAGTGCAGAGGAACCTGTGGGGGCGGGGATCGGGTAAATAAAACTCCTTTACCAACTCCCTTAGACATAGATCAGTTAACCCTTGCAGTGTGGACACAACCCCACTACAAGGGAGGACTGTGACTTTTCTCGGAGGTTAGCTTTAAAGCGGAGGTTGACCCAAAAAACAAGTATATAACATTACATTCTGTATACCTCAAACATGTACAGTATGCTGTTTGTTTGTTTTTTGGGGTGTACATACGGTATTATTGCTATTTTTCACCTGGCTTCCGGGTACTAGCTCCCGCGGGAGTAGGCGTTCCTATGCAGTGGTGCAATGTCCTCTGGGACTTCCCCCCGGCGGATAAGGCACGTCACGAGTTTCCGTAACTAGCCGAACTGCGAGTCGGCTCTATACAGCGCCTGCGCAGTCAGCTCTACACGGCTCCTAGTCGGTGTGCAGGCGCCATATAGCGCCGTATAGAGCTGACTTACAGTTCGGCTAGTTTTGGAAACTCGTGACGCGCCTTATCCGCCGGGGGGAAGTCCCAGAGGACATTGCGCCACTGCATAGGAACGCCTACTCCCCGGGAGCTAGTACCCAGAAGCCAGGTGAAAAATAGCGATAATACCGTATGTACACCCCCAAAAAACAAACAAACAGCATACTGTACATGTTTGAGGTATACGGAATGTAATGTTATATACTTGTTTTTTGGGTGAACCTCCGCTTAAAATTGTGTTGAATGTACAAGCTTACATATCTCAGGAGGAAATTGTTCCTGGAATTTTTTGTTTTTCTTATATTAATAAATCGATAATATAAACTATCAAAAATACTATAAGCTGCTTCTATTTAACCAAAGTTCTTCTCTGACTCTTGCTACGATAGTCTGGGTGTGTAAGGCCTTCCAGATTGGCTGTGCCATCTCATTCCCCATCATATATACAAACACATTCCTTTCTCTGGTCTCATGACAGATATCAGCTGGCACCTTGTCTCTGCAGATCTCTCTTTATAATCCGGCATCTCAGTCTCAGACAAGAGTAGAAACAATTGTACAACATGTCATCAGCAAGGTATTGTGTCTCTCCGATGTCACTGTAAACATTGTGACAGCTGAGTCCATGTGTCACCTTACATCAGCCATGTTTAAGTTGCAGAACTATTTCTTCTAACTTCACATGTGACATGATGAAAGCCTTGCTTCTAGATCTGAGCTCTTATGTTATGCAGTGACTGACGGCTAACAAATCCCCTCTGCTACATGCAGCATGGAGCCCTGGGATAAGTAGCATGTTTACCGCTCACATCTGACCTGGTAATGAACCAAACTGTGATGACAGGCCCACTTCAACCACAGTGGCAATACCTGCTACATTCTTTTTTTTTTTTTTTTTTTTTTTTTTTTTTTTTTTTTTTTTTTTTTTTCTTTTTTTTTTTTTTTTTTCTTTTTGACCACCTCAGCTTTTACCAAGTTCTAGAGACCAGCTCATGATTTGATGCTTCATTACGTCTCGGTTTGTGGTTTGCATCATGTGTGGTATAATTTCTGTGCTCCCCTTTTTTTTTTTTTTTTCATTTTTTTTGTTTTGTACTCTTTAAATTGTTCCTAAACATGACCATTTCTATAACGGCCACCCACTGGGACAGTGAGGTCATGACCCCCCTTCCGTCCCCCCTCCTCCCCGCTTGAGTGGTCGAGCCGATTGCCATATGGCCAGTTTTCGATTTTTTTTTTTTTTTTTTTCCCTTCCCTTCCCCCCCCCTTTTTTAAATAAATAACACCCCCCCTCCCCCCCATGGCTCCCAGGAATCTCCTAACTTTTCCCCAAATTGAGGGAAAAACTCAAACGTTCATCCTGACTCTCTCAGCATAACTCCATGTTTTTTTGTATTCCTTCCATTTTTCCCATTTTTCCTTATAATCGCCTGTTGTCTCTAGATGACCATCCTTTAACTCTTCAAGCCTATACGTTTCCTCCACTTCATCTATCCAATTCCAGACGTGTGGGCTTTCCGTCTCCTGCCACTTTTTGGGTATGAGTCTCTTAGCTGCATTTAGAAGATGTGGGAGAAGAGACTGCTTATATTTTTTTACCCCCTCTTGGCTGCAATGAAAAAGCACGACCCAGGGGTCCTTCTTTAACTCTTCCCCCGTAATAACTTTAATTTGACTCAGAATTATGTCCCAATAGGTTTGAATTTTTGGGCATAACCACCAAAGATGGGCCATTGTGCCTCTTTCTAAGCAGCCCCGCCAACACTCTGCGGTCTGGTCTGCTTTAAATTTATTAGCTTTGTCCGGGGTGATGTACCACCCCGAGATACACTTATAATTTGTTTCGGCAGTTCGTGTGTCGATTGCAGATGAATGTGTTAGGTGCATGATCCTTTTATAAGTATTTGTCCCTCTTGTGATTCCTAACTCTCTTTCCCATTTCTCTATAAAGGGTGCTTCGCTCCGGGAGCCTATCTTTACCAATATCCCGTATAATTTAGTGATAGTGCCCTTTGAGTTCTGTGTTTTGCAAATCTTTTCAAGTGGGGTTAGCTCCGCCTCCGTCCGTAATGGGCGGGGGAGGTGCCGAACAAAGTGGTGCAGCTGGGAATAATGCCACCTATCCAGATTCCAATAATCCGTTTTGGATCTCAGATCTTCATAGGTCCTTATCTCTCCATCTTTAATGATATCTCCTAAGTGAACCGTGTCATCCTTAATCCAATTCCCTCCAATTTTATTTTCCCCTGGTGCAAAATAAGGATTTTCTTTTAAATTCATTAGTGGGGAGTTAAATTTCCCTTCTAATTGTGTCTGGGTCCTATCCCACATTTTTAAAGTGTCCCGTGTTAAATCGTGTATTTTGTGATCTAGTGCTCTATGTTGTGCGGGAATCCAAATAATATTTTTCAAATGTTTACTTGTTAGTGCTTTCTCAATTTGCACCCACCTTTTATCAGTCCTGTCCCGTGCCCATTCCACTGCCCGCGATAGTACCGCCGCCTTATAATAGCTTTTGATATCCGGAACTGCCAGGCCGCCAAATGACTTACCCTGCTTTAGGGTGGAAAGAGATATTCTATGCTTCTTATTTTTCCAGACATAGTTTAATAACAAGGCATTAAGGATTCTCAAAAATTGGTGGGGGAGGGCTATAGGAACTAATGAAAATTTATAAAGAATTTTTGGGACTATCACCATCTTCAGCATATTGATGCGTCCGATCCATGATATAGGTTTATTAACCGTTCTTTTTAATTCGCTCTTGATCTCATTTAATAGGGGGACATAGTTTATTTTATACATCTTCTGCTCTGTGTTAGCCAATTTGATACCTAGGTACTTTAGTTCTTTGGTCCATGGGAACGCGCAGATTTCCTTAACACGGCATACCTCCTTTTTATTTAAATTAATATTCAAAATTTCTGTTTTGGTTACGTTGATTTTAAAGTTTGAAATGGCGCCATATTGTTGCAAAACTCTAGTGAGCTTGGGTATCGACTTGACCGGGTTGGTTAAATAGAACAAAATATCGTCGGCAAAAGCCGATAATTTATGTTCCTCCCCTTCCACTCTCACTCCATTTATGTCGGGGTCGTTACGAATAGTGGCCAATAGAGGCTCTAAAGACAAAATGAAGAGGAGGGGAGACAAGGGGCACCCTTGTCTTGTCCCATTTTTCATCTCGAAGGGCTCAGATAGCGTAGCATTAATTTTAATTTTTGCAGTGGGATGATAGTAAAGTGTTTTAATCCACCGGGTCATCCTGTTTCCCAATCCCATGGCATTAAGCGTCTCCATCATGAGCCCCCAGTCTACCCTGTCAAAAGCTTTTTCAGCATCAACTGACAGGAATAGTCCTGGGGGTTCATTCTGCCTTACGGTCTGTAGCAAAAGGATTGCCCTAAGACTATTATCTTTGCCCTCTCTGTTGGGCACAAAACCTACCTGATCGGGGTGTACCAAGGAGTGCATGACCCCTTTTAGGCGCCCCGCAAGAATTTTCGCAAAAAGCTTAATGTCTGTATTTAGCAGAGAGATAGGTCTGTATCCCGAACATAGGGAGCTATCTTTGCCTTCTTTCAAGATTATTGTAACCACCGCCGCTATAGCTTCCCTGCTAGTTTCAAATTCAGACCCCAGCCCATTAAAGTATTTGCACAGCCTCGGTATCAAAATGTTGCTATATCTCTTGTAGTACAGGTTGGAGAACCCGTCCGGCCCCGGGCTCTTTCCGCCCGGGGTGTTGTTTAGGGCTGTTTTTATTTCTTCCTCAGTTATAGGGCGGTCCATATTCAGACTTTCTATCTCTTCTAATCTAGGGAGTCCTGCCCTGTCAAGGAAATCTCGGATCTTTCCCTCCCTTTCCCCTACCTGCCCCCCTGGGTGTTTTAATGTGTATAATTCCTCGTAATATTTTTTAAATGTATCCGCAATTTCCCTGGTTGCGTAAACCATGTTCCCATCTTTCCTTTTAATTTTATCAATATAGTTCCTAGCTTTCTTTTTTTGGGCCATCTTAGCTAGGAGCTTGCTTGGTTTGTTACCCCATAGATATCTCTCTTTGGAAATACAGTTTAGTTTGTATCTCGCTTCCTGTTCCATAATCTCCTTGAGCGCATCTCTTTTTATAATTAACTTGTGGTGAGTCTCTTTTAATCTCTGCGCTTTATGTTGGCGTTCTAGGGACTCTATCTCCTTAATCAGGGTGTTTGCTTTATTTTTCCTCTCTTTTATTTTTTTAACTCCCTCTGCGATTAAGATTCCTCTAATATAAGCTTTGTGCGTCTCCCAAAGGGTAGCGCTGGTAATCCCTTCTGTATCGTTGATCAGAAAAAATTGTTTTAATTCCGCCTCCACCCTATTTGCCCCTCCTTCGTCACGAATCAGGCCATCATCTAGGCGCCACAACGGCCGCTGTCTCTTTTGTGTGAATAATTTGATTTTCATAGAGATTGGAGCATGATCTGACACAGTCATGGTTCCTATAACCGTCTCCGTTATAGAGTCCAGCAACCTATGATCCGCCAGGATGTAGTCAATTCTAGAATACGTTCCGTGGGGAGGAGAAAAAAACGTGTAGTCGTGTTCATTTGGGTGAAAAATCCGCCAAACATCCACTAGTTGGTGGTCATGAATCTTTTGTTTAATTCTCTGTAAGTGCGCATTTTTGGTCTCCTTCCCACGGAACGTACTATCTTCTTTCGGATCTAAGACAAAGTTTAAATCACCCATCAGGATTATATATCCCTCCGCAAAATTGTTCAGTTTTCCCAGGATTTTACCTAAATATTGGGTTTGGTGTACATTTGGGGCATAGATATTTGCCAAGGTATAGACGATATTATCAATCCTTACCCTAAGAAATATAAATCTCCCTTCTGGGTCTGTCATCCTTGCCTCGAGGGTAAACCCAAACCCCCTTGTGAACCCAATTGCCACACCCCTAGCGCGTTTTGAGATGGAATCCCCATAGAACCAAGTGGGGTATGCAGGGGAGTAAAGCTTGATATTTGCGTCTAAGGTTAAGTGGGATTCCTGGATGTATACAACATCCGCTCTAAGTTGTTCAATCTCTGCGAGAACCTTGAGTCTTTTAACGGCAGAATTTAATCCCTTTACATTATAAGATACAAATTTTACTTCTGTCATTTTCCGTGGCTAGGTCATTTCCTATTGAGATTTCCATGAGATTCCTTGGGAGCCATAATCCCTTTTCCCTCCCTATTTTGAAGGAGGAGATTCCCTCTCCCCTTCCAGACCCACCCCCCCTCCACCTCGCCTCCCCCTCCCCCCTCCCACCCCCTTGCCCAGGCCTATGCATCGCCTCTGAACCGTAGGGATCCTTGGAACCCCCTACCCGTCGGTTCTTATGGATGAGGTGAAGCACCACTGCGCCCCTCCCACCCCTTTTCCCCAGGAAATTATCGGGGACTAGATCTTATATGGGTGGGATAACGGATCCAACCTCCCCATTCCCCTCCCTAGTCCTCCCCTCCCCCTCCCCCCCTCATCCCCCCACAACACCCAATTGCATTACTCCGGACCACCCCGAGGGCCCGGCAATCTTCCGCGAGCTATTCAACCCATCCGGGTAAGTCCACAACTGGCATATCCAATCTGCGGCAAAACCCTGCCAGGTCTTCAGGAAATATTAATTTTGCTGACACCCCTTCTTTGTGGCCTATCAGACAGGCCGGGAACCCCCACTTATAATTTATATTATGTAATCGCATCTGTTCCAGTAAGGGTTTTTGGAGTCTTCTTCTGGCCAGGGTTTCCCATGCCAGGTCCATGAAGATCTGGATCTCCATCCCGGCATAGGATAAGGGAGGCTTTCTTCTCAATTTTAGCCAGATCTCCTCTTTATGTTCGAAATGTCTGAACCTAGCAATAATGTCCCTGTGCCCATAGCTTCCTCCCTCCCTGATCTTCCCCACACGGTGGACTCTTTCCAATTTGAGGGGACCTTCCGCGCCATTGTCGAGAAGGGGCAGGAACAAATCATTAAGAATTTTTCTCAAGTCTTCTCCCTTCTCCTCCTTAACAGATCGTATTCTTAAATTTTGCCTTCTATTGCGGTTCTCTTGATCTTCTAATCGGTATTGCAACCGCCTCTGATTTTGTTTCATAGTCAAATGTTGATTTTTTAATTCAATAAGGTCGAGGTCCTGCTTTTCTATTTTTTTCTCTGCTTCCTCTACTCGTTCTAACATGTGAAATAGGTCCGTTCTTAATGTGCTGATTTCCTCCCTTATTACATTCTCCACCCTCTTTAACATTGCGTCCATTTCCCCCGTGGTGGGGATATGAGAGTCCAGGCTAGAGTCATCCATTTGGTTAGATACATGCTCAGGTTCTGTTGAAATATCAGCAATAAGGGTTGCCATCCCCCCCACACTCTTCTTATTTGTCCCAGTTTTTTCCACTTTCTTTATCAGCCCTGGGCTCTTAGAACTCCCATCCGGGGTCATATAGTGTCTGATCGTACTCGTGGAAGAGGTCTCTTTGGGTATTTTCGGGGCAGCCCCCCTTGTTGACCTATTCATATTATATTTCTTTGTCGTTCTAATTCGTTTCCCCAGTTTGAGCAGAAATGGGCAGGTCTCCACCTCCCCCCCCCCTTTTTTTTAATAGTGTTTTTTTTTTAAACTCACTGGGGGGCTAGTTGAGAGTACCAGGGGGGGTGTTGATTCCTTCCGAGAACCACAAAGATGTCTTACCCCCGGTATTTCCAGAGATCTTTCAAGGTTTCGGTGAACTGCCCCGTACGTTAAGGTGTATGCGTAGAAGGAGGATTTCGTACCCTCTAATTTAGAGGGGGGTCCACATCCAAAAACACTCGGGCCGTCTTTGGAATTTTTCCCCTGTACAGAACCTAGGAGTCCTTAGGGGGCGAAAAACCGGGGGGGGCTGTATATCCGCGTCCTCTTAATATATACACATATACATATACACACATACACATATATATATATATATTTTTTTTTTTTTTTTTTTTTTTTTTTTTTCCCCCGTCCTTTCCCCTTGGGGTACGCAAAACCTTTAGATAGAATGGGGCTGCTACACGCTATGCCCTACATTGTCCTCTGGTCACCCATAAAAAATCTAGGAAAATCTAGGTTAGGCCTGTTGAGGTGGCGACATCTCTGGTATTGCCACTAATACTCCCGTCCAGTCCCCCAGAAATTTAGCAAAGACCTGCGGAGGTAGATATAATATCTCTTATATGGCTGGTTCTTTTCCCCCTGTGCCACTGGGGTTTTTTCAGCAGCGTGTATGGTCCAAAAAGTTATGTTCCATGTAAGCTTAAGCTCCTAGTATAACACAGTTACACTTTTCCCCCTTTTTATTTGATTTTTATTTATTTTTAACCCATAGCCGGTCTGGGTAGGTTAGGCGTATTGTAAGTAGGCGTCTAATGTTTGCCACCTATACTCCAGAGCAAAGACCCCCTCAATGATTTCTCTATAATTAGCAAAGGTAAGTATGGTGGCACGGGGGTATCAAATGCTTTTCCACCAATCCCCAACAGACGGTATAGGTGTAAGTATCCACCTCATACAAGTGCGAAATCATGTAGACCATAAATGCTTATCCAAGTTAGGTCAATGTAAGGAATAGAGAGAAATAAAACTTTTACATGTCCACTTTATAACACATAGAGTCTTACATATAAAGAGGTAATGCTCCGCTTCCTTACCCTGTCTTCACTGTTAGAGCCAGGTCCCAGGTCCACACATTGCTACAATGCCGTCTTGTAACAGAGAGAAAACGGGTTAATATTACCTCTTTGCCGAGTTTTCTTATTGGACCTTTCTTTTTCTTTCAGCCTGGTGCCGAGATGTCCTGGGGTCAGTACCAGCAAGGTGGGGGGGTGGGCGGGCGGCCAGCAGGCACGCCACGGATGGAAGCCTCCCTGCTATTCCTCCGCACTTTTGATCACCTGCCGCCGGGGGGGCCCGGGGGGGGGGGGCCGGAGAACGAGGAACTCACAGAGAGCCGGGGGGGGCGGATGTAGGCTGCGGGGTGAACGGACTAACCACTCGGCGGACTTCCTCTCCCCATCGCTTCCGCCGTCACTGAAGCTCCGCCGGGTCTAGATCCCTCCGTCTCCCGCAGCCATCGCCAGGTCGGATCCGTCGCGCAGGCAGCTCCTCCCTCCGACGTGCGTGCTTCACGTGCACCACGTCATCCCAATACCTGCTACATTCTAAATGAAAGTAGGACGCTGCGTACGCGGGAAACACGCACTGGGTAACCACCAGGAAATCAAAGCATTGTCAAGTCAGTATCATAAGGTTTACACATATATTTTTCACTTACGGAAATTGGTATCCTGGGAAATAACTGTGTATTTTGAACAAGTCTATTGAGTATTTGGCTATTGTTGGATCATAAAAAAAATATATGCATGTAATTTCATGCTTTTATTTATGGACCTGTTGGCTAGGGTTGCCACCTTTTCTTCAAGCCAAACCTGAACACTTAAGTAGCCTGGGACATCTTTGGATGCCCCAAGGAGAGTAGTAATGTGGTGCCCATAGCGGGCCACAGCGGACAGTGGGTGTAGCTGAATTGCTCTTGCTGACATCATCACCCTGTCCCTTTGTGATGCCAAACCTGCCCCCATACAGCCACCCACAACTCCCGGATGGCAACAGATTTGTGTGTGATTATCTTTGTTACTTGGGAAACTACAGCCTGGTCTGAATAATGTGTCTGGGTTTCAGTCCACCTGAAACCCGGACACAAGATTCAAAACTGGAACAAGTGGTAACCCTACTGTTGGCACTAGTTCATCTGTCACTAGATCAAGACTGCCTGTCTTTATTAAAATGTCAAAATGTGATCATTGCAAAGCCCATGTGCCAAAGCAAAATTACAAAGAGGGTGTGCCATAGATGATGTACTAGAGTTGGCATTCTGTGTTATGGATATTTTATTTTCTAGCCAATCAGCAGGCTAGGGACCTGCTGATGCATGTGTAGCGCCTGGCTACTTTCAGAGCCGGTGCTATGTTAAATTTAGGGGAAGCATTCAGAGAAATAGTTAGCTCTGAGGGCTGTTCTTTTGTCCGGGGACTCCCGTTACCCCCGCGCGGCAGGTGGCAGCAGTGTGGTCAAGTGCTCTGCCAGTCGGGGGTTGGCTGCCTCACTGTGCATGCTGGGGAGGGGTATAAAGGGGCAGACGCCATTGCCTCGAGGTTCTTTCTCGTGTGGCCCCCACCATTGGGGTAGCCATTCCACCACACCCCTGCATATGGTCCTCCTGGCCGGGGTGTGCGTGGGCAGCAGTGTTCCTGGACCACATTGGCCTGGAGCAATTGATCCACTGTGTGGACCCAGTAGTCGACTGGGTCCCTAATCTAGATGGGGTCCCAAGCTGTCCATCCAATGGGAGGAAGCTGACCGATGAGGAGTCTGTCCGAAGAATACCAAGCACGAGGCTGGTGTTCCAGGAGGGGCCTATCCATTCATCGGGGACCATCTAAGTCAGGGATCTTCAAACTACGGCCCTCCAGCTGTTGCAGAACTACACCTCCCATGAGGCATTGTGAAACTCTGACATTCACAGACATGACTAGGCATGATGGGAATTGTAGTTCCTGAACAACTGGAGGGCCGTAGTTTGAGGACCCCTGATCTAAGTACTAACATGCTGGATGTTGGTCGCCTGTCAGTTGCTGATTTTGCAGAAAACTACCTGAAGGAGATCCGGGTGCTGAATCTACTAAGAGAGGATTCCGGACCATAATTGTCTCCAATCTGATAGAATTAAGTCTTTGCCACAGACCCTCCTAAGTTCGAGTGACACTCTGGCTGCCAGGCTGGTGAGAGTGGCCTGTCCAGGTGCGCTATACCCACTCCGGCTGGAGTGGTGAAGTAAAGTGTTGTTGAGAGCAGGACTGTTTCCCGTACTCAGTTACACCTGAATCTGCTGTCTCCTATTTGCTATCCTATCACCTTTCTACTGTTCAATTGTTTTTACCCGGCTGGGTAATAAAAGCACAAAAAAGACATTCCCTTTACTACAACTCTCATCAAGTACCCTAGACGGCGGAGATACAGAGGTAACACGCCACCCAAAACAAACCAGCAGCTCCTTCAGGGGGAGTGCTTCACATACTTTGAGAATTATTATATCTGGGGCACTTCCTGGTACATGGTCTTTCCTCTTGGGTTTTTGCCTATGTAGCACCCTCCCAGATAGGCTGCTAGTCTTGTCTAAACAAAAACTTAGGGGTTGATTTACTAAAGGCAAATAGATTGCACTTTGCAAAGTGCAGATGCATTCTGCAAGAGTAAAAAATATAGTTTTTTTTTTAAAATTGTCGCTCTCTTTTTTTGTTTATAGAGCAAAAAATAAAAACCGCAGAGGTGATTAAATAACACCAAAAGAAAACTCTATTTGTGGGAAAAAAGGACAGCAATTTTGTTTGGGAGCCACGTCGCACGACCGCGCAATTGTCAGTTAAAGCGACGCAGTGCCGAAAAAAAAGTGCTCTGGTCAGGAAGGGCTGAAGTGGTTAATATGCTGATTGCTGTGAAAGGGTCTAGGCGAGGATGCATCGTGCGAAGTGGCTCCCAAACAAAATTGCTGTCCTTTTTCCCCACAAATAGAGCTTTCTTTTGGTGTTATTTAATCACCTCTGCGGTTTTTATTTTTTGCTCTATAAACAAAAAAAGAGAGCGACAATTTTGAAAAAAGTAATATTTTCTACTTTTTGCTATAATAAATATCCCCCCAAAAATACATAAAAAACAAATTTCTTTCTCAGTTTAGGCCGATACGTATTCTTCTACATATTTTTGGTAAAACAATCGCAATAAGCGTTTATTGATTGGTTTGCGCAAAAGTTATATAGATAGTTTTATGGCATTTTTATAAAAAAAAAATTCCCTAGTAATGGCGGCGATCTGCTTTTCTTATCGTGACTGCAACATTATGGTGGACACATTGGGCACTTTTGACGCTATTTTGGGACCATTGTCATTTATACAGCCATCAGCGCTATAAAAATGCACTGAATACTGTGTAAATGACAATGGCAGGGAAGGGGTTAACCACTAGGGGGCAAGGAAGGGGTTAAGTGTGTCCTAGGGAGTGATTCTAACTGTAAGGGGGCTGGACTACCAGTGACATGACATTGATCACTGCTCCCAATGACAGGGAGCAGTAGATAAGTGTCCTGTCACAAGGCATCTCCCTGTACTGCAGCTCCGTGACACGATCGCGGGACACCGGTGGACATTGAGTCCGCGGGTCCCACAGGCACGGTCACGGAGGTTGCAGCGGGTGCGCTCGCTCGCCTCCGGCTGGATTTTCTAAGCAACGGTACGTTGCTCTGGCCAGCCAAGTCATTCTGCCGATGTATATGTTCGTGAAGCGGTTGGCAAGTGGCTAAATACCTTGAGAACTAAGGTTGAAATATCACTAGAACCTCAATTGTCAAGGAGCCACAATCTATATTTAGATGTCCAAACGACACGTAACTGTTAAGAGGGACCAAAAGACTAGAGACTGTATCTTACGCTGAAACCTTCAGGTATCCTGTACTCCCTCCACCTTCATGTTCTTCATGCACTAGTACAAAAAAAAAAAAAAATCGTAAAGTGGAAGTAAACCTCAAAAGAAAAAAAAAAAAAGGAGGGCCACCAAGAGCTTTTTAGTCATATTGTGCCAATATGCACAGCATATTAGAACATTACGGCAGACTTGTTTCAAGTGATCCCCTCCCGAGCTTCCAACTTCCGGCATTCCAGCCAGGTTCAGAATTTTCAGCTGCTTGATTAGCTTGGCCAGAATGCCATAACCCCCGGGCATTTGCATGAGAGTTACAATGTTCTAGCCTGGCCAAACAAGTTATGTTGTCTCGGCACAGAGCCGTGCCATGAAGGTACACTGAGCTGCGCATGTGTGGCTCAGTGTACTCAAATAATGACAAGCAGGGAGAAGCAAGAGGTAATCTTTTGTCATAAAAATCCTACCTGTCAGATTTTTAACTCTGCTTTAACTTAAAGGATCACTAAAGGAATTTTTTTTTTTAGCTAAATAGCTTCCTTTACCTTACTGCAGTACTGGTTTCATGTCCTTATTGTTTGTTTTTGCTTTGAAGTTGCTGTAATTCTGCTCTGATCTCCACACTTCCTGCTTGTCTGGCTCCTTATGAAAAATCTCATGGCAGCTTTTCACTGTGGTCCAAGCTGTGTGTCTAAAAATCAGATTCATTTTAACTACTTGCCGACCAGCCGCCGTCATTCTACGGCGGAAGGTCGGCTCTCCTGGGTGAGAGCCCGTAGTATAACGTCGGCTCCTTGAGCGGCCACTAGGGGCACGTGCGCGCCGCCGGAGGCGCGCTCGCCCCGACTCCCGTGCCCGGCGGGCTCGATCGCCGCCGGGCACCCGCGATTGCTCGTTACAGAGCGGGGAACGGGAGCTGTGTGTGTAAACACACAGCTCCCGGTCCTGTCAGGGAGAGAAATGCTGATCTTCTGTTCATACAATGTATGAACAGAGGATCAGTGTTTCCCCTAGTGAGTCCACCCCCCCCACAGTAAGAACACACCCAGGGACATACTTAACCCCTTCCCCGCCCCCTAGTGTTAACCCCTTCCCTGCCAGTGGCATTTTTATAGTAATCCAATGCATTTTTATAGCACTGATCGCTATAAAAATGCCAATGGTCCCAAAAACGTGTCAAAAGTGTCTGAAGTGTCCGCCATAATGTCGCAGTAACGGAAAAAAATCGCTGATCACCGCCATTAGTAGTAAAAAAAATACATTAATAAAAATGCTATTAAAATACCCCCTATCTTGTAAACGCTATAACTTTTGCGCAAACCAATCAATAAACGCTTATTGCGATTTTTTTTTACGAAAAATATGTAGAAGAATACGTACCGTCGTAAACTGAGGAAAAAAAATGTTTTTTTATATATTTTTGGGGGATATTTATTATAGAAAAAAGTAAAAAATATTATTTTTTTTTCAAAATTGTCGCTCTATTTTTGTTTATAACGCAAAAAAATAAAAACCGCAGAGGTGATCAAATACCACCAAAAGAAAGCTCTATTTGTGGGGAAAAAAGGACGCCAATTTTGTTTGGGAGCCATGTCGCACGACCGCGCAATTGTCAGTTAAAGCGGCGCAGTCCCGAATCGCAAAAAGTGCTCTGGTCTTTGGGCAGCAATATGGTCCGGGGGTTAAGTGGTTAAAAACAAAACACTGCCCTGGATTTGTTTGTTTTTGTTCTGTGGGTCTCTTTACTTCACAGAAACATGAAACCAGTTTAAAAACGAAAGTAAAACTAGAGGCACATTATATGATTGAATTTAATCTATTTTTAATCATTTTTAAAAGGAATCAGTTAACTTTTATGTCTCTATACCCTGTAAACAGTCATTTCAGCAAAAAAATTTTTTTCCTTTAGTGACCCTTTGACTGACAGGAGCCCATCATTTATACATCCAGAGAAAACAAATAATAATAATAATAATAATAATAATAATAATAATAATAATAATAATAAATATTGAAATAAACACACTTTTTATCACAAAAATTGACAATGTAAAAAAAAAAAAAAAAAGAAGAAAACTCTAAAATTTACAGCTGTAGTATGCTAACATATCTTAAATAAAAATAAATACAAAATAATAGTCATATTATTAAAAATATGATGCACACATAAACAACATATTATCACTTCCCTAAACCTGAATTATTCCATAAATGCATATTTCTTATTTAAAATACAAAATGCTTTCATACGTTATGGTGCAGGTTTATTATGACTGGAGGAACTTTGATTATAAGTGGTTATAGGGTTTTGGTTTTAGCGTTTTTTTTTTTTTTTTAGAATAGTACTTGTGTGTACATATATATATATATATATATATATATATATATATATATATATATATATATATATATATATATTATACAGGATTTATATATAGCGCATATAACAGTTTGCGCAGCGCTTTACATCAGGGATATAATATAGATTATAATATGCTTAAATTGACAAAGATCAGATTTGTACATTATAAAATAAATTCCTGCACAGGTTGCTGGCATATTTAGAAACGCACACCTTATATTTTCCCAAAGTGTTTGAGGGCCCTCTAGTGGATTCCCTATGAAATTGGTTTTAATGGCTTTCAAATATTTGCTTAGTGTGCCATCTGGTGGCGATGGTTAAAATCAAATGTATAGTAGCTCACAAGGTAATAATTAAAGTTGTAGTGGTCTCAAGTAAGAAAACGTAAAAACTTAGGATTATAGTGCGAGAAGGCTAACTCTGACCAGCATGTTACTAATGCATAGATCCATACACCAGCAAAATATTGTCATTTCCCATTTAAAGTCCTATAGCTGTAGGAAAAAAAATCTATTCTATTCTGAATGCAAAATAATTTCATATTTATTGGTGCAGGCTCATTATTTGACTGGAGGTGCATTGATTTGTAAAGGGTTATAGGATTTTTTGGGGGGTTGTTTTTTGCATGCATATATGGATTGTTTGTACTGTAATTGTACTGCAATGTGACAATATAATATTATTTCCTGTATTGGCTTCTGGCGTATTTACATATCAAATTGAGGTGCTCTATTAGCTGATCCCAGGAATATAGCAGACGCAGAAGTGATTATTAAATCACCATGGGCTCAACTGTGAATTTAATAAAAAATTAATAAAACAATCTTTAAAAAAAAATCAAAAATGTACAGGTAACCAACAAGAGGACAAGACAGCTGGTGTATTATGAGCGCTCATTATGGAATGTGTAAGATTACTAGCTCCAGCATGCTGAAGTCAAAGGTTTTTAATAGCACTCTTGGGGAGGACTATTAAAAGAGCATTACAACAGTCCAGTCTAGAAAACACAAGAGCATATTTCAAGTGCTGACTATCTGCAGTAAAAATGATGTCATGCATCTTGGAAATATTATGTAAATGAAAGTAAGCCATTTTACAGACATTACCATTGTGATTCTAGAAGGAACAATCCAGTCACAACTAAAAAAAATAACCCTTCCGATGCATTCAGGGAGTATAGCCTACGCCTACCTATTCAATTCTTTTTTTTTGTAAACAATAGGGGCCAGATCCACAAAGACTTACGACGGGCGTATCAGTAGATACGCCGTCGTAAGTCCGAATCCACGACGTTGCAACTTTAAGCGTATACTCAAACTGAGATACGCTTAAATGTTGCTAAGATACGGCCGGCGTAAGTCTCCTAAGCCATCGTATCTTAACTGCATATTTACGCTGGCCGCTAGGGGCGTGTACGCTGATTTACGCCTAGAATATGTAAATCAGCTAGATACGCCTATTCACGAACGTACGCCCGGCCGTCGCAGTAAAGATACGCCGTTTACGTAAGGGGTTTTCAGGCGTAAAGATAAACCACCAAAAACATGGCGCAGCCAATGTTAAGTATGGACGTCGGAACCGCGTCAAATTTTTCAAATTTTACGTCGTTTGCGTAACTCGTCCGTGAATGGGGCTGGCCGTAATTTACGTTCACGTCGAAATCATGATGATTTGCCGACGTCGTTTGGAGCATGCACACTGGGATACCCCCACGGACGGCGCATGCACCGTTAAAAAAAAACGCCATTTACGTGGGGTTAAGTTGAATTAACATAAAACACGCCCACATCTTTGTCATTTGAATTCCGCGCCCTTACGCCAACACATTTACGATACGCCGCCGTAACTTTAGACGCAAGTGCTTTGTGAATACAGCACTTGCCTCTCAAAGTAGCGGCGGCGTAGCGTAACTACGATACGCTACGCCTGCTTAAAATTACGCCGCGCTACGTGGATATATATATATATATAAAAGAGAAATATATATATATATATATATATATATACATATATATATATTAAATTAACGGCACAAAACGTGCTATATAGATTAATAAAGTAGATCCAGAATGATATATTACATCTGGGGTAAACATATATATGACTTCAATATACGTCAATAGATTACATATTACACTCTTTTAAGTATTTGGATGCTCTGGGATAGGAGATCCATGCAATCCATTTCTTTCTGAAAGTAATGGTGGAATATTTTTTTATAAGCCAGCATTAAAGGTTGTAAAGGTACAATTTTTTTTCCTAAATAGCTTCCTTTACCTTAGTGCAGTCCTCCTTCACTTACCTCATCCTTAGATTTTGCTTTTAAATGTCCTTATTTCTTCTGAGATCCTCACTTCCTGTTCTTCTGTCTGTAACTCACCACAGTAATGTGAGGCTTTCTCCCTGGTATGGAGTGTTGTGCTCGCCCCCTCCCTTGGACTACCGGAGAGTCATGACGCAGACTAACACACAGCTCCTTTCTCTATCTGGAACGTAGAGCGTCCTGACTCTCCTGTAGTCCAAGGGAGGGGGCAAGCACGACACTCCACACCAGGGAGAAAGCCTTGCATTACTGTGTTTAATTACAGACAGAAGAACAGGAAGTGAGGATTTCTCAGAAGAAATAAGGACATTTAAAAGCAAAATGGAAGGATGAGGTAAGTGAAGGAGGACTGCACTAAGGTAAAGGAAGCTATTTAGGGGAAAAAAATGTACCTTTACAACCCCTTTAATTCGTATTGGGCCTGTGTATTGATTCTGGCTATAATCGTTGATAAGTTAGGTGCGTCCCAGGATTTCCATAGGTTGGTTATAGAGAGTCTTGCTGCTACCGTGTTTCCCCGAAAATAAGCCCGGGTCTTATATTAATTTTGGCAACAAAAGAAACAGTAGGGCTTATTTTCGGGGTAGGTCTTACCATTTAATGTGCTGTCTTCTCTCCCCCTCTCTCTCCCTGCCTGACAGGAATCCCCTGTGTAAACTGAGTTAAAATGCTTGTAAAATCCTATAATCCACTCTATTACAGTGTATATAATGTACAATGTGTGTGTTTCTGTAATAAAATTGTGCCAAATACCTTCTGTGACCCGCCGGAGCTCTCTTCCCCGCAATTATATTACAGAAACACACACATTGTACATTATATACAACTGTAATAGAGTGGATTATAGGATGTTACAAACATTTTAAACTAGGGCTTATTTTCGGGGTAGGGCTTATATTGCAGCCCTCCTGGAAAATAACGCTAGGTCTTATTTTCGGGGTAGGTTTTATTTTCGGGGAAACACGGTATTAGTTTGTGGAATACAATTGTTCTAAATTCTTTAGGATAGATATCCAAATTAATATCTAGTAAAGCTGTGGCAGGGTTTTGTTTATTTAGGATACCTGTGACATCTGCTATAAAGGAAGTTATTGAATTCCAGAAGCTATGTAGATTTTTACAGCTCCATAGAATGTGTAAAAGGTTACCTGTTTGATCGTTGCATCTCCAACACAAATTAGACTTTGCGGGATATATTTTTGTAAATTTATATGGGGTAAAGTAGCACCTACTCAGTGTTTTTTGTGCATTGTCCCAGTGCTCAATACGTGCTGATGACATACTAGATATATGAATGGCCTTTTTCCATTGGTCCCAGGCAGGGGTCAAGTCCTGGGGAAAAAAGTGTGGGAACTCCCACCCAAGACCCACTCTCCCCACCAAAAAATAAAAAATTATACGCTCATAAGCATAATTACTAAACCGCATTTTTTTTCCCGATCCACTGTACCTTAGTAATCCTTAGTAATCCTTTAAGAACTCAGGGGTTAATAGGGGTGAAAGGGTTAACTCTAGGGGCAATCAGGGGTTAAAACCTTTATTAGGTACCCCCATACATTTTCTAATAAAGGTTTTAACCCCTGATTGCCCCTAGAGTTAACCCTTTCACCCCCTATTGCCAGCGTCACTAAGCGATCGTTTTTCTGATCGCTGTATTAGTGTCGCTAGTGCCGCTAGGTAGCTAGTTATTTTTTGAGGTTCGCCCGCCAGGTTTTTATAGCGTTAGGTACCCCCATAAATATTCTAATAAAGGTTTTAACCCCTGATTGCCCCTAGAGTTAACCCTTTCACCCCCTATTGCCAGCGTCACTAAGCGATCGTTTTTCTGATCGCTGTATTAGGCCGCGTACACACGGTCGAACATGTCCGCTGAAACTGGTCCGCGGACCAGTTTCCGCGGACATGTCCGACCGTGTGTACGGCCTAGCGGACAGGTTTCCAGCAGACAAAAGTTTCTTAGCAAGCTAAGAAACTTGTCCGCTGGAAACATGTCCGTCGGACATGTCCGATGGTTAGTACACCTAATCGGACATGTCCGCTGGTTACATTGTTAATTGCATATTGTATTTGTTTGTAGCCTAAATACTGAAATTTTCACTTTAAACTATCATTTTGTAACTTTTGAAAATGCCAGTAAACACTTGGCTGTGCCAGTAAATTTTGGGTGTCATGTCAGTAAATTTCAATCTGGTAGGTTGGTAACTAGTGTTGAGCAGAATACGCCATATTCGATTTCGCGATATATCACGAATATATAGCCGAATATTCGAGAAATATTCGCTAAATTCGAATATTCGTGATATTTTATCGACATGAAATGTTTGCGAAATTTCGCTATTGCGAATGCGAAAATAATTGCGAAATTTCGACAACTGCTGTAGGAGCACTCTGGCTCAGAATATTCGTGATATTTTATCGAAATTTCGCAAAATGCGAATGCGATATTTACTGCGGAATTTCGGCAACTGCTGTAGGAGCACTCTGATTGGCTCAGAATATTCGTGATACTTTATCGAAATTTCGCAAAATGCGAATGCGATATTTACTGCGGAATTTCGACAACTGCTGTAGGAGCACTCTGATTGGCTCAGAATATTCGTGATATTTTATCGAAATTTCGCAAAATGCGAATCGATATTTACTGCGGAATTTCGACAACTGCTGTAGGAGCACTCTGATTGGCTCAGAATATTCGTGATATTTTATCGAAATTTCGCAAAATGCGAATGCGATATTTATTGCGGAATTTTCGACTACTGCTGTAGGAGCACTCTGATTGGCTCTGATGCGGAAGATAGGGCGAAGAAAATAATCGCGCGATATTCCGATTGCCGAATAATCGCATTGCGATTCTTCGGCAAGATAAAATGATCGCTTCAGCTACTCGGCCCAAGGTCTCTAATCATACCAGCAATGCTTTTAGACGTCGATGGAGATCTCTAGGATGTGATCTGTTCTAAAAATAAAATTGAATATTCGGAATAGCGAATATTCACCGCGAAATTCGAAATATATCGCGAATACTCGAATATGCCATATTCGAGCCGAATATTCGCAATACGAATATTCGTGAGCAACACTATTGGTAACGCTATACACATGTTTTTTTTTTTTTACACTTTTCTCCACCCTGTTGGAGCAGGGGAATAGGGTTTAGAATCTAGATTGGTTGGTTACAAATGAATCTGACAAGTAGTAAACTAGTCACAGGCTGCACATGATGCAGAGATGCCACCAACAATGAAGCTAATTGCATACATTTAAAGCACCCTGGAACATAAATTCCACTTCTGCAGTGCAAAGTGACTGCCCAGACATTACAGTCCCCTACTAGCAGATGAAGAATAAAAAGATGGACCAAGTGCGGTCGGTACCACGCACTCTTCTACTTGGTAGACTAATTCCGTTTAAAAATTACTTGTAATCACTATTACATATTATGCTAAGGAGAAATAACATTAAAAGGTTGATCGTGTTTCATTTTATTCAACATACTTAAAAGATAATGATCATTTTTCATCTCCAAGGAGAGGTTTGCTGATCTTAAATTAATTAGGAATCTAACCCAGTAATGAACTGGGTACAGAAGAGAGAGCTGTGATATTGCTAGCCAGTGATAGATAGCAACAGCTGGATGGAAGAATAACAAGGCGTAGGCGTATTAAGAACATCCACGTTAGTCTAAGAATACGGAAGGCGACATTAGCAGTCAGGGGAGGCATCAAGTGCCTAATAAATGTTTGATTGTGAGATACAAGCATTGTGCTAAAGGTCATGTTTATACCCAAAATGATTAATATTTTTGCTGTATTGATTTTTTTTCTTAAATGTCATTAAATAGCACAAAACAGAGAGCATCTCATTTCAAAATAAAAGCTTTTATGATGCCAAGTCATTACACAGATTATTTCTTTCATCCATTCCAGCAGTTGCAGTGTTGGTGAAAATCGTTATAGGGATTTAGTGGCAAGAATAACATTTGAGAAAGATTTTGAGATGTTACTGTTCACGTTAAAGGATTTTCCAGACTAAATAAACATTATCTGTTGTTTCTTTCTTCTTAAATAGAACTGAGAGTCGCTTCGGCTTCTCCTGCAGCTCTACGTGCAGTTAGAATCTGCTATGTCAGATGAACTGTAACACCTAGGAATCAGCAAATGATGCAAAATCCTAAACGGGAGTCAAAACAGAATTTATTGCCTCAGCCCTATAACACCTAAACTCTGGTTTAAAAAAATATATTTAACCGTTTCCCGACCGGCACACAGATATACTGCGGCTGAATGGCTCTGCTGGGTGAAATCCCGTACATATACGGCTTTGCCCAGGAGAGCCACCAGAGGGCGCGCGCGCCCTCTGCAAGGTGAGAAACCCGATGCTTTTGACCGACGGGCGCGATCGCCTCCGGCCACGTGCAAATGCGTGCAAGAGTAAACACACAAATCCCTGTGCAGTCTGAGGAGAGAAGGACAGATCGTGTCTTTCCACAAAGTAGAATACACGATCTGTCATCTCCTATAGTGAGTCCCCTTCCCCCCACAGTTAGAACACACAATAGGTAACAAGTTAACCACTTGATCACCCCCTAGTGGTAACCCCTTCCCTGCCAGTGACATTTACATAGTAATCAGTGCATATTTATAGCACTGATCGCTCTGTAAATGTCAATGGTCCCAAAAATGTGTCAAAAGTGTCCGACCTATCTGCTGCAACACTGCAAAAAATTGCAGATCACCGCCATCGCAAAAAATAAAAAGCCATATAAATGCCATAAATCTTTCCCATAGTTTGTAGACGCTATAACTATAACTAATATTTTACAAAAAATATGTAGAAGAACACATATCGGCCTAAACTGAGGAAATCTTTTTTTTTTTATTGGGATATTTACTATATCAAAAAGTAAAAGATATTGTGTTTTTTTCAAAATTGTCGCTCTTTTTTTGTTTATAGCGTAAAAAATAAAAACTGCAGAGGTGATCAAATACCACCAAAAGAACGCTCTATTTGTGGGGAAAAAAGGACGTCAATTTTGTTTGGGTACAACATCGCACGACCGCGCAAATGTCAGTTAAAGCAACGAAGTGCCATATCGCAAAAAATGGCCCGGTCACTGAGCAGCCAAATCTTCCGGGGGTGAAGTGGTTAAGTATGTATACGAGGGGGTGCTGATAAGTATTGAGCCTTACCCAGAAAAAATGTATATAGGAAGCTGTAAATGTCAGGGTGTACTGTCCAATTTGTCTATATTCAATGGTGCAAAAGTCAACCACCTGTGATTTTTACTCATCTTTCTTTTTCAGGTCCAAACTGAACATGGCAGCACCTCCAGAAAAATTCAATGTGAAAGAGCATAGGACCATATGGGAAATGGAAAGATGCGAAGCAGATCCATGATGAAATGTCACAAACTTTGGGTGACAGTGGCCCTTCATATGCAACAGTTAAACGTTGGGTTATCAATTTTTAAACTGCCCATTTCGGTGTTGAAAGAGAGAAACCCAGTGGAAGACCTGTTTCTGTCTCTGTGCCTGAAAAATCAAAAGTTTTGGGATCCACTTTGCTCCAAGCTTTCTCATTTCCAAGTCATTGTGAATAATGGCACCAACTCTCTTAAGTGATATTCCCAGATATGTAGCTATACTTTTGGCTGATATTTGGCGGTCCTCCATGATCATGTCATGGATGACTTTCACATTTTCAGTCACAGAGACAGAAACAGGCCTTCCACTGGGTTTCTCACTTTCAACACCGAAATGGACAGTTTTAAAATTGATGTCAACCAAAGTTTGTTACATTTCCTCATGGATATGCTTCGCACCAATTGACTGGGGTGACTACACACGCCCAAGCCCAATTTCGTATACCTCCCAGAGTCCACCATACTCTCACTACTAAGAGCAGGCATATTCAATTTGGATAGGAAAGGGAGAAAGGAGGGTAGACATTTTTTACAATACCAATAAAGATTTTTTCTAACACAGTGATGCATAGAATTGCTATAATGTTCCTGTGGTGGACCAACTGGTACCCAGCCTGGGTGCTTCTGCCAAGATACAGATTCCTCCGCTCTGGAACCAGGAACCAGATATTAGAGTTGAGCATTGAACCCAAGAACTAGACAACACTAGATTAGATGCAAACTGGAATTTACTTTATTTTAAACTCACACAGAATGTATACCACACAAAATCATTTAAGAGCTTGATGACATTATCCTAAACAATGCAAACTATAATCAGTAATAGCAGTACATCTAATGAACAGGTACCATAAACAGTGATCTAATCAAACAGTCATCTAATTAATATAAACATACAACATCCCACAGTAGTTTGGTAACAAGGTGAAGTGGACATAATACTAGCAGACAGACAATAGGTGACTCAGTTAATAATGGGAATTCACACCTAGGAGGCACATAGTGGAGAATTATACCATGAGAGGAAAACGCCTTAATAAACAGATTATAGCAGGAGACTCCAGACATTTGGGAGGGAGCTCCTGCTGCCATGGAGTCTATCAGGAAATTAAAATTAAGTTAAGTATTTGATAGGTCATTTTCAGTTTTCCTGACAGACTCCAAGGCAGCAACGTGTAGGAAATAACTTGCCATACACATCCGGGTGGGCAAAATGTTGAGCAAAGAAACCCAAATTTATTTAACACCATCAACCGACAGTACTTGTAAACCAAAATGAATAGATGACAAGGAAGCTGGTTCAACACAGTAGTGAAAAACAAATGTGTTAATAGAAGACCAAGAAGCCGCTCTACAGATTATCTTGGGAGCGACATGCAGAGAAGCTGCCCAAGAGGTCGAGATACACTGAGTTGAATGAACTGTCACTTCCCCCCTTTGCTTTATAAGCCATTTGAATGGTCTGTACAAGCACAAAATGGATCTAACCGAAGCCCGCATTCCTTTGATCTTTTCGTGGAGAAGGATACAAAGAAAATGTGATTGTCTGAAGGGAGCCGTGACCTCCAGGTACTGTTTCAGAGTGTGGCCCACATCAAGAGGATGGACAACCTGATTTTCTGTTGACCTAAAAGTGGGAAACACAATCTCTTGATTTTCATGGAAAACTGTGGTCACTTTAGGGTTTGACCCTAACATGGGAATCGACACTCCTTCAAACCTAAATTTCGAATTTCAGACACTCTTTTGGCTGAAGTCACAGCTACCAGGAAGGTAGTCTTGAGTGTGAGGGGTTTTGCTAAAAGAGGCTTGTCAGGATCTGATCCGAGATTAGAAAGGAAATCCAGAACAAAAGGGAGGCCCCATTTGGGGAACCTTGGCTTCCTCCTCTGAGGTCTAAGCCTGATAGCACCTTTGAAAAACCGATGAACAAAGGGATGATTTGCCCATAAAAACTCCTGTGAAGGCCGAGATGGCTGATACTTGTACCCGCAGTGAGTTACTGTTAGAGGCAGGTCAAACCCTGTTTGCAGAAAACTAAGGATGTCTTGGACTGCCAAAATGTTACAAGGATTTGGTCTGGAAGACGTAATCAGTTTACCTGGACCATATAAACTCATAGACTATTGGTGCTTTTCCTTCTGGCATTAAGAAGGGTCGGAATGGCCTCTTCGAGGGAAACCTAGAGCTTCGAGCCTTCCCCTCTTAAGAACCTAACCCTGAGGTGCAGGTAGGATGGACAAGGGTGTAGAGTTGTGCCTTGAGACAGTAGATCCGGCCTGAGAGGTAGGGGAACTGGGTCTTGATAACTGAGGAGTGTTAAAAGAGGGAACCAAGGCCTGTTGGGCCAGAAAGGAATCACCACTATGACATCCACCTCCTCTGTTCTGAGCCTCCGGAGAAACTGGAGTATCACCGGCACCAGAGGAAAGGCGTAAGCTTTTTTCTATTGGTCTGTGAGAGTATCTATGCCATACACCCGAGGGTCTCGGAACCTTGAGTAGTATTTGGCCATCTTGCAATTGCATGGGGAAGCAAAGAGGTCGACCTCTGGAGACACTCCCACGGTCAAGAGCCGTTCGAACACCCCTTTGTGGAGAGACCACTCGTTGTTTATCTGAACACGAAGTCCGCCTGTACATTCTGAATCCCCGGAATGTAGACTGCAGAGCTTTTGGACAAATTCCTCTGTTGGAGGAACCCTTTTTGGAAGGGCTGTGTCTGCCATTGTGCCCACTTCACCATGGGAATAGTGGCTGCAATAGTGCCAATCACTTTTAGACATTGGAGAGCGGAGAGGTCAGGCGAAGTGAGGGTTGATCGGATTCTGTCTCCAATTACTCCGATCTTCTCTTCGGGTAGAGAGAGAGTGCCTTCCAATTTATTGAAGTGGGCCCTAGAAACACAAGGGATTGTGTTGGTTCTAGGTGGCTCTTCTCCATATTCAGGAGCCACCCAAATTCTTGAAGGGTGGAAATGACTAGGCTACTGTGCTCTAAAAGTTGATCTTTGTCTTGAGCTAGGAGAAGTAGGTTGTCCTTGCTCCAATAAACAGTTTACTTAAGCTAACAGGACCTGCTTTTTCTCTTTTGAACCTGGAAGAGTCGTAGGCATGAATCTGAGTCTTGGGGTACTGTTGAAGACCCAGGTGTGAATGCATGGAACTCTTTTTGTCCATCTTGCCCCATTCATCAGAGATGATGTCACCCAGTTCAGTGAGAACAGGAAAATACTGACGCTCCTTTTTTAGCTGCTTGAAAAATTTCCTCTGCTTTGGAGAAGTAACAGGATCTTCCCAATTCAAGGCTTCCCTTACAGCTTTCACCAAAGAGGGAACCAAAACATATTCAAAGCCCATTTCTGGGTCCTCTAGTTCTGATTCAATGTCTGAGAGAAGAGCGGATGGGCGACTTGGCTGGGCCAGTACTTCTCCCGGTGGAGGGCATAGTGGCTCCGGAAGGGAATCATGAGGCTGATGAGCCTCCCTCTCTTGTAGAAATTCCCCTTCTCCTGTAGAGATTCTCACTTTCTCAGCCAACCACTAGTTTAATTGCCAGTGGAGCATTATGGGAAAAGGTATAAATATTTGGAGTGACCTTAAGAAGAGTTTCTTTCTCACCGGGCTGCTGCCTGGAGAGGCAGTTACCTGGGCCTGGAGCTTAAAGGGGTTGTAAAGGTAAAAACATGTTTTCCTAAATAGCTTCCTTTTCCTTAGTGCAGTCCTCCTTCACTTACCTCATCCTTTGATTTTGCTTTTAAATGTCCTAATTTCTTCTGAGAAATCCTCACTTCCTGTTCTTCTGTCTGTAACTTCACACAGTAATGCAAGGCTTTCTCTCAGGTGTGGAGTGTTGGGTTTGCCCCCTCCCTTGGACTACAGGAGAGTCAGGACACTTCTACGTTGCAGATAGAGAAAGGAGCTGTGTGTTAGTGGGCATCCTGACTCTCCTGTAGTCCAAGGGAGGGGGCGAGCACGACACTCCACACCAGGGAGAAAGCCTTGCATTACGGTGTGTAGTTACAGACAGAAGAACAGGAAGTGAGGATTTCTCAGAAGAAATAAGGACATTTAAAAGCAAAATCCAAGGATGAGGTAAGTGAAGGAGGACTGCACTGAGGTAAAGGAAGCAATTTAGGAAAAAAAAAGGTTTCCTTTACAACCTCTTTAAGATATACCAGCGCCTCAGCACTTGCTCCAATGATGGCTGTCTGGCACTTCTCAGGGGAGGTGACAACATTGGACAATGCCTGTGTGATGTTTGTTGAAATGGTCACTTGTAGTCTTTATCCGAAGCCTGTGTGACAGGATGAGAATTGTACAATATACATGTAACGTTTTGTGGGTTTTTTTTTGGCCTCCTTCAGTGTTTATAAGTATTAAAGGTTTTTTCTTTTTTCTTTTTATGCTTTTCTTTTTTTTCTTCTATACTCCAAGAAATAGGGAGGGCTTATCATTTTAAATTTTTTCATTTAGTTTTCCATTGTTATGTAGTGTCTGTTTTTGTTTATATGATTCTGTTTGGATAATTTGTTTGTATTGTTTTTAATGTTGTTTTATTGTTGTTTGCATATAAAAGTAAAAAGAATCTCATTTAAAAAAAAAATAAAAGCTTTGTGTAACATGTGGGCGATATGAAAATACCAATAATAAATAAAAAATACCAATAATAAAAAAAAAAAAAATGTGATTGGGTTTACATATATGTTGCAGACATCAAACATTGTTACTAGATTAGTTTCTACAAGATGCAAGTGTTTGTACCTGTACAGTATACACAACCAGTTAGTAAAGCTGCAATACATAAAACAGAATACACAACTTGCCTGGCTCCACTATCAGCTACATAGGAAACCTAGTAACTATGCTGAAGAATAGAAAGTCCTTATAAACAACTATAGATTCTTATAAATAAAAGACATGCACTGAAGGAATAAATTGAAAATTAATATAAGCAGCAGAGCAGCACATTATCACCAGGCAAAGGTAAAGATAAAATGTGGCTCTCTTGGAATACCCTCCAGGTGGTGTATCCATGAATGTAAAGATATCTCTTAATTTGAATGTTCTGTTGCACAGAAGCCGTCTCTTACTTTCATAAAGGAGACATGATGGCCATGGAGAGAGGTAGCGGCTCTCATTATCCTAGGAAGTCGTAACCCTGCTCAGCAAAACACACAGAAAAGAACTGGCGGGCTCTGATGTTGTGAATAGGTTATTCCTACCGGCATTCCCGGAGAGGACATCCTGGAGGAATGGTTTGTTGCATTTGTAATGTTCCTGTATCTTATACTGCCTTGCCTTAGTAAAGCTTGGCTATGTCATGGTTCTCAATCTAAATATACTCAAAAAGCAACAAGTAAATCATGCAGTGAAGACCTAAAATTTGCAAGAAAGAAATTCTACTTTGCTGGGTGAGAAAGCCTACTTACAGTGTAATGATGTGGGATAACAAAAATTCTTTTAAAAAGACTCTGCATGTCTCTTATATAAAAAAAAAAATGTCTCCATGCAGTCTGTATTCTACTGTACATACACAGTACAGCAGTGGCGGTGCGTCCATATAGGGCAACGCTCTATCACCAATAGACTTCTATCTACCAATAGATAGATTCATGCATTGCATGAATCTATTATCACCGCTGCTGGCCCCCTATTCAGGCATCCAGCCCCTTGTCGGGCACCAGGCATCTAAATTACAGCAGCGTTTTTTTTTGGAAGTGCCTGATTAGAGTCGTGGGTTCTAATAGGCGTCCTAATTAGAGCCATGGGCCCTAATAGGCTTCCAAATTGGTAAACAGCGGGCGCAATGCTGTGTGTTCGCTGTTTACACAGTGTTGTGTTAGGGAAGCGAATATATTGGCCCGGATTCAGGTAGGACTTGCGCATTATTTGCGGAGGCACAGGGCAACGATTTTGCCCTACGCCCCCGCAAATAATTTGCGCTGCCCTCGATTCTTGGAGCAGTAGCTCCGTAAATTGCGAGGGCGCGCCGGCAAAATTGCCGGCGTAAGCGCGCAATGTAAATGATCCCGCCGGGGGCGGGAATCATTTAAATTAGGCGCGCTCCCGCGCCGAGCGTACAGCGCATGCTCCGTCGGGAAACTTTCCCGACGTGCATTGCGGCAAATGACGTCAATTGAACGTGAATGGCGTCCAGCGCCATTCACGATTCACTTACGCAAACAACGTAAAATTCGAACGTCGCGACGCGGGAACGCCGGGTATCCTTTAGCATTGGCTGCCCCTGCTTTTAGCATGGGCAGCCTTACGCTAAAGACGCCATACGCAACCGACGTAACTTGCGTACGCAGGGCCCGCGCAACATTGTGAATCGGCGTAAGTATGCAATTTGCATACTATACGCTGACCACAATGGGAGCGCCCCCTAGCGGTCAACACAAGAATGCAGCCTAAAATCGGCGTAACGAGTTCTCTGAATCAGGAGAACTCGTTACGCCGGCGCAAGTCAGCAATTGCGCTGCGTAACTATGGTTACGCAGGCGCAATTGCTACCTGAATCTGGGCCATTGATTCTCTTACACTGACCCACCTCTCAGCCAATCAGGTGCTCGGGTCTGGTTACCCTGTCACCTGATTGGCTGAAGCAACAGGCTCTGTGATTGGATGCCATCAGGCGTACAATCATTGCAGAGATGACGGGAAGAGGACGGGAGAAGACATGGAGGACTAGGAGCGTGGAGGACAGCGCCGAGACAGGTAAGTGCCAGGCAGGGCACACTGGCAGCATTTGATGGGACACACTGGCGGCAATTGATGGGGCAGACTGGCGTCAATTGATGCGGTGGGCCACAGTGAGAGGGAGGTGTGATGTGTATTTCACATAGTTCCCTTTTTTTCTATTTCCCCTTTGATACATCAGTCAGATTATCCATGCTTCTTATGTCCTCGTTCTTATAAAACCAGAGACATAGGGAGAGTAGTTTGTGAACGATTTCCGAAGTGTAGGGATCATAGATGTGCGCAGGGGGAGTGCCAGGTGTGCCTGGGCACATCCTAATCACTCTGAGCAGTGCTGACTCCCCCTACTGCCTGGGCTTTCTACCATGTTGCCCCACAGAGGGCTGTTGGCTTCCCTCCTTTTCACTCGGCTGGTGCGGGGGATGTTTCAGGATTGAGGATTGAGGAAAGGGCTAGCCAATATGTCATTTACTGACCCCTTTCTTTTCTAAATGAGTACAGTGAACACACTCATTCACTGTGTCAATTCAGAACTGAAGCATAGTAAAATGTGTTTACTATGCTTCAGTTTGTGAATGAACGGGAAGCCACTCAGCACAGAGCACTTCCCATTCATTTACTGTTCAGTGCAGCTGAGGCTGCAGAGAAAGGCATGTGTTTTTGAGCTTTGTGGTGCACACCTTAATGGAGGGATCTTCAAACTATGGCCCTCCAGCTGTTGCGGAACTACAAACCCATGAGGCAATGTAAAACTCTGACATTCACAGACATGGCTACGCATGATGGGAATTGTAGTTCCTGAACAACTTGGTCAGCAGCAGGGAACGTAATTGTCCAGGCAACGGGCAGGAATACTGTCCATAGTCAGTACAGGCAGCAAGCAGGGATAATGTCCATAGACAGTCCAGGGTCAGTTCAAGCAGAGATATTGTCAGCAGTGCCCAAATATTGGTCCTGGTAGTATGCAGGAACATGGTCCATAGTACAGGTAGCAGGCAGAGGTGTGATCAGTTTATGCGGCAGGCAGAGGCATGATGGCAGTAAGTCCTGCAGGCAGAGGCATGATGGCAGTAAGTCCTTCAGGCAGAAGCATGATGGCAGTAAGTCCTGCAGGCAGAGCCATGATGGCAGTAAGTCCTTCAGGCAGAGGCATGATGGCAGTAAGTCCTGCAGGCAGAGCCATGATGGCAGTAAGTCCTGCAGGCAGAGGCATGATGACAGTAAGTCCTTCAGGCAGAGGCATGATGGCAGTAAGTCCTGCAGGCAGAGGCATGATAGCAGTAAGTCCTGCAGGCAGAGGCATTATAGCAGTAAGTCCTGCAGGCAGAGGCATTATAGCAGTAAGTCCTGCAGGCAGAGGCATGATGGCAGTAAGTCCTGCAGGCAGAGGCATGATAGCAGTAAGTCCTGCAGGCAGAGGCATGATGGCAGTAAGTCCTTAAGGCAGAGGCATGATGGCAGTAAGTCCTTCAGGCAGAGGCATGATGGCAGTAAGTCCTGCAGGCAGAGGCATGATGGCAGTAAGTCCTGCAGGCAGAGGCATGATGGCAGTAAGTCCTTCAGGCAGAGGCATGATGGCAGTAAGTCCTGCAGGCAGAGGCATGATGGCATCAAGTCCTGCAGGCAGAGGCATGATGCAGTAAGACCTGCAGGCAGAGGCATGATGGCAGTAAGTCCTGCAGGCAGAGGCATGATGGCAGTAAGTCCTGCAGGCAGAGGCATGATGGCAGTAAGTCCTGCAGGCAGAGGCATGATGGCATTAAGTCCTGCAGGCAGAGGCATGATGGCATTAAGTCCTGCAGGCAGAGGCATGATGGCAGTAAGACCTGCAGGCAGAGGCATGATGGCAGTAAGTCCTGCAGGCAGAGGCATGATGGCAGTAAGTCCTGCAGGCAGAGGCATGATAGCAGTACGTCCTGCAGGCAGAGGCATGATGGGAGTAAGTCCTGCAGACAGAGGCATGATGGCAGTAAGGTCTGCTGGCAGAGGCATGATAGCAGTAAGTCCTGCAGGCAGAGGCATGATGGCAGTAAGTCCTGCAGGCAGAGGCATGATGGCAGTAAGTCCTGCAGGCAGAGGCATGATAGCAGTAAGTCCTGCAGGCAGAGGCATGATAGCAGTAAGTCCTGCAGGCAGAGGCATGATAGCAGTAAGTCCTGCAGGCAGAGGCATGATGGCATTAAGTCCTGCAGGCAGAGGCATGATGGCAGTAAGACCTGCAGGCAGAGGCATGATGGCAGTAAGTCCTGCAGGCAGAGGCATGATGGCAGTAAGTCCTGCAGGCAGAGGCATGATAGCAGTAAGTCCTGCAGGCAGAGGCATGATGGGAGTAAGTCCTGCAGACAGAGGCATGATGGCAGTAAGGTCTGCTGGCAGAGGCATGATAGCAGTAAGTCCTGCAGGCAGAGGCATGATGGCAGTAAGTCCTGCAGGCAGAGGCATGATGGCAGTAAGTCCTGCAGGCAGAGGCATGATAGCAGTAAGTCCTGCAGGCAGAGGCATGATAGCAGTAAGTCCTGCAGGCAGAGGCATGATAGCAGTAAGTCCTGCAGGCAGAGGCATGATGGGAGTAAGTCCTGCAGGCAGAGGCATGATGGCAGTAAGACCTGCAGGCAGAGGCATGATGGCAGTAAGTCCTGCAGGCAGAGGCATGATGGCAGTAAGTCCTGCAGGCAGAGGCATGATAGCAGTAAGTCCTGCAGGCAGAGGCATGATGGCAGTAAGTCCTGCAGGCAGAGGCATGATGGCATTAAGTCCTGCAGGCAGCAGGCAGAAGTAGGGCCTTGTGGTGGGCCATAGTTTGGTGACCCCTACCCTAATGCAATAGGCTGCACACATCTATGGTAAGCATTTAAGAACGGACAGCATTACCTACATGCCTCCCAACTAATTTTTTATAGAACTTTAGCAGGATATTAGAATGATGTAAAAGGAAGAATGCCAGCATATATGCCATGGATCGGTCTGTGAATTTCTGAGTCATGCTATGGACCTATTTCCAGGATGCCTCTAGTATTGGACAAGATCAAAAAAACATGTATTATGTCATCCCTTTCTGTGCCACAACACCAACTAAGGTAGTGAAGGATAAATTCAGTGAAGTAAGCCTAGCGTTCAGTCACACCTTGTAACGATTTTGCAGCCAGTTTCACGATATTTATTGCAAATAGATTTGTATGAGGGGGACAGAAATGTTGTATGTTCCTTTGAAGTCAAGTCTGGAGGTCCCTTTCCTATTGGGCAAAAAACGTAATGGTGTGAGGGAGGAAACTGTGTTTAAGAATTTATTAGTATAAGAAAGAGTATGGCTGGACCTTCCACACATACTATCCATGCCCGGTTGGAATTTAGGACTACCCAGGATCGGGTACAGGTTATTTGCTGTTTGCAGTAGTTCTTCTGATCTAAATTTATTTGATTAGATAATTTAATTTCCCAGGAAGGAAATCCCCTCTGCTCACAGAGACCCTGTCAAAATATAATTAAACCCACTCTTCCACTTAGCAACGGTTCTGGTTCTCTTATTTACCAACAGGTTTAGTGCAATATGCTGTTTGGAGCGAGCCATTTCTTATACCCCTCCAGCAGATACTTCCATTCACATTTTCCAGAATATCATTTGATTCTTCATTGTAAAAACATTTAGCCAGATTCACATAGACTTACGACGGCAAATCAGTAGATACGCCGTTGTAAGTCCGAATGCGCGCCGTCGTATATTTAAGCGTATTCTGGAAACCAGATACGCTTAAATTTGGCCAAGATACGACCAACGTAAGTCTCCTACGCCGTCGTATCTTATGTGCATATTTACGCTGGCCGCTTGGGCCTTTACGTGGATTTACGTGTCGAATATGTAAATGAGCAAGATACACCGATTCACGAACGTACGTACGCTCGTCGCAGTAAGATACGCCGTTTACGTAAGACATACACTGGCGTAAAGATAAACCACCAAAAAGATGGCGCAGCCCATGCAACGTATGGACGACGGAACAGCCGTCGTATTTTATGTTGTTTGCGTAAGCGTACGTGAATGGGGCTTGGCATAGGTTACGTTCACGTCGAAAGCATTGAGCCGACGTCGTTACGTAGGGAGTATTTGCGACGTGATTCTGAGCATGCGCGCGCATGCGCCGTACCAACGGCCCTCATTTACATGGGGTCACGGTTAATTTAAATGTAGCCCGCCCACTACATGCCTACTTTGAATTAGGCGGGGTTACGCCGGCCCATTTGCGCTACGCCGACGTAACTTACGGAGCAAGTGCTTTGTGAATACTGGCCTTGCCTCACTATGTTACGTCGGCGTAGTGCAAATAGGATGCGCTAAGCCGAACTAAAGATGCACCCTCCTACGTGAATCTGGCTAATTGTTGTTTGCAGAACTCCATAGCTCAAAATTACACACAACTCAATGAGCAGCGACTTACCTCATCCTGGCCTCCTCTGAATGGTTCCATCAGAAGTTTCATTGAGAGACAGTCTTTCTGAATGAAGACTACTCTTGTGCTTTCCTTTCAGAAAAAGTCTAGAAATATAGGGAAAAAGGCAAATGAAATAACCCAACATTTTTCAAACCTAAATTAAACTTCATTCTCACCTCTTATTAATCACCCTATTCATTTAAACCTGAAATCTAGGCAGCTTTAAAAGACATGCAGTAATGCTTTATAATCATTTATGCATCATTAACAAAAAAATTATACACAAACATAATTACCTGAATTCGATATGATATCATTGTCTTGCAGACCTGTAATGTGAGAGGAATGAGCAATACAAGGTGCTAATGAGTTCACAAGGAGCATGTTGATAGGCAGAAAGAGCAGAGTGACAGAGAGATGAGCTTATCACTTTCACTGGCCAGTCAAAGGCTAGGATGGGACCAGGAAGTGGGGTTTAATGTTGCTGTTCATCAGACATCTAGCTAAATATTGCAAAAAAACTGGTTTAGTTATCATATCTTTTAATGGGTTATTATTTTTATATTGTTATTGTTGGCTGAAGTTTGACTTGGCTTTGTTTTGTTCGTCAGCATGTCCCGCCTATTATTTTGTGGCAGGAGAGAGAAAGGATGACACTTTCTTTACCCCCCCCCCCCGCTTATCTCACGGAAGGAGACTAGTATGGCTACGTATATTTACCATGTGTCACACCTGGTATTCTATAGCATAATATATCTCTGGTCTTCATCTGAAATGGCTTCAGTGCTCGAATTCATGTTGTGTGTTAACTGTACAAAACAGATTATAGCGCACACATGCAAAAATGACATTTATCCTGCAAGGCTAATTAAAAACACCTGAACATATTCAAAAATACGGGGCTTTGGTCAAACCAATGCTGTATCCTGGCCTAGGCCAACAAGGCCCAGGCCTAGGGCAGCACTTTGCAGGGGGGCAGCACGGACAGTGTTCCCGCCGGTTTGCGCTACACTTTTAGGTAAATTAGTTTAGCGCCCCCATAAATCAGCCGCACTGCTTCCAGTATGTGGACATTCTGCAACTGTGGGGGGGGCGTTGCTTCAAATTTTTTACCATCCCTGTCCCATTGCAGAGATTTCCCTTCACTTCCTGTCCCATAGCCAAACAGGAAGTGAGAGGAAATCTATGCAAATTAAGGGAATCCATTGCCCCCCCCCCCCTCCCCCCAGGCCATCAGAACTAGTGTCCCCACTTGAAAATTTCAGGGTGGGTCTTAAACCGCAAGGGGTGTGGCCTTGACAGGAAGGGGTGGGTCATATTTAAATTAGGGGGTGCACGAGTTTAGTCAGGCCTAGGGCAGCACAAAACCTAAATACATCCCTGGGTCACACTATATGGTCATATAGTGCTAAGCCCACTTACTGCGACAAAGTACCCCGGATTAGTGGGTCCTAACCTGTTAATAGAATGAAAGAACCTAATGTCTCAACCTTGGGAGATAAACTCCTCTATATGGGAGAACTAAAGGGATTCTTCCTATGCACTGGTGGCCACTAATGTGAGGTAATGAAGAGGGGGAGGGGTGCTCCAGCCCAAGAGACCTGATCAGGGTCTATACAAAAACATACTTGGGGGGCACACCCAAAAAATGCTATACATCTAAGATGGTGCTGCTGTAAGACCAAAGTACAAAACAAATTATAGCGCACACATTAATAGTTAATTTCCACAGCCCTAGTTAGGACCCATTAATTTGGGCTACTTTGTTGCAGTAAGTGGGCTTAGCACTATATGACCATATACCCCCGTATTTTTGAATATATTCAGGTGTTTTTAACTAGCCTTGCAGGATGAATGTCATTTTTGCATGTGTGCGCTATAATCTGTTTTGTACTGTCCTTGGTCTTATAGCAGCACCATCTTAGATGTATAGGGGCAGATCCACATACATCTGGGTGGGCGCAGTGTATGTGAGATACACTACGCCGCTGTAACTTACTTTTCTTTCCTTTGAATCCTGAAAGAATTTGCGCCGTAAGTTACGGCGGCATAGTGTATCTCTCGCGGCGTAAGGGCACGGAATTCAAATTGGGCAAGTAGGGGGCGTGTTTCATTTAAATGAAGCGCATCCCCGCGCCGAACGAACTGTGCATGCCCCGTCCGTCAAAACTCCCAGGGTGCATTGCTCCAAATGACATCGCAAGGACGTCATTGTTTTCGACGTGTACGTAAATGGCGTCCAGCCCCATTCACGGACGACTTACGCAAACGACGTAAAATGTTCAAAATTATACGCGGGAATGACGTCCATACTTAACATTGAGTACGCCACCAGATAGCAGCTTTAACTATACGCTGGAAAAAGCCGAACGGAAACGACGTAAAAAAATGCGACGGCTGCTCGTACGTTCGTGGATCGTCGGAAATAGCTAATTTGCATACTCAACGCGGATTACGACGGGAACTCCACCTAGTGGACGTCAAAAAATTGCATCTAAGATCCGAAGGCGCACGAAGACGTACGTCTGTCGGATCTAACCCAGATGCCGTCGTATTTTGTTTTGAGGATTCAAAACAAAGATACGACGCGGGAATTTTGAAATTACGCCGGCGTATCAATAGATACGCCGGCGTACTTTCTTTGTGGATCTACCCCATAGTATTTTTGGGTGTGCCCCCCAAGTATGTTTTTGTATTTTGTTTAAACTCAACTGTGTCTCAAGGAAACAAGAGGCTGAAGTGTCCTAAAGATCCAACCAGCAAAATGGCCTCCCTCATGCTTTATGCTGCCGATGTTCTGTGTTCTCCTTCTTACCATAAACAGCTATTCTAAGAATAGTTTAAAAAATTGGTTTCAGCTCATGATGCAAATAGTTTTCTAAAATATGTCAGTGTGACTCTATTAGAGTAATTTGTGTCAATGTTAAAACCCATTCTAACAATATATGGAAAATTAGGCCCAAGTCAAACAATTACCTACAGATTTCTTCACATTACATGATTTTAACACAGGCCTGCCTTAAATGAAGGGCTCTATTAGCACTGCAGGATTGATAGTTGTACATTCGTTCACGCCTTAGCTGCAGGAACTGTAATATGATCCTTCAGCGCTGCCATTTTTTCTGTTAATGTAGAAAATGAAATATCATAGAACAGTTTGTAATGGGAGAAGCTAATTCACCTAGGGAGCAGCTGGGAAATTTCCTGCTGTTAGCGTAATGAGTGGGTGAGTTTAGTGATCTATCAGCACGGAGTGCAATTAGATTGGTAGATGGGGATATCTGGTAATTGTGCTTCTCAGTATTTTTATTAAAGATTTGATACTTATGAATTAAACAGACTGATTTTCTACTAATCATTTTCCTGTAGAAATGTAAACGTGCATTGCTTCGGACCCTTCCATTAACTGTATTAACTGTCCTTTATGCGCCAAGATTTGGCTGAGAGTACTTGCTTATCAGCAGCACACCTACGTAATACAGGTCTTATATGAGTGGGAGCCGCGCTAATACATACATAATGAGTGCTGCAGATCCCTTCACTGCAGGGGACAAGAACTACCTCTAATCAAAGGAATGAATGCCATGAATCAGGGCAATGGGAGCAGTCAGAGTAATGTGTTTGGAATGCATAGAAGCAAGACAATTCCAAAGCAGGATTTTATTTTTCCATTCCGAGCTGAAATCTTAAAGTGACATTAAACTCTGGCTTATAAAAAAAAATTCAAGTATGTACAGTATTCTTAGCACAGAAGTGCCCTCCAAACTTTTTTTTTTGCTACAGTGATCTGACTTCCAGGTAGAGGGTGGCTATGTTCGTTCTCCATGAAGTGGGCACAAAACCACCCTCTCTTGCCCTCAACAAATGTCGATTTGACCCCACTAACAATTAGAAAATCGAGTGAACTTTCCAAAACTAAAGTTTTCAAACAAAATTCTACTAGTGTATGGCCAACATTAGAATTCTAGTTAACCACTTGCCTACCGCCCTATAGCCCAATGACGGCTGCAATACGGTTTGTTAATTCTGGGAGGGCGTACATTGATGTCCTTCCAGAATCGCGCACAAGGGAGTGTCCATGACCCAGAGGTGGCCTTACCCTTTAGGGTCACTATCTGGGTATCTTTGTGTATATTTTCAGTGTCCATGACCGCAGATCACGGTAAATGGCTGCTGATAGCGGCTGTTTACAACGTGATCGCTCGGTCAAATGACAGAGCGATCACTTGAAAACAAACCGCCGTTATGTCATGACGCTGGGTCCTCTCTCCCCTCTGTCTACTGATTGGTACAGTGTGAGAGGAGAGGGGGAGAGATCGGTGGCAGCAGCGCTGTGGGCTGGATCTGTAGTGCCCACAGCACTGCTCTATGACAATTGCAGTCCCATCTAGCCATCCATGCTCAGCCATCCCTCCATGCTCAGCCATACTCTGCTATACCCGGCCATACTCTGCAATACCCTGCCATACTCTGCAATACCCAGCCATCCCCTGCCATACTCTGCAATACCCTGCAATACACAGTCATACCCTGCCATACTCTGCAATACCCAGCTATACTCTGCCATACTCTGCAATACCCAGCCATTCTCTGGGATACCCAGCCATACTCTGCAATACCCAGCCATACTCTGCAATACCCAGCCATACTCTGCAATACCCAACCATACTGTTTAATACCCAACCATACTGTTTAATACCCAGCCATACCCTGCAATACTCTGCAATACCCAGCCATACTCTGTGTTGAATGGGGGAAGAGGGGGGACATTTTTAACATGTGTCATGTGTTCTGTCAATAGTCTCCTTCCCAGGCGCTTCATTCCCAATATTCAAGACTCAGGTTTTCTTCCAAAGTACGAAGTTTATTCTTCAAGATAGACAAGCAAACAGTCAATGCCTACATAATGACAGCTGGTAATCACATGGCAAGATGGTAATTCAGAAGGTTTCAGATGGTATGATATGATGGTACATCATCTTTCTGCTGGGAGAGGTCCCTTCCAGCAGGGTCGGGTGACCCCGAGTTCCTCCCTAGCTACTCAAACCACATGGATTCTTATACTGTTCTAAAAGCCGAGCTAAGCATATTTACTTTTAGAATAGCTCCAAGAAAGGTGGTGAGCTCCTGTCACAAACGTAACACCCACTTGTATATATTAAGTAACACATCTCCACCCATTGTCTTGACGTAGAACTCCAAAAATACATGTAACCTACACAGCAACTGACCTTCGTCTGTCCTCAAGAAACCTCAAAATGGCCATGTTTAAATATTAATTCTCAGAAACTTTTATCACATAAAATAGTAATAAATTCAAAATCTAACACTCTGCAATACCCAGCCATTATCTGCAATACCCAGCCATACTCTGCAATACCCAGATATTCTCTGCAATACCCAGACATACCCTGCAATACTCTGCAATACCCAACCATTCTCTGCAATACCCAGCCATACTCTGCAATACCCAGACATTCTCTGCAATACCCAGACATTCTCTGCAATACCCTGCATACTCTGCAATACCCAGCCATACTCCGAAATACCCAGCCATACTCTGCAATACCCAGCCATTCTCTGCAATACCCAGCATACTCTTCAATACCCAGTCATACTGTGTAATACATTCCTTTTTACATTCCTGCACTTCTCATTAAAGTCTTTATTACTGTCGTTTTCCATTGTCTGTTTTTGGTGACCATAATCACTGGCACTGGCCGTGAGGGAAATCCAACATTTTTTGTTTCAACAGCAAGAATTGAGGTAAAATCTTTCAGTGGGGATACATGTTCCAATGACAGTGATTTCTCTTACTTTGGGGAGATTTTATTCTTTGTTGTGTCTACAGGATGAATAAATAGAGATCTCTCCAAGGGCACACAAATTGGGAAAGAGGGGGATGTCTGTGTTTTATTGATTCCTTCATTTATTCAAGAAAAAATATGTTTTGGCTTAAAGCTTTAACCCACTGCGCTCTGAGGTTCCGCCTGCCCGCAACTACATCAGAACTGTGTCAGTCTGTTAGATGTTATATTTCTTTCAACAATGGCTTTCTTCTTGCCACTTTTCCATAAAGGCCAGATTTGTGGAGTGCACGATTAATAGTTGTCCTGTGGATAGATTCTCCCACCTGAGCTGTGGATCTCTTCAGCTCCTCCAGTTACCATGGGTCTCATGGCTGCTTTACTGATTAATGCTCTCCTTGTCCAGCCTGTCAGTTTAGGTGGACGGCCATGCCTTGGTAGATTTGCAGTTGTGCCATACTCTTTCCATTTTCAGGTGAGATGTTCAAAGCTTGGGACATATTTTTATAACCTAACCCTGCTTACAACTTCTCCACAACTTTATCCCTAACCGGTCTGTGTTTCTTGGCCTTCATGATGCTGTTTGTTCACTATGCTTCTCTAATAAACCCCTGAGGGCTTCACAGAACAACTGTATTAATACTGAGAATAAATTACACGCAGTTGGACTCTATTTACTAATTAGGTGACTTCAGAGGGCAATTGGTTCCACTAGATTTTAGTTAGGGGTATCAGAGTAAAGGGGCTGAATACAAATGCATGCTATACTTTTCAGATATTTATTTGTACAGAAATATGAAAACCATTTATCTTTTTCCTTCCACTTCACAATTATGCCACTTTGTGTTGGTCTATCACATAAAATCCCAATAAAATACATTTACGTGTTAAGTTGTAACATACTTTTTCAAGGCACTGTACATGAAGGGTGGGGAGGTATAAATCTTTTATATTAAAGTAGTATTAAAGGCTGAGACCTTTTTGCCTGGGTATAATCATTGTAAATATGATGCACAAAACTGTTACATTTTTAAATGTAATTATAATGCCTTTTAATTAAATTACCTCCAGTCTATCAGCCTCCAACTTTTCTGGGTTCAGATGCTGATTTTCCCTGCACAGAGCCATTAAAGTGATTGTAAACATTGGATTTTTTTTTTTTACTAGGCCCTTTAGGTCTGGCGTGGATTTTAAGGGGAACCTCTTGCCAAAAAAAAAAACTGTGTGGGGTCCTCCCCAAAATCCATACCAGACCCTTATCTGAGCAGGCGGCCTGGCAGGACAGGAAAGAGGGAGGGAATGAGTGAGTGCCCCCCCATCTTGAACCATACCAGGCCACATGCCCTTAACATGTGGGTATTTAGGGCAAGGGGGGATCTGCCCTCCTCCCACCCTAAAGCACCTTGTCCCCAAGTTGCTTGGGACAAGGGCATCTTCCCGACAACCCGAGTGGTTATCTCATGTGAATGAGTATGGGGTACATTTTACCCCTACCCATTCACCAAAAAAGTGTCAAAAATAAAGACAGGCAGTTTTTAAAAAGAAAAAAAAACAATGTCCCCCGATGTAGATTCCACCGCTCGCCGCACTGCTGAACCCCCATTTTTTGGTAAATGGGTAGGGAGGGGGCCAGGATCTGGGGGACATGTGACCTGGTATGGTTTGGAGGGGTGCTTGCTCATACCCCCCCTTTTCTGATCTGCTGGGCTGCATCTGAGGTGTCCTGTAAAGGTAAATGGAATGGCAACCTCAGCCTGGACTCCAACCAGGTCATGCCCCCAACATGCTTTTCTCCACCCGAAGCTTAGACATGGGGTGAGCTTAGAACCCTGTGACTAAGCTCCAGGGGACAGAGTGAAATGCACAATTTTTAGTAACATTAAAATACAAAATAACTTGGGTAGCAATTTTATATGCCACAATATTTTTTTAACAAAAGACTGCTAGCTTCAAATCAGAATATGGTATTCTCCAAAATGGCCACTAGACAGGTGCACAAAAAAAATTGTTTAGTTTTGTTTCATTTTGATTAGTTACTTACATAAATTAGTTTAGTTAAATCTGTTTCATTTGTTTAATTTGTTTTTGGAACTTGTTTAGTTTATTCGTTTTCTAATTGATGTTGAAAAGTTTTCCTATTCGAATAGTTTTCCAATTTCCAAAAAGAATAAAATAGAATAGGAAATAAAGGAATAGATTAGAAAAATTAAAAACATTTTTTTTCTTCTCTATTCCTTTATTTTATATTCTCTTTGGAAATTGGAAATCTATTCAAATTCGAAAAGTTTTAGAATTTGAAAACGATTTGAATTGAAATTACGTCCGAATTATTTTTTTCGTTATTTTGGATTCATTTAAATTCTGTACTATTCATACATCTGAATTTCCGAATAACAGACATTTTTAATTCGGAACGAAAGAAAACCGCACATGTCTAATGGCCATGGCCACCATGTTCCAACAGGAAAATATATCCACAGGTAATTATTCCTCTTGAACCCACATCTCATGTCACTGCTACTTTTCTTCACATAACATTACCCACCTTTATTTAACGAGCATCATGCAGCAGTGCTTGTCTGTATTTATTACTCACACAGATCACAGTACCTACCTGACAATGTCTTTATTTTTCTCTCCAAATGGATGGACCCACCTTTGTTCAGGGATTATCAAGGCTCAGCATCTACTTCCTGGATTGGGATGATAGCTCAGACATGACACGGCAATGTAAATTCAGCAATCTCTGCATCCAAGTTACAGTGTACAATCTGATACCTGGGGAAGGGTGACTGAAGAAATGCTTCTTTTTGCCTGCAGCAGAGTGATGGCATTATATCAGCATAGGCAGACCAGAGCTCAAAGACTAATGCTGAAATGTATAGTTTTTACAAATGTAAACTGTAAACTCTTACTATATATTGTGATATGTCAAGAATTTACGAATACAGGCTTGTGAGTTAGTAAAACGTCCGAACACCCACGTTCCACCACATTTTTTTTTATTTAAGTGTTTGATGTATGAAAAGTGAAATATTGTGCTTATAGCAGAAATAAACTCTGTCAATCAATATTAAGGGGCAGATCCACATACAATTAGATGGGCGCAGCGTATGTGAGATACGCTACGCCGCTATAACTTACTTTTGGCAGCTTCAAATCCACAAAGAATTCGCGCCGTAAGTTACGGTGACGTAGTGTATATCTCGCGGCGTAACGGCGCCTAATTCAAATCGGCGAGTAGGGGGGCGTGTTTCATTTAAATGAAGCGCGTCCCCGCACCGAACGAACTGCGCATGCGCCGCCCCTAAACTTCCCGCCGTGCATTGCACGAAATGACGTCGCAAGGACGTCATTGTTTTGACTTGGGCGTAAATTACGTCCATCCCGCGATTCACGGACGACTTACGCAAACGGAAAAAAAAAATCAGATTAAACGCAGGAACGACGGCCATATTTAACATAGCAGGTCTAACTATACGCCACAAAACAGCAGCTTTAACTATACGCCGGAAAAAGCCGACTAGAGATGACGTAAAATAATGCGACGGCCGCTCGTACGTTTGTGGATCGTCGGAAATAGCTAATTTGCATACTCGACGTGGAAAACGACGGGAACGCCACCCAGCGGACCCCGAAGAATTGCATCTTAGATCCGAAGGCGTACGAAGACGTACGCCTGTCGGATTTAACCCAGATGCCGTCGTATCTTGTTTTGAGGATTCAAAACAACGATACGACGCGAGAAATTTGAAAGTACGCCGGCGTATCAGTAGATACGCCGGCGTACTCTCTCAGTGGATCTGCCCCTAAGTATTTTTAACTAAACATTTTTTGTGGTGGTTACACTTCTTTAGCTGCTTCCTGGTTTCTGGCCTAGGCCAAAATGATGCCATACATCCAAGTGCAGCCAATGATAATGTAAATGATGACAATGATGTAATACATACACTATATTATCAAAAATATTGGGATGCCTGCCTTTACACATACATGAACTTTAATGGCATTCCAGTCATAGTCCGTAAGGTTCAATATTGAGTTGGCCCAACCTTCTGGGAAGGCTGCCCACAAGGTTTAGGAGCACGTCCATGGCAATGTTTGACCATTCTTCCAGAAGCGCATTTGTGAGGTCAGGCACTTATGTGGACAACAAGGCCTGGCTCACAGTCTCCACTCTAATTCATGCAAAAGGTGTTCTATTGGGTTGAGGTCAAGACTCTGTGCAGGCCAGTCAAGTTCCTCCACCCCAAACTTGCTCATCCATGTGTTTATGGACCTTGCTTTGTGCACTGGTTCCCACCAAGTTGGGAGCATGAAATTGCCCAAAATGTCTTGGTATGCCGACGTCTTAAGAGTTCCCTTCACTGGAACTAAGGTGCCAAGCCCAATCCCTGAAAAACAACCCCACACCATAATCCCTCTTCCACCAAATGATTTGGACCAGTGCACGAAGCAAGGTCCATAAAGACACGGATGAGTGAGTTTGGGGTGGAGAAACTTGACTGGTCTGCACAGAGTCCTGACCTCAACCTGATAGAACACCTTTGGGATGAATTAGAGCGCAGACTGTGAGCCAGGCCTTCTCGTCCAACATCAGTGCCTGACCTCACAAATGTGCTTCTGGAAGAATGGTCATACATTCCCATAGACACACTCCTAAACCTTGTGGACAGACTTCCCAGAAGAGTTGAAGCTGTTATAGCTGCAAAGGCTGGGCCAACTTAATATTGAACCCCTATGGACTAAGACTGGGGTGCCATTAACCACTTAAGACCTGGACCAAAATGCAGCTAAAGGACCTTGCCCCTTTTTGCGATTCAGCACTGCGTCGCTTTAACTGACAACTGCGCAGTCGTGCGACGTGGCTCCCAAACAAAATTGGCGTCCTTTTTTTCCCACAAATAGAGCTTTCTTTTGGTGGTATTTGATCACCTCTGCGGTTTATATTTTTTGCGCTATAAACAAAATAGAGCGACAATTTTGAAAAAAATGCAATATTTTTTACTTTTTGCTATAAGAAATATTCCCCAAAAAAATATAATTTTTTTTTTTTTACTCAATTTAGGCCGATACGTATTCTTCTACCTATTTTTGGTAAAAAAAAATCGTCTCTCCCCATTCTTCAGCTCCGGGGGCCGATCGCGGGTCTCCAGCGGCGATCAGGTCCGCTGGTCCCGGTCACGGAGCTTCGGACCAGGTCACGGGCGCGCGCCCACGGCTGGATACTAGTACAGGACGTACCTGTACGTACATATGCCCAGCCGTGCCATTCTGCCAATGTATATGTGCAGGAGGCGGTCCTTAAGTGGTTAACCACTTGCCGACCTCCTCATGTAGATATACGTCAGCAGAACGTACCTGTACGTGCTCTGCTTGACGTGGGATCGGGACCCCCCCCCCCCCCCCCCCGCTACATGCGGCGGTCGGTAAGCCTCGGGGAGCGATCCGGGACGACGGCGCGGCTATTCGTTTATAGCCGCCCCGTCGCGATCGCACCCCGGAGCTGAAGAACGGGGAGAGCCGTGTGTAAACACGGCTTCCCGTGCTTCACTATGGCGGCGCATCGATCGAGTGATCCCTTTAATAGGGGAGACTCGATCGATGATGTCAGTCCTACAGCCACACCCCCCTACAGTAGTAAACACACACTAAGTGAACACTAAATGTTACAGCGCCCCCTGTGTTTAACTCCCAAACTGCAACTGTCATTTTCACAATAAAGAATGCAATTTAAATGCATTTTTTGCTGTGAAAATGACAATGGTCCCAAAAATGTGTCAAAATTGTCTGAAGTGTCCGCCATAATGTCGCAGTCACGAAAAAAATCGCTGATCGCCGCCATAAGTAGTAAAAAAAATAAAATAATAAAAATGCAATAAAACTATCCCCTATTTTGTAAACGCTATAAATTTTGCGCAAACCAACCGATAAACGATTATTGCGATTTTTTTTACCAAAAATAGGTAGAAGAATACGTATCGGCCTAAACTGAGGGAAAACATTTTTTTTATATATGTTTTTGGGGGATATTTATTATAGCAAAAAGTAAAAAATATTGCATTTTTTTCAAAATTGTCGCTCTATTTTTGTTTATAGCGCAAAAAATAAAAACCGCAGAGGTCATCAAATACCACCAAAAGAAAGCTCTATTTGTGGGGAAAAAAGGACGCCAATTTTGTTTGGGAGCCACGTTGCACGACCGCGCAATTGTCTGTTAAAGCGACGCAGTCCCGAACTGTAAAAACCCCTTGGGTCTTTAGGCAGCATATTGGTCCGGGGCTTAAGTGGTTAAAGTTCATGTGCAGGTGTCCCAATAATTTTGGCAATATAGTGTACATGTGAAAAAAATGTGGCGCCCAAAAAAAAGAAAAACCTTGAAAGGAATTTCTATATAGAGCAATCTAGTAATAGTGGATCTAATACTATTTAATGCACTTTTGTGAAGTGTGCAACCGTGTAGGGTGAAGTATTGAACACATAAAAATATTAGGCTACACCCAAGATGCACCTATGTGGTAAACACCTAAGTGTAAAAATGCATTCAAATTTCTGGAACTATGGCACAACTGAACTCGATAGGACAGTAGGCAAACTATGTCCCAGAAAGAAATACACACTGAAAAAAATGTGATAAGTAGTGATGGATGGGCGATATGTCAATGCAAAACCAACATACCCATCAACAGTGAATGTGATCAGTGGCGTAACTAGAACCTTCAGGGCCCCGATGCAAGAAACCATGAAGGGCCCCCCTGACCCCCAGACAGGGCTCTTTTCCCCGAGCCCGGTGGCGGAACAGAAATATAAAGTAACCGATTTCTCATTTTCCCCCTGCTTCTCCTCCTCTCCCTTCCGCAGGCATTCAGCGGCTACAGGAGGAAATTTGAGGGATTGGTCCCTCTATGTCTGTTTCTCAATCTTTTTCCAGTCAGGGCACCCTTGAAGTACATCCCTAGGTTAATGGGGCAACACTGCAACCCTCTGCAACTGTGTGCATTGCATGCAGTTGCAGCATAGTGATGATGCATTTAAGGGGTTAAAACAGGCAGTCAGTAGACAACATATTGCCTCTTTACCGTCGTTCAAATGCCCCTGAAAAGCGATCTGAGCATGGATCGCTTTTTGGAGGAACAGCATTTTTTTGCTGGTACTATGAACCAGCAAAAAAAAAATGGCACACCTGATTGGTGGAGAGGTGGGTCAGTGTTAGAAAGGCGAATTAATATTCACTTTCCTAACACACCTGGGTGGACTGTGAGCGTCCAGCATGGCGCTCGCAGTTTACCTATTTTGAAGCCTATTAGAGCCTATGGCTGGACACCTAAATATGTGGGTGGCAGCGGTGGCCATGGATAGATTCATGCACTGCATGAATCTATCCATTGGTCATAGAGGGGGTGGCTGGAGAGATGGAGCAGCACCCATATGGACGCACCGCCACTGATAAACACATGCACACTCACATACATATGCACACACACATGCAACCATACATGCACACACACACACACACACATATATATATATATAACACACACAGGGGCGTACCTAGTGCATTTGGCACCCGGGCCGAATCCTACATCTGGCACCCCCCCACCTTAAAATGTAAAAACACCCCACTGTGCCCCCTGCATACCTCTGCATCCTTAAAGGGGTGGTTCCCCTAAAAATAAACTTTTGACATTGCATTTGCTACAATAATTACAATTAGAATCGGCTGGTTTTATGTAAAAAATACCTCCGTACGTAGCGTTTGGTATATTCGTTCCCACCGCCACTTCCGGGTACGATGCTGGCGGTGGGCGTTCCTAATTGATGGACAGGCATCCGACCGACGCATCCATCGCGTCACGAGATGCCGAAAGAAGCCGAACGTCGGTGCGCATGCGCCGTATAGAGCCGCACCGACGTTCGGCTTCTTTCAGCATCTCGTGACGCGATGGATGCGTCGGTCGGATGCCTGTCCATCAATTAGGAACGCCCACCGCCAGCATCGTACCCGGAAGTGGCGGTGGGAACGAATATACCAAACGCTACGTACGGAGGTATTTTTTACATAAAACCAGCCGATTCTAATTGTAATTAATGTAGCAAATGCAATGTCAAAAGTTTATTTTTAGGGGAACCACCGCTTTAAATATCTCTTTGTCACTATTGTGTACATTAAACAGCACCTCTGGATCCTTTACATTACACAGCACCCTGCACCTCTGGGCCCCTTTACATTACACAGCACTCTGGACCCCTTTACATTACACAGCACCCTGCACCTCTGGACCCCTTTACATTACACAGCACCCTGCACCTCTGGGCCCCTTTACATTACACAGCACCCTGCACCTCTGGACCCCTTTACATTACACAGCACCCTACACCACTGTATCTCTTTACATTGCACAACACCCTTCACCTCTGGACCCCTTTACATTACACAGCACCCTGCACCTCTGGGCCCCTTTACATTACACAGCACCCTTCACCTCTGGACCCCTTTACATTACACAGCACCCTGCACCTCTGGACCCCTTTACATTACACAGCACCCTGCACCTCTGGACCCCTTTACATTACACAGCACCCTGCACCTCTGGACCCCTTTACATTACACAGCACCCTGCACCTCTGGACCCCTTTACATTACACAGCACCCTGCACCTCTGGACCCCTTTACATTACACAGCACCCTGCACCTCTGGACCCTTTACATTACATAGCACCCTTTTACATTACACAGACCCCCACAGCTCTGGACGCCTGTATGTTACACATACATCCCCCTAACAGTTCTGGACCCCCTGCGTGTTAAACAGACCCCCGTACAGTACAGTCCCCACCACAGTGCAGTCCCCCCTCACAGTGCAGTCCCCCCTCACAGTGCTGACACCCCCCCCTACAGTGCAGTCCCCCCAAAGTGAAGACACCCCCCTACAGTGCAGACAGTCCCCCCTCACAGTGCAGACACCCCCACAGTGAAGACACCCCCTACAGTGCAGACAGTCCCCCCTCACAGTGCAGGCACCCCCACAGTGAAGACACCCCCCCTTAAAGTGCAGACACCCCCCACAGTGCAGACACCCCCCCTACAATGCAGTCCCCCCACAGTGAAGACACCCCCCCCACAGTGAAGACACCCCCCCTACAGTGCAGACAGCCCCCCCTAAAGTGCAGACACCCCCCACAGTGCAGACACCCCCCCTACAATGCAGTCCCCCCCACAGTGAAGACACCCCCCCTACAATGCAGACAGTCCCCCCTCACAGTGCAGACACCCCCTACAGTGCAGTCCCCCTCACAGTGCAGACACCCCCACAGTGAAGACACCCCCCTACAGTGCAGACAGTCCCCCCTCACAGTGCAGACACCCCCACAGCGAAGACACCCCCCTACAGTCCAGACAGTTCCCCCCCACAGTGCAGACACCCCCCCTACAATGCAGTCCCCCCCCCACAGTGAAGACACCCCCCCCTACAGTGCAGACAGTCCCCCCTCACAGTGCAGACACCCCCCCTACAGTGCAGACAGTCCATCCCCCCCTAAAGTGCAGACACCCCCCTACAATGCAGTCCCCCCCACAGTGAAGACACCCCCCCCCTACAGTGCAGACAGTCCCCCCTCACAGTGCAGACACCCCCCCCCTACAGTGCAGACAGTCCCCCCTCACAGTGCAGACACCCCCACAGTGCAGACAGTCCCCCCTACAGTGCAGACACCCCCCTACAGTGCAGACAGTCCCCCCCACAGTGCAGACACCCCCCACAGTGCAGACACCCCCCCCCTACAATGCAGTCCCCCACAGTGAAGACACCCCCCCTACAGTGCACAGTCCCCCCTCACAGTGCAGACACCCCCACAGTGAAGACACCCCCCTACAGTGCAGACAGTCCCCCCCACAGTGCAGACACCCCCCCTACCGTCTGACTGCTGATAGGCAAGGAGGTTCCTCCTTGCCTATCAGCAGTCAGAGGGTCTATGCATTGGATTGCCCACTGGCAGCTGCTAAAGCCATTGAAGGTCTGCGTGCCGTGTTTGATGAGACCTATCCTGATCCTGTCCGTGTGGTGTCTGTGGGAATTCCTGTGGAGGACCTTCTGGCCGACCCCTCAAGTCCGGCTGGTTCAGTCACCAACCACTGACAGGGTGATTCCTGTCTGAATACAATCCCTGGACAACCAAGTACACCTGGGACCACCCCTGCTTTGAACCATCCTGAGTGAGGACTCCTGGATCCAGACAGTCGGTCTATAAAAGCCCTGACGACCCTCCCACCGTATGGTGAGTTTGAGGGTCCACCTGCTCTGGTAAGAGTACCCACTCATTTATCCATTTTATGTCCAATCTGAAGGTTGTCTGGTTGAGGATATTTGCCGCACCCCAATATTGGAAGAAAGCATATATGCATCTATTTCACATTCTATACAAGGACTAATTTGGGTGCATGTTACCTTATAAAGGCACCCCTGACCTGTCAACACAAGGTTTACCTTGAAAGACTGTGTATAGAAGTATTTTCACACTGTCATTGCTCTTGTTGTTGGACCAGTAATTGCAATGTTTTAATGTTTAGATGCAAATGTGTTACACAAACAATACATGATTGTTTTTAATTGTGTTCTTGATACATCACATTCACTGTTGATGGGTATGTTGGTTTTGCATTGACATATCGCCCATCCATCACTACTTATCACATTTTTTTCAGTGTGTATTTCTTTCTGGGACATAGTTTGCCTACTGTCCTATCGAGTTCAGTTGTGCCATAGTTCCAGAAATTTGAATGCATTTTTACACTTAGGTGTTTACCACATAGGTGCATCTTGGGTATAGCCTAATATTTTTATGTGTTCAATACTTCACCCTACACGGTTTCACACTTCACAAAAGTGCATTAAATAGTATTAGATCCACTATTACTAGATTGCTCTATATAGAAATTCCTTTCAAGGTTTTTCTTTTTTTTGGGCGCCACATTTTTTTCACATATTCTTCACAAAGCATCCATTTTGCTATGTTGGCAGCCTAAATACACGTTATCATTTGGTTTGCGCACTATTATTTATACACTCAATATAGTGTACATACCTAATGAGCATTTTTTTTCTTTCATCTAAGGGGAGGGGAGGAGGGGCTTTCTCAAATAAACACACCCTCCTGTCTGCTAAGGTCAGATAAATTCCAGAAAGTAAATGCTACATAAATCATCTGCCCTTATTTAAGATGGCCGTGGCTAGAAATACTAGGGGGGTGTATTTCAAAGTGATTTCTTAACAAATAAAGTATGACGACATGGGTGAATGGGGGATTTTGCTTTAAATATAAAAATAAATTAAGAAATAGAGTTTTCCATTTGTGATGCTCAGATAGTTCTGCTTTAAAGGTTGCCATTGATCAGAAATTAGTGAATAAAGATGATTTCTATCTACACCATGCCCAGTGTATATGATTTAAAAAAAATCTTTATTCATTGCTGGCTGAAAGGCCCTTTGAAATGCATCCTCACGGTCACAGGGATTGGCAAACTGAAGCCAGGTATTCCAGCATATGTTTTTGCTGACCCACTCTCATGGATCCTCAAACTACGGCCCTCCAGCTGTTGTAGAACTACACATCCCATGAGGCATTGTAACACACTGTCATTTACAGACATGGCTGGGCATGATGGGAATTGTAGTTCCTGAACAACTGGAGGGCCGTAGTTCGAAGACCCATGCTGGCTAGATCTTAAAAAATTAGAACACAGATTGGGGAATGTAGTAAAGCATTTACAAACTTTTCTGGCAGTAGGTCCCTTTAAAACTAGCTTTACCGAATTCAGGCAAGAATTTGCGACAGTTTGGGAACAGTGCCGAAGTCAAGTATTGCCCATTACCACCTTTTTTGGAACCAGTCAATATGGCTGCCAGATTAGAAAACTGACGGTAATGAAGGCTCAGTTCCAGGTATGGATTTTATTACATAAGTACATTGCTCCAGCTCGTCTCAATGGAAGCATGTATAATCCATACCCGGGGATCCGCTACTAAAGTGATTGCCACGGTCTTCCAGCTCCCATGCCAAGCAACTGCTCTGCTACCTAGAAACCAAAGGCGGTTGCATGTTTGGTACAGGCATAATTAACAGAATTCCTTGCATTTTTCTCAATAAATGCAAGGTTTTCTCTGATTGGACTACGTGGAGAAGCGGGGGAGTGGCATCACAATCTTCACCTTGCTCAGACAACGCCTTGTATTCCTTAACCTCCCTGGCGGTATGATTATTTCAGATTTTAGGTGCTGAAAGCGGTACCATTATTTAGCATGGAAATTTGGCGTTTTATATTGTAGGCCTGTAATTCTTAGAAATAACTCACTTAAATCTGTCCAAACAAGAGTCTAGTAGACATCCCGGGTATAATAAAATTTGAAACATAAAATCATAAATTATAATATAATAAATACATATAAATAATTATAACAAATAATATAATAATAATAAAAATTATTACTTTTTTTTTATGACAAATTTTCCCACAAATCGCTATCGCTCAATTCTGCAAGTGATTCTAATTTATTATCGCTGTTTTTTAGCTGGTCTAAATCCACTTTTGACATAAAGGGACACTTTTTGGTTGCTATGGACATTTTCCAGTTTGCAGGCAGAAAGAACAGTTTTTATTATATAAAAGTACATGCAGAACACAGGGCAGACCACTAGGGACAAAGGGGGTGTGTATTTATTTCATACAGTACTGTAATCTATAAAATAACAGTATACTGTATGTATTGTGTTTATTTACTTTTTTAAATTTGGCGCCGATCTCCACCCCCGTGCGTCGTAACGTTGCAGGGAACGGAGCTCGGCGACACTCGACACTGTGAATCGAGCGAGGACACAGCTTGATCACACAGTGGGGAGGCATCGCAGGATCCAGGGACAAGGTAAGTAACTCTGCCTGTGGACTTTGCGAGGCAAGCCCTAGTCTGGCTCGGGGTTACCGCTTTTGGTCCTGAAATTCCACCCCGAGCCAGGCTCGGGAATACCGCTCAGGGGGTTAAGAAAAAGGCAAGACGTTCTGTGAATAATGTCTGTGACTAGTGAAGGATCCCCTGTGGCTACTATGCAGCAGGGCAGCCACTTGGCATGGGGGTCACACATTGCTGCACCAATGGAAGGGATTTGCCAGCTTTACAGCTGCCAAGAGTAGGCTGAATAAGCACATACACATTCTGGGTTGTGTGTGGAATCCATCGCTGCTACCAATACCACTGCTAGTAAGAGGGTTAAAGGGGTTGTAAAGGTTTGTGTTTTATTTTTTAAATAGGTTCCTTTAACCACTTAAACCCCGGACCATTTTGCTGGTCAATGACCGGGCCACGTTTTGCAATTCGGCACTGCGTCGATTTAACTGACAATTGCGCGGTCGTGCGACGTGGCTCCCAAACAAAATTGGCGTCCTTTTCCCCCCACAAATAGAGCTTTCTTTTGGTGGTATTTGATCACCTCTGTGGTTTTTATTTTTTGTGCTATAAACAAAAATAGAGCGACAATTTTGAAAAACAAATGCAATATTTTTTACTTTTTGCTATAATAATTATCCCCAAAATATATATAAAAAACTTTTTTTTTCCCTCAGTTTAGGCCGATATGTATTCTTCTACATATTTTTGGTAAAAAAAAAAAATCGCAATAAGCGTTTATTGATCGGTTTGCGCAAAAGTTATAGCGTCTACAAAATAGGGGATAGTTTTATGGCATTTTTATTAATATTTTTTTTTACTAGTAATGGCGGCGATCAGCGATTTATATCGTGACTACGACATTATGGCGGACACAAACACCTTTGACACATTTTTGGAACCATTGTCATTTTTACAGCGATCAGTGCTATAAAAATGCACTGACACTGCCAGTGAAGGGGTTAACCACTAGGTGGCACTGTATGGGTTAAGTATTCCCTAGGGAGTGATTCTTACTGTTAGGGGGGATGGGCTGTGTATGACAAGGCAGTGATCACTGTCATTGTCACTAGGCAGAGCGGGGAGATGCTTTTTTACATCAGCATCTCCCCGTTCTTCCTTACCGTGAGACGATCACGAGTATCCCCGTGGCGATCGAGTCCGCGGGATCTGTGGTCAAGCTCACGTGCATCCACAATGCCGCAATCTTAAAGGGGATGTATATATACGTCCTTCTGCCTGTCCGTGCCATGCTGCTGATGTATATAGTCATGCGCTGGTCAGCAAGCAGTTTAGCTAGTGCATTGTTGGTTGGTTTCCTTTGATTTCCCTTCTAAATGTTTTTTTTCTTTGTCTTAATTTCTCACTTCCTGTTCCTCCTCAATAAGCTTGCCCCCATCATCCGAGCCATACTGGCTGGGGGTTAGTCAGCGTGCCCCCTCCCTTGGGACTACATCCCTGCGGGGAGAGGGATGTAGTCCCAAGGGAGGGGGCACGCTGACTAACCCCCAGCCAGAATGGCTCGGATGATGGGGGCAAGCTTACTGATGTCACAGCCTATTGCATTAGGGTGTGCACCCCAAAGCTCCAACACATTTGCGTGTGTGCATATGTATATTGACTGACAGCAGCACAACGATGTCAGTAGTTTTGATTTGTATTATTTTATATTTTATTGTTTTTTACAATTGTATTTTTTAGGACACATATCAGTTGTCTAAACAGGGGGAATCTGCACCACATCGGGTGATTAGGGTGTGACTGGGTACACCCGGCACACCCTATGCGCACGCCTATGTTAAGACTGCTGTAGATCTGATTAGCTTTTATAACAATCCATGCAGCAACGTTGTGTTGTTTCTTCCAGAAATCTTGTGTTATCATTTCCTGTACTCACCCCATCTGAAATCTGAAGCAGTATTATCATTATGAAGGACAGAACACCGTCCCCTGTGTTATAGAAAGGTGTTTTTGCTAGGACCATAGACACAGCACAATGACGGAACATTGTCACCCCAGGATAAAAAGTATGTCAGGATCACCAGGTAAAAACAAAATCGGACAGGTTTCCAGCGGACAAATGTTTCTTAGCATGCTAAGAAACATGTCCACTGGAAGCCTGTCCGTCGGACATGTTCGGTCGTCTGTACGACTCACCGGACATGTCCGCTCGGCCGAAAGCCCTCGCATGCGTCAAAGTGATTTGACGCATGCGTGGAAGCATTGACCTTCCAGGGTCGCGCATGTCGCCGCGTCATCGGCGCGGCCACGTCACTGCGTTTGCTGTCCGCGGGAAATTTGGTCTGATGGTGTGTACAGCCATCAGACCAAAATCCGCCAGCGGACATGTCCGATGAAAACGGTCCGCAGACCGTTTTCATCGGACATGTCCCGTCGTGTGTACGAGGCCTAAGGAGTAAGCTGCAATATATTTTTTTGTGTTTGCTTTTTTTTTTTTTTGATACATAAAGTTAATGCAAAAAAGATCATTACTTGTAGTCCCCAGGTGATTACTGTTAGTCTATTTAAAAAAAAAGAAAAAAAAAACATCCATTGAAATCACTTAGAATCTGAAGAAAATAAACACTTTAGGAAACAAATGAAGTTCTTTTTATTTCAATGCACATTATTGATATTTCCAGTTCAGCGGTAAAGAACATCATTACTCGGAGTTCATCTTTGCGTTTGCCGTTCACTTGTTCATCTATATCTGCCTTTGAGCTGTGAATGGGTCATAAACTCACAACATCCTAGACGGGCTCGCCCCTCGAATAGACACTTTAAATGCATACTATCAGTTCATATATATGTAGAAATATATACAGTATGGCCCTTAGACTCCTGCGACAGTATTTTACAAAGTCATTCTTTTCCACCAGCGACTGTAAAAGTGGTCACTCTGCAGAAGCAATTTCTGGGAGGAGGGGCTGCGACACCATTCATGTACTTGTACACCTAGGGTGTCGGACTTTCTTCTTTGCTGTGAGCTTGGAGTGCAGCAAAAGGTACTTGTGTTTTTAATGAAGCTTTACATACATTTGGTAGCACTTTAAATCCTGTGGCAATGTGCCCTTTTTTTTTAATTTAACATGCTCAGTTTTTCCAGAAAAAGCAGAGGATGTAAACAATGAGTGTGGAGATGTACTTTCATTGCCTTTACACTGCATTTTATGTACACATGTCTAGGCCTTGGACCTTTGGGCATACCCATCAAAAAATGACAAAAATGCATAATAAACAACAAATGGTAAAGAAAACATATTCAAGATCAGGAACACATTATCAAAAAATGTTTCATTGATGCTGTTCATGTGCATTAAATAGATGAAAAATAAGCACCAGTAGGTAGGTTCTAAGGTAGAGATCTTTCTAACCTGACTTAAAGAGCGCAGCAGGGCAATAACCAATATAAGCCAATCAGAAATCAGCATTCACCAGTCATTGCATTCAGACTAAGAAAAGATTTATGTTTAGTTTCTAGGAATTACTGCACACTGATGAGGACTGGCCAGCAATGCAGTACTGAATGGCATTTGATAAATAGTATTTTTTTTCAGTTACTCTGCTTGGCCTTTGCTGGCATTTCTGTTTTTTTACCTGAATTGCCATTGTGTTTCAGATTACAGTGGAACCTCGGTTTAAGAGTAACTTGGTTTGAGAGCAACTTTTTTTTTTTTACTTCTGACTCGGTTTGTGAGTGTTGACTCACAAGATGAGCATAATTCAAGCTAAATAGGCCCGCAGTACCTCATTTGGCCTGAGGTACGGGGGTGCAGAAGCGGAGCAGACCTGAAAATAGGCCTGCAGTACCCTTATTTTGCCTGAGATACGGAGGTGCAGGAGCCGAGAACAGCCGGAGCCGAGAAAAGCCAAAGCCGAGAAAAGCCGAACATTGGCCTGCAGTACCTCATTTGGCCTGAGGTACGGCGGCGCAGGAAACAAGCGCTCTCTGGTGCCCACCTCTGGCCGCATTCGGTATTGGATCCCATTGAAGTCAATGCGTAACTAATTATTTTTGTTTCCATTGACTTCAATGGGAAAACTCGCTTTGATATGCGAGTACTTTGGACTACGAGCATTACGGATTATGCTCGTAATCTGAGGTTCAACTGTATTTTGTTGGTATTTCTGAGCTCTAGGGGGGTTATTTAATATTTATAAGGAAACTGCACTCTTCTCAGTAGTTATGCCATTGAGCCCAATGATTCTACAAATAGGGAGAGATTTACTAAAACTTATTACAGGAAATGAGCCAATGGATATTGAGCATCTCAGGTGAGCTTATGTCTGTGTGCAATAACATACACAAAGTAAATATCTAAATGTACCAAAGTACAACATGAGGCTCTTAGGTATATTTTATAGGGGAACTACACTGTTGTGGAAAACTCTATGGGGAGGATTTACTAAAACTGGTGCACTTAGAACCTGGTGAAGCTATGCATAGTAACCAATCAGCTTCTTACTTCAGCTTGTTCAATTAAGCTTTGACAATGAAACCTGAAAGATGATTGGTTACTATGCCTAATATTCATTAATTTGATTCCACTAACCATTAGAACATTTTTGTAACACAATTCTACTGATTTATGGCCAGCAGGCTCCACTACTGTCTTTGCAGGTGGTATAGTAAAACCTTAAATTGCGAACATAATTAGTTCCGGAAGCATGCTTGTAATCCAAAGCACTTGTATATCAAAGCAAATTTCCCCATAAAAAATAATGGAAACTCAAATGATTCGTTCCACAACCATTTGTTCATAAGTCTTTCAGTTTATAGTCCATATAAAAAGATTATAGCAATGTGATCAGATTGTGTAACCATAAAATGTCCATCCACAAATGGAAGCCTCCACAAGGGGATTAGAAGCAAAATCCAGCAGGATCTACAGAGTATAAAAGAGAAGAGAGGCGCCTCCAAGTGTAGAAATACAGTTACATTTAATGAAGGTACAACATTTAGAAACTCACATGGTTGATGATTAAAACAGGCACATCTAAGTATGCAGGCATCAGGGGTTAAGCTGTCTGCAGTCATGACCGGAAGAACTACCCTGCAGTAGAGCGTTCTAAAAATGAGGCTTGAAGCGCTTGTGGAAGGAACAACGTCAATGGCGGTGAGGAGGATGGTCTATGTCGACATCTTTACCCCAGATGCCTGTATGTTTTGATGTGCCTGTTTTAATCGTCAACCATGTGAGTTTCTAAATGTTGTACCTTCATTAAATGTAACTGTATTTCCACACTCATGCCCCGTACACACGACCGGTTTTCCGGTCGGAAAAACTCAGATGAGAGCCATTTGTCGGGAATCCCAACCGTGTGTATGCTCCATCTGACTTTTTCCCACAGGAAAACTGCTGGAAAAAAAAAAAAAGAGCAGGATCTCTTTTTTCCCGTCAGGAAAAATCCTAGTGGGAAAACCGTTGTATACAATGTCAACGCACAAAAAAACACGTATGCTCAGAATCAAGTCGACACATGCTCAGAAACATTGAACCTAATTTTCTTGGCGCGTCGTAGATCACTGCGTTCTTGGCAGTCAAAAGTTCACCAAACTTTTGTGTGACCGTGTGTATGCAAGGCAGGCTTGAGAGGAATTCTGTTGGGAAAACCATTGTTTTTTCACCGACGGGAAAATCGCTCGTGTGTACGTGGCATTAGAGGCACCTCTCTTCTCTTTTATATTCAGTTGTATATTAAGACATCACTTGTATATCAAGTCAAAATTTATTTAAATATTTTGCTTGTCTTGCAAAACGCTCTCAAACCAAGGTTTTACTGTACAATTAAATGTTGTTTTTTTTATTTATTTAGCTTCCATAGGTTGAGCACTATACGAATAATAAAGAAAAGCTGTTTCCTAACATAATAGATTTTGAGTCAAGGAAGTAACTTTTATTTTGTTGTTCCTAAACTGTGTATGATGCCTCAATTGGGACACATTATGCCAGCTGTATGAAGACATGGTTTACATAATGCTAGCCTGGCCCTCGTGTATGATATGTACAGTATTTGAAATAAGGCCTCTCTGAATTGCCCAACCAATCAGAATCAAATATTTGCTGTTTATCTGTAAATTACATATTTAAATAGGATTAATTTCATTGATAAATAAGCCTGTAAACAAAGAAACAAAACTGTAAAGTATACCCAAAAGATACAGCACAGTACACGTACCAACACAATAAATATAATGGTGAATTTTAAGGGGTGACTTTATAAAATATTTTTCTATTGAAACTGCATGTAAATTTGTCCTGTGCGAATGGGGCAAAATCGAATATTCCCAAGCTATATTCTCTGCAGATCAAGAATGTTGAAATGAGGAAAAAATACAAATTTATAATTTATAAAATTATAGCCATTGAATGGCACTGACTTTCATAGGAAATAAAGGGGGTTCTCTGTGACACCTGGCGGTATTTTCAGCATTTACATATTTAAACTGCAGAGAATATAGTCTGGGAATATTCAATTTTCTTCATTCGCAAAGAAAGAATTTACATGCAGTTTATTTGGATGAACGGCTATGTTTCCTCAATGTTCCTACAATTATTGATAAAAAAATTAAATAAAAAAAACTCTTCTTTATTTTATTTTTATTCTCAATACTGCTGATCTCGATTACCCTATTTCAGCCATCTCCTGTCTATATGTGCTCCCTCTGGCTTTGGCTGCCCTATACTCTGCACTGGGGTCCCGATTGTAATAACAGTAGACTGTGCAATGCGGTGTGTCAACCAAAGTGACAGGGTGAAAATACAGAGTTGACACACCGCTTTCACCTCATTACAGAAGTTGCCCGAACAAAGACCTTTATGCAGGATCACAGTTTGTGTTTAATAAAAGCTGAACATTTAAAAAAAAAATTAAACAACTTTTGCATTTACATGAATGTGCTAACATGTATGTGAGATTTTAGTGGTTGGGTTTAAATCTACTTTATTCCCCTTTAGTCAGACTCAGGTTGGAGTATTCTGAATTAAACTACAACCTAGCAACATGGACAACAGTCCAACAATCTGATCATAATACCATAATTCATAATTAATTCAATAAAAACCCAATTTAAGGTTTAAAGGGGTTGTAACGGTACATTTTTTTCCCTAAATAACTTCCTTTACCTTAGTGCAGTCCTCCTTCACTTACCTCATCCTTCGATTTGCTTTTAAATGTCCTTATTTCTTCTGAGAAATCCTCACTTCCTTTTCTTCTGTCTAACTCCACACAGTAATGCAAGGCTTTCTCCCTGGTGTGGGGTGTCGTGTTCGCCCCCTCCCTTGGACTACAGGAGAGTCAGGACGCCCACTAACACACAGCTCCTTTTTCTATCTACAATGTAGAGAGCGTCCTGACTCTCCTGTAGTCCAAGGGAGGGGGCGAGCACGACATTCCACACAAGGGAGAAAGCCTTGCATTACTGTGTGGAGTTAGACAGAAGAACAGGAAGTGAGGATTTCTCAGAAGAAATAAGGGCATTTAAAAGGAAAATCGAAGGATGAGGAAAGTGAAGGAGGACTGCACTAAGGTAAAGGAAGCTATTTAGAAAAATAATGTTTTACCTTTACAACCCCTTTAACACAGGTCCTTAGGATACTAAATTAAACAAATGCAACAAAACTGAATAAAGTGAGATATGTTAATCTTACAAATCAATATGCATGATTCCACCAGATATCATATAGCCCAGGTTCACACTGGGTACGATTTGGTACGATTTTAGATGCGATTTCACATGTCAAATCGCATCTCAAATCGGCGGCATTTGCCGGCAATGGCACTGTCCTAATCGGTGCGACGCCGCATCTGCGGTGCTGCACCGATTTCAAAAAGTAGTTCCTGTACTACTTTTTGCGATTTCGGGCCGCGATTTACATTGAACCCTGCACAGATGTCTCTTAAATCGCGGCCGAAATAGCGGAAAAAAAAACAGCCGCGAAATTGCGGTAAAATCGCAGTTTTACCGCGATTTTGAATTCGCAGCAGTGTGAACCTAGCCACACTGCCAATAATTAAATCAATAAGCATGCTGCATAAAATTGTTCAGTTTTGTTTTATAATTTTTTATTTTGTTGTTGATTCTTGATATATTTAATGTAATTCTTTGCGGAAACATATTGTAATAAATCCAACCACTGTATTCTAACACTGTGATCCCTATTATTAGGTTGCACTTTAGAATTAGATGACTCAGGTGATGTGGGTGTGCACAGGAGGATTATTACAATCTCTTTGGAGTGCAGCTGAAAATAATTTGGGTAACCTATGCCGTTATATTTTTTATGTGTTTAAGTGTTTTTAGTAATATTTTTAAACTGTAATTAAAAGGCAAAACTTTTTTTTCCCATTTTGGATAGAGTAAGTGAGGGTTCACCATCTGTGTCCCATTGGGGAGATAGGGAAGTGAGAGGCAACCCTGATGTGACACCAGAACTAGTGTACCCATTGGAAGATTTCCTCTCTATTAGTGTGAAGCCTCGTACACACGACCGAGAAACTCGACGGGCGAAACACATCGTTTTGCTCGTCGAGTTCCTTGTTAGGCTGTCGAGGATCTCGGCAAGCCAAATTTCCCCATTCCCGTCGAGGAAAAATAAGACATGCTCTCTTTTTGGCTCGACGAGATCCTCGACAGTTTCCTCGTGGAAAAGTGTACACACGACCGGTTTCCTCGGCAAAAAAAAAAAAAAAAACAGCAAGTTTCTTGCTGGTTTTTGCTGAGAAACTCGGTCGTGTGTACGAGGCCTGAGGAGAGGATGAATCTCCTTAACAAGAGCACAGGCAATTACAACTGATGTGCTAATCCCTCTCTACTTTATCCAAAACATTTTTTTTTTACATTTCAGCTTTGTGTATAGTATTTATTGTGGAGTAGTGCAATCATTTTTGTAAAAACTTTCAATTGGATTTATGATATTCTGATTGGTTGTCATTGGGCATAACAAACAGTTCTTCAAAATGCTTTGAGATCAGAAAGTCTTGCAATGGCTCTGGGTACATAAGTCAAAAAAGGCATACTGCACATTAAAGAGGACTATCCAGAAATGCCATCACATAAAAGTCAGGATGATAATTATAATGAAGTGTTAGTTGATTATTTCTTTTTTTGGACCATTATATAATTCCTAGCTTGTAACAGAGTTCTGAGAAGTGTTCCGTGGGAGCCCAGCAAGCTGGTGCTCATTTAGCCAGTAAAATGTAATTGCATACTTGACTTTTTGATATTAAACAAACAGCTATAATATTTAAGCAACAGATGAAATTGTACAGTATTTAACTTTTATATGACATTATGACATCATATTACAAATAACCCTGCTGAAATAAGCTAGTTAACAAGCTGGAAAATGTAGCATAGCAAATGTACAGTATAACAGGGTACTGGTATTTTAAGTTGTAAGAATAGGGAGCTGCGGTGGCTCAACGTGATTGGCACTGCGCTGACAAGCCATTCACCTCTGCAGCCAGGGGTTCGGTTCCCGGTCTCGGCTACATGTGAATTGAGTTTGGTGGTCTCAGCCCGGCTCCCGGTGGGTGTGCTATGCGAGGTAAGCCTACGCTTAGTACGCCCACCCCCCTCCCACAAAAACCACCACACCTACACACGCACTCGAAATTGGGTTAACACACATGCACTTTGACCACGCGGTCTCTAAAAAAGAGAGGCGAAGGACTAACTGGGCTGGTTGAGCGGGCTAATCCTCTCACTCCCTTATAGGGAGTCCCTCTGCCCCGTTGGGCTTCAAAGCGGAGCAGGTAGGGCGGGCTGTGTGGGAGGACCCCCTCACACACCCGCCATTGCCACCTGGGGCATGGAGAAAGGTGGCAGATTGCCCCTGGGGGAGGCCTGCCTACTCCCAACTCCTGCAGTCCGGCTCCTCTCTCGAGCACACGCACAAAAAAATACACTTAGAAAAAAAAAAAAAAAAAGTTGTAAGAATGAAGCTTCTTCATTAAGACCACTTTCTCCTCATGTGGTGGTGGTGCTGGGGGGGGGGGGGGGGTAGATTTATCTACACAATATCCAAGATGAAATTGGCTTGGGAAGTCACCAATCTGCAAATATTAAAACTGTGCAAGCTTACCAACAAATGGTTTACATTTTCCACCTTATTTAGCATTATTTGGTTTGTCTAAGGCCCCGTACACACGGTCGGACCGAACCGATGAGAATGGTCCGACGGACCGTTTTCATCGGTTCACCGCAAGTGGCACCGCAAGTGGCCTGATGGTCTGATGTGTGTACACACCATCAGTTCAAAATCCGAGCGGGTCATAACGCGGTGACGTAAAACACACGACGTGCTGAAAAAAACGAAGTTCAATGCTTTCAAGCATGCGTCGACTTGATTCTGAGCATGCGCGGGTTTTGAACCAATGCTTTTCTGTACTAACCATCGGTTTGGTCCGATCGGGCAGCGGTCCATCGGTTCGGTTTTGAAGCATGTTTAGAAATTTTGGACCAAAGGAAACCAGACCGATGGCCTATACACACGGTCGGTTTGGTCCGATGAAACTGAACTTCGGTTCATTCTCATCGGTTCGGTCCGACCGTGTGTACGGGGCCTTAGACTGACTTTTAGAGCGAAGGCTGGCTTTACGCCTGTAGATTTTTGTTTGAATGAAAAAGTAAAAAAATTACCCGTCCCACCTTTTGATGGTACCTTCATGGATTCAGTTATTTTGAATGATTTTTTGTTTGAGCACCATGGGAATGTCTTAATTTTTGTAGAATGAACATTTAACTTCTGCATAAAGTTTGACAAGTGCATGCTCATAAGGTCAGTTATAATTTTTCTCGACCGTGAGAATTTAATAATTAGAAGTTCGTTCCCATTTAGATGAATCAACAAAAAATTTCAATCCTTGTCCTTCAATTTTTTGGCTTGCTCAGGCCAAAACCAATTGGTAAATAAGGATGAGCTCCAGCGTGTTCGCAGAGCCCGCCAGGGATTTGACACTGCGCTGTGCTAATCACAGGCAGTGAGACATTGTTCAGATGCGTGGCTGCAGAGATTGGGAAATGTCTCACTGCCTGTAATTAGCGCAGCGCAGTGCCGACTTCCTGGTGGGCTCTGCACGTAGACTTTGCGAACACGCCAGAGCTCATCCTTATTGGTAAATCATTCCCTTTAAAGCTGAACTACATCTTTTGACATACTGTATATACTCGAGTATAAGCCAACCCGAGTATAAGCCAAGGTACCTAATTTTACCACAAGAGACTGGGAAAACGTATTGACTCGAGTATAAGCCTAGGGTGAGAATGCAGCAGCTACTGTAACCGGAAAAGAGGGTCAACAATGCCCATTTGCATGCCTCACTGTGCCCATGGCAACCTCACTGTGCCCATTGCAACCTCACTGTGCCTGTGCAGCCTCACTGTGCCCGAGTCAGTGTACCTGAAATTGACAGGCTGTGGGCGTACATTCATTGTTTAAAAGTCGCGGTCTCCTCCTGGTCCCTTCCGTGATAGGCGTTTCTCAGCAGACACAGTTCCGCCTATCACGGACGTTCTCTCCTCCTAGGACTTAGTTTCCCAGCAGACACTGTGTTCAGTGTTCCGCCAATCACGGACGTCCTCTTGTCCGAGGATGAAAAGATGTCTGTGATTGGCAGAACACTGAACACAGTGTCTGCTGGGAAACTGAGTCCGAGGATGAGAGAACGTTTGTGATAGGTGGAACTGTGTCTGCTGAGAAACGCCTATCACAGAAGGGACTAGGAGGAGACCACAACTTTTAAATAATCAAACAATCAAAGCTAAAGAAGAGTTTCATATATTAATCTTTCACGGTTAAGCCCATATAATCATAGTAATTTGATTGAAAATCAGGGCCCACCATACTGGCCATTTTTTTAAATCGATGGCCCTTCAAACTCAGTCACAGAAAAATAAGGAACCTTTGCTAGTGCAATTTAAATATATCTGAAGCGGTTTTCCTCCTTCCTAGAAAAACGCTTTTGGCCCAGCAGCAAAGAGCATGATATCATAGTTTTCTAAAACAGATCATTTGAAACTGGGCAAAGGGAAATCAGTACAAAATTGAAGTTATACCGACTCACAGTAGAGGGATTACCGCATGCAGGAATGCAGGAAACGTTATTGATTCATGGAGAACAGGAACACATGCTGTTACGTGTTTGGCACTGCTCAAAGATATATTTGATAGAGAGCTGTGAGCAGCACAAAACACGCAAGTCTATGTGCGCCTGTTTTCTGTGAATCAATAAAGACATTTCCTAAATTCCTGTTGTGTGGCAAACCTTTTGTTGTGAATCAGTACGATATACTGGTTCGAATGAGCTGGGGATACTGCAGAGGATTGTATACTACAAATCTACCTAGAGCAGTATAAACATTTCTACAGAATTTATGTTGTCATCCACAGTAACCAATTTGAATTCTGAAAAGGTGAAACCTGATTGGTTTGCTATGACTTACAACTCATCATTGTGTTTTTGTGTTTTAATATTAAAGCGGGGGTTCACCCTAAAAAAACATTTTTATTTTTTCTAGCATGCCATCAAGCATACTAGCGCGATCTACAGTACACCTTTCTTTTATTTTTTGGCGCCGTACTCACCGTTTACTGCCGTAATGAAGTTTCAGACTCCCCGCGGGGAATGGGCGTTCCTATGCACAGGGAAGATGATTGACGTCCGGCTATGGCGCGTCACGCTCCCCGAAGATAGCCGAAATAGGACTTGCCTCTTCACGGCGCCTGCGCAGTCAGCTCCGATGTCTGTGCGCAGGCGCCGTAAAGAGGCAAGTCCTATTTCGGCTATCTTCGGGGAGCGTGACGCGCCATAGCCGGACGTCAATCATCTTCCCTGTGCATAGGAACGCCCATTCCCCGCGGGGAGTCTGAAACTTCACTACGGCAGTAAACTGTAAGTACGGCGCCAAAAAAGAAAAGAAAGGTGTACTGTAGATCGCGCTAGTATGCTTGATGGCATGCTAGAAATTCGTTTTTAGGGTGAAACACCACTTTAAGTTCTTCTTCATAAATCTGCTTCACTGTGCATCTGAGAACTTTGCCTGCAGGCTCTTTTACACAGACAGCCAGGAAGGTGGAGGGGAACAGGTTTTTCCATCTACTGAAATTCTAACATTACAATCTGACAGGGCTGTTCACATGCTTAAGCCATGGCATTTTTTAACTCAGGCTGCAGAGTTCGATTGGAAGCACTCTGTCAAACCCACCCACAGAGATTAATGGGGTCACATCACAACCACAGGCCAAATCCTTGGCTTGCAGTTGTGGCACAGTCCCATTCAGCAACTAAACAAAAAACAAAAAAAGCATCAAGAGGTGGCAGTAGCATTTCCTAAACACCTGTCAGCCACTTCTATAAAAGTTATCCACCATGGACCACTATGTCTGAAAGAACCATACCACTGTAGTTATTTCTCAGAATGCACAGCTGACTCCTGTTAAACGCTTACTAGTCACATCCTGTTTATTGCAGTAGCACTTGCTATGATCTGCCATACACAAGGAAACATTTGACATGTAACACTAAAAATTGTGTGTTATGTAACAATAACTGTACTCTGTATAAAACATAGTCATAATTCATTGTAGACTTCTCATTTTCCTTTTGATGTTCTCCATGATTTCCTAAAAATATGGTCTTCATTTTTTTACTCACCATAAAAGAAACCCTCTCTCTATTTATGTTCCTTAAGTCAGAGATGGAACTTACAAACAACAGATCCAAGACTAAAAATAACATTAAAGCCTCGTACACAAGACCGTTTTTCCCGGCAGGTAAAACGGACGTGTGCATGCTTCCTCTCAGTTTTTCCGTCAGGAAAACACCCGGGAATCCCGGCGGGAAAATAGAGAACCTGCTCTCTATTTTCCGTCATTTTTTTTCCGCCAGATCTACTACTTACCTATGGGAAACACTGCGAGGCAGTGCCAATGGAGAATACACACGGGCGGGATTCCCGGCCAAAGCTCCATGGCAGTTTTCCTGCTGGGTTCTCGGCTTTCCCCTTGGTTTTCTCGGCTGACTTTTTACCACCGAGAAAACCGAGCGTGTGTACAGGGCTTCATAGGTTCTCAGTATGTAATATGATCCTACATTTATCAATACAACTTTATCCAAGCTGTTACACATTAGAATATAGCAGATATAACTCATTCGTATTGTTTGAAATCACCTTCAGGAAATTATTTGCACTGTTGGTCCATTTTAACAGATCTTAAAAGTGACTTGGTCCCTAAACTGAATGTTTAATTTAAAACTGTACCTATAAAAAAAAAGAAATATTCACCTCACCAGTGATGACCAAAGTCACCTTGACCATTAGGATCCATTGGCTGTGCAGAAACCAATACTTCTAGAAGTGTTGTTCTCCTGCAGTGCTCAGTGGTTCCTCCCACTGACCTCTACATCACTATTGAGTCCTGAAATGACACTGGGCTAGCAGAAGGAACAAGTGACTGCTGCAGTGACACAAAAGATTGACAATCCCAGAAGTGTTGGTTTCTTCAAAGATGTCAGCCAGTGATTCTTCCTGATCAGAACGTTTAGTTGAGAGGGTGGCAGGAAAGGCGAGAATTTACAATTTTCTTTCTAGGTACAGCTTTAATAATAATAAAAAAAAATAATATGTTTAGTGACAAATTTGCTTTAAAAACCATTTGTGTCTTTTAAAAAGTAGCACAGTCAACCATTCCAGTTACCATGTGTCAATTATTCAGGAAACAAGATTGCATAAATGTTATATCACCCCCTGCTAAACCATGTCTCTGACAAATGCATTTAGAAATTGATCAATTGAATATTTTCCAGTCATACGATATTTAAAATGGGAACTTATTTTCTACAACAAAAGTAAATATGGAACATAGTCTGATGAAGTGTTCTGGATAAAGCCATAAAGCAAACTGGATTCTGCATTTCTTTGATAATCAGGTCTACTAATAGACTATCATTTGCTCTTCAATCTTTTTGAACTAAGTCACACAACTAACTCCCATGTACAGTATAATTACAATAATGAATGCAAAGGCATTTGCAAAGGCAACTGATAAACATCTTCGGCTTCAAGTGTATACGAAGCTTAAAATCATTTGGAATAGGTCATTGCCTAATTTGTTTTATCTCCAGTTTTCGGTTTATTGTATAGTTCTAATAGTAGACTAAGACTATAAAATCTACTACCGCCATTTCTCTACATTTCCTATATAATCAGCAGTTGAGTTGTCCATATCCAGTTTGTGATTTGCATGTTTTGCTCGCAAGATTTTCCGTTGTTCCTGGCGCTTCCGTCTTGCTTCCTGGTGTTCTTTTTGTCTCATAAATTGATATCTTTGTAAGAAAAGGTCTTTTGCATATTCATATAACTCCATGTCTAGAAAATTCAATGTCTCTATACGTGTCTGTATCAGGTCATCTATCTCCACGCTTGACGCCCTCGTGCTATTGAACTGAGTGAAAGGAGAGATGAAGTTCATGTTAAAAGTTTTTTCAAAAAGATATTGGGTCTTCCTCTGGAATTCTGTCAGACCAAAAAAAGCCATGCGCTTGAGGTTTTCCTTGGCGCTGTCAAGAAGAACCTTGTTTCGCTGCTCCTCAGGCATCACAGATAGGTTGTAGCATCCTACCAAGCTCAAATCAGCCAACATACGAACTTGTCTGTTATTGGCTAAATTATAGGGGCAATCCATAAACTCCTTCAAAGAACAGCCTGACCAATCATCTCCAGCGTAACAGCTAGGCAATTCATCTGAGGTTGGGGATCTTCCATCACATACATGGAGAGAAGCCTTCCAGGTCGCTCCTCTCTGGACATGTCTCCATTCACTTAAATATCGAGAAACAGGATCACGGAGGATGGTTATGTAGTAGAAGTTCCTGTAAAACATAAAGAAACAAATACTTAATGTGAATACCTGAGATAAGTGCTTTCTTTGATAAATAATGATCATCATCAACACAGTCAGGGCAAGTTTACAACAGTGTTAATTTCGTCGACTAAAGGAATACTATTTTTGTTGACTAAAATAGGACTAAAACAATTGAGATGACTAAAATGGGACTAAAACTAAAATGCCATTTTAGTCAAAAGACTAATGCCTTGTACACACGATCGGAATTTCCGATGAAAAAAGTCAGACTGGTGAAACACAGTTATTTCTGGATGTACAACTGATCCCCTTTTTATCCCATTTTTATTTTCAATTCTGACTGGAGTGTGGCCTTAGATTGTATTGGCTAGATCGGATTTTTGAAAATGTTTAAAAAAAATTCACATTTACCATATTTTCAGCCACAGAAACACTATTCTGTTTGTAGTCAGGCTTTTAGAATCTTCATTTCCTAGCTCTTATAATTTACGCACTCACTGTCCCAAAAGTCTTCACAGAACTTAAGGTCAAACTACTCAATGACTACTATGTGATGCTTCTCCTGCAGTATAGTTGCTTCCTATTAAAGTCTACTAGATCAGGTTTTAGATAAGTAGTAAACGTTTCCTTTAAATATATATATACACACAACATAAGCAAATTAGAAAGTGCAATATTGTTTGTCCATCTAATTAGTCCAACTATATTTTCTTAAAGTAAAATTCCACAATTAATTTACTTTATGGCACATGGCCATAGTAAAGTTGGGAGCTTTCAAGACTGTACCATTGGGTACTGCAGATAACTAGTTATTAATGATAAAACCTTGGGTACATTTTGCATTTTACTGTACAGTAAACCAGACATTAAAGTGGATGTAAACCCGATTCATGAAATTTGAGCTGGGCACATATCTGCAGTATTTTGTTCTCTCTTTTCAATGAGCTAAGTCTTATAGCTCTCTTCTGAACGGTTCCCCTGTTATCAGCCTGAGAACTCCTGACATATTTTTTGACTTTTTAGACAAAAGCAGCCTAAATCTTTTGTCAAAGGAGGTTGCTAAAATAGAGTAGCAGAGAGAAGCTCCTATTACAAAACAGCTCTGAAAGTCTCTGCCTATGATGAGAGGGGGCGTGTGCCTTTCCTCCAATCAGCAATGTTAGCTATCTTGGCTGTATGCCTAGACATCACACTCTGTGTTAACCAGGAAGAGAAAATCTCCTAACAAAATCTGAACATTCTAAAAAGTATATAAATGTGAATATAGCAGACATACATATAAAACCTATGTAGGGAGATTTGGTTAATCTCCGTGTATCATCTGAGGCTGTTCACTTCACTGGGTGTATGGAGGGTTTACATCTACTTTAATGAACTAAAAAGAAAGAAATTGGTATCTATTATGACTTTAAAGTGTTTATTCTTTATCTGCTTAGATAAGCCAAGAACCAGGTCTTCAATGCCTAAAAGTGATCACTGCTGTTGCCTAACTTCTGAAAATCTCCTACTGACAGCAGCAATCGTGGGCCTTGGAGCAGACAGCCTTTCTGGGTTCCTATCCACATCCATATTTCTTTAAAACATAAATAAGAACTGAATAAGAACTAAGAATAAGAAATCATTCTTACTTCAGCTCTACGTACTACTTGGCATGTTGTAGGTCCTGATACTAAACACACATTGGGGTTGACTTTGTAAAGGCAAATCGACTGTTCACTTTGCAACGAAAAATACCCCAGAGCTTAGTGAATGAGGTGAAGCTCTGCTGACTTCCATCAGCCAATCATGTGCAAGCAACATTACCGTTAGGTATTCTTTGGAGAAAATCCCCTTTACAATGCACAATTTCCCTTGAAAAGTGAACAGCCTATTTGCTATAGTAAATCAACCCCACTATCTCTCATCCATTGTTAGAACCTTGGCCCTGAAGTAATCATATACCCCCTCTTTCCTGTTTTGTCAGGTCTAAAAGCAACAGTACATAAGTACCCGATGGCTAATAGACTTAACCCGCGAGCTCTAGAACTGTACATCATATATCATATGTAGATCATATGGTACCTGCAATAAATCTTATATTAATCTTTATAGACTGTAGCTTTGTGTATGAGCTTAATGTACCATAATTCACTGACCACATTTATTCTGCTCATGTCTTGAAAGCACTTACTTACAACCAATGTGTTTATACATGCCTATAACAATAATTAGCAATGTTCAAGTTTATGTCCATTCATCCTTTGAGCAAAATTCTGCATACAGCTGAGCTTATTCTGCAGACAGCACAATGAATAATAAATAGTGGCAGCCAGACGCGTTGGCTAAACACAGCAGAATTCTTGTCTCATAATCCAGTTTTTATAGATAAGTGCACTGATATATAAAAACGAAATTAAAATTCATGTTCTCTATATTATTCTTTCATCTCATATTGTTATACATGCAAGCAAGTCTAGATTTAATCAGCTGTATGCAGCCATCTCCAGACTATGTATATTAAAGAATTTTTTGATCAAAATGTAGCCGAAAATGAAATTATGTTTATGATAATGCAGTATAAGGAGCCTATTGTTCATTTAATCCAGCAAGAGCCAATATTGGGATATGAAATTTTTATACACAAACCAAAACACGCGCTTCTTAACTTTTACCACTAGATGTCCCCAGTCAACTCTAAATTAAATCTTAATTTACAATCTGTTCACCTATGCAGCACAATATTGAGTGGCTCTTTGTGCAGGATAAGCACATTCAGTTTTTATTAGAAATGCTAGATAGGTTTAGTGAGATATAACTGGAACACCACACCATGCAATGTCTAACAGCATTAGTGAGACTCCTTGCATCATTAATCTTTAACAATGAGGCCCTGCCCAAAACCATCCAACCTTCACATGCCATAAAAAGGCATTATCTATTGCAAGGGTTTGCCTGGATGTATAAATTGCAGACTGCTGACAAAACACATATAGCTTTAATTGCAGCATCATCGGGATCAGCTAAAATTTCATGCCAAATAGTTTCCTGATTCGCTCATTTGCATTGATGGTGGTTCGGGTTACTTGAAATAACGCTAAAATGCTGCTGTGCAATTTTATTTTATTTATTTATTTTCATTTAAATGATATAGCATTAACAAATACTGCAGCACCTAAGGCCGCATACACACGATCAGTTAAACCGATAAGAACGGTCTGATGGGCCAGTTTCATCGGTCCAAACCGATCGTGTGTGGGCGCCATAGGTTATTTAACCATCGGTTAAAAAAAAAGCCAACCTGTTTTAAATTTAACCGATAGATTCCTAACCGATAGTTAAAAACCGATCGTTATTAGGCACAACCATCGTTTAAAAAACCTGTGCATGCTCAGAATCAAGTCGACACATGCTTGGAAGCATTGAACGTCGTTTTTTTCAGCACGTCGTTGTGTTTTACGTCACCACGTTCTGACACGATCGTTTTTTTAACCGATGGTGTGTAGGCGTGACGGACCATCAGTCAGGTCCATCTGTCCGTTCTCATCGGATGGACCGATCGTGTGTACAGGGCTTAACTGAGTACACAGAAACAGTTATGTGAGCCTTGCCATTATCAATCGGGGGGGGGGGGGGGGCGTGCCCCCTAGCGGCCGGGAATGCAAGGACGTCATATGACGTCCACTCTGGAGGACGAAAGGTTCCCGCCGACGTCATTTTACTATGACTCGGTAGGGAAGTGGTTAAAGAAGTCACCTGCAAGTCGTGCCGAAGTCACGCTGGGGTCCGACTTTGAAGTCATGGGCAGTGTAAACCGGGGCTTAGGGTGCCCCCACTCGCAATAAAGGAACACAGGGGCACCTTTGGACAGCAGCATTGTCAGTCTTGGGGGAGGGGAGTATTAGATGAACTAACAGATTTAGATATACTAACATATTGAAGCCAAACTCCAGCTCACACTACAATTACACAAGAAGTACAGCAACAGTTTTTTTTTTCTTTTAGGATAACAGTTTTTACATGAATAAAAAAAAGCAGATCATTGTAAGCATCCCTGTTAGTGGTAAATGGTTTGTCTCAACCCTCTTAACTGCTATATTTGCAGTAGTGATTCTTTCTGTTGAAAAACAACAGAGTTCGTGCTGGTTCACACAGGGGCAACCCGACTTACAGCGCGACTTTGCAAGGCGATTTCAGCACTACTTCAGCGTGACTTTGAGTAACTTGCAACGTGACTTGAAGTTGCCTCCAGGACGGGTGACTTTGGCTGTGGCCAATCACAGAATAATCAGCTCTGTGGGAGGGAGGGGTTTGCCTGGGTAAAACTATTTTCTTTTCCTGTAAAGTTGCTTCAGTTAAATGGAGATCCGACTTTGGAGGCGACTTTCATTGAAATCTATGGGTACAAGTTGCCTTGAAGTAGTACAAGAACCTTTTCTGAAGTCTGAGCGACTTCAGTAGTGTACATTAAAGTGGAGGTTCACCCTAAAAACAAATTTTTTACATTAATTGTACAATAGTAACGACATTTCATTTTGGCAGTTTTTTTCTCTGTACTTACCTTTATATCCGGATTTTGTCCAGGGCTTCCACGTTCTGGCGACTCCGGGACTGGACGTTCCTATCCCTGCCTCGGGGGTTCCGATGACTGCGGGACTGGGCGTTCCTATCCTTCCGTTTGATGATTGACGTCTTGTGAAACAGGTGACCTGTCGCACAACGCGCGTCACCAGATTTCCGGAAATAGCCGAGCTGCGAGTCGGCACTATACGGCGCCTGCGCCCGCCGTGTAGAGCTGACTGCGCAGGCGCCGTATAGTGCCGACTCGCAGCTCAGCTATTTCCAGACATCTGGTGATGTGTGTTGTGCGACAGGTCACCTGTTTCACAAGACGTCAATCATCGAACGGAGGGATAGGAACGCCCAGTCCTGCAGTCATCGGAACCCAGAAGCCCTGGACAACATCAGGATATAAAGGTATGTACTGAGAAAAAAAATGACCTGCCGAAATGTAATGTCCTTAGTATGCTGGCTCTGCTAGATGTAATTTAAAAAATTTTTTTTTTTTTTGGGTGAACCCCCGCTTTAAGACGGCTCTCATTCACTTCAATGGAATTTCTTATGTCCAGCGACTTGGGGCAACTTGAGGTCTGGCAAGTCGGATCCCAAGTCGCTGTAGTGTGAACCGGCACTTACTGGCCAGATCACCAGGTGAAATAGAGAGAAGCCTAAAAAAAAAAAAAAAAAAAAAAAAAAAAATGCAGCCACCACATCTACGAATTGGTGAGCTGCAATATAATAAATGTTTGCTTTTGAGTTTAATACCGCTTTAAGGACAAAAATAAATGATAGTAAAGAAGCAATGAACAGTTTTTCATTTAATAGGAGAGTTCATTATATTATTTTCCCCAATTAGAATTCTATATTCAGCCACTGCTCGGGGGCCTATAATGCTCCAGATGGCTAAAGATCCATCTACTAAATCCATGTTGTATGTAAACTGGGGCTTCTATATGAAGTTGTGTTTTGTTTTTCAGCAGAACTATGGTATGTACACACTTATGTAGCAGAGCAATTCCATTTCCACCCATTAGGCTCAATTTACAAATTAATAAAATACAGGCAGGATTTTTATTACAGTGCTTTATTTATATATATTTTTTTTCTCTGTTCAAAATGTAATTTTCAATTTATTAAAGACATTTCCTCAAAGATCAGGTGAATCTATTAAAAGGTTTATTTACCGCCCTTGTATTATTTTATGGATTTTTAGGTATTTTGGAAAAGTCAATACACAATGGTTAGCACCTTGGTTATTACTCCATAAATCGCCATGAGCTTCAGGCTGGAGATTACAGTGCGGCTCGGTAAGAAAGAACATGAAAATGTGTTTAGGGTGGAGATGAAAATGACAGTAAAATAAGAAAAGGGAGCACCAAAAAAACAAACAAATGAGGGAAGGTAAATTAATAAAGGTGCTGTGCACTGGATTGCTGCCCCCACTATCCACTAGACTAGATCAAGACTTCACTAACAGAAATACAGACACAGAGGGGGTTATTTACGAAAGGCAAATCCTCTGTGCACCACAAGTGCAAAGTGCAGTGGCTGTAGATCCGAGGGGGACATGCAAGGAAAATGAAAAACAGTATTTTAGCTTGCACATGATTGTATAATAAAATCAGCAGAGCTTCCCCTCATTTCAGATCTACCCCTCAGATTTACAGCGACTGTACTTCCAAGTGCACTTTGCACGTGTAGTTTGCACTTGTAGTGCAAAGTGGATTTGGCTTTAGTAAATAACCCCCAGAGTGTTAGCTGTAGGAGCTGTATACTTCTTTCCTGAGTTAACCACTTAAGACCCGGACCTTTAGGCAGGTAAAGGACCTGGCCAGTTTTTGCGATTCGGCACTGCGTTGCTTTAACTGACAATTGCGCGGTCGTGCGACGTGGCTCCCAAACAAAATTGGCGTCCTTTTTTTCCCACAAATAGAGCTTTCTTTGGTGGTATTTGATCACCTCTGCGTTTTTTTATTTTTTGCGCTATAAACAAAAATAGAGCGACAATTTTGAAAAAAATGCTATATTTTTAACTTTTTGCTATAATAAATATCCCCCAAAAACTTATAAAATGTTTATTTTTTTCCTCAGTTTAGGCCGATACATATTTTTCTACCTATTTTTGGTAAAAAAAAAATCGCAATAAGCGTTTATCGATTGGTTTGCGCAAACTTTATAGCGTTTACAAAATAGGGGATAGTTTTATTGCATTTTTATTAATTTTTTTTTCTACTAATGGTGGCGATCAGCGATTTTTTTTTTTATGACTGCGACATTATGGCGGACACTTCGGACAATTTTTACACATTTTTGGGACCATTTTAATTTTCACAGCAAAAAATGCATTGTTTACTGTGAAAATGACAATTGCAGTTTGGGAGTTAACCACAAGGGGTTAAGTGTGACCTCATCTGTGTTTCTAACTGTAGGGGGGTGTGGCTGTAGGTGTGACATCATTAATTGTGGTTCCCTATATTAGGGAACACACGATCGATATCGGCGCCACAGTGAAGAACGGGGAAGCTGTGTTTACACACAGCTCTCCCCGTTCTTCAGCTCCGGGGACCGATCGCGGGACTCCAGCGGCGATCGGGTCAGCGGGTCCCGTGGCCACGGAGCTTCTGACCACGGCTGGGCACTTAAAGAGGACGTACCTGTACGTGCTTGTGCCCAGCCGTGCCATTCTGCCGAAGTATATGTGCAGGAGGCGGTCCTTAAGTGGTTAATAACTGCACATCCAAGCCCTAAAGAAGGGGGTTTCTGTTACCAACCCCTCGCCCAAATTCTGGCTTTCGACTGATAATAAAAGACAATCACTCCCACCTAACCATCTTATTGATTCATCTTTGTGGTGCTCCTGGTTTCAGCAGCAACCTAACTGCTATAGCAACACTATAAACCCACAGGTCTCCATATCACTAATGCACACGATCGGAAATTCCGACAAGAAAAGTTCGATGTGAGCTTTTGGTGGGAAAGCCAGTTGCTGAGAGACCGGGGGCCTTTGTGTAGGCCCCATCAGACTTTTTCTGTCAAAATTTCCGACAGCAAAAATTTAAGAGCTGGTTCTCAATTTTTCCAACAAAATAGTTCTGTATGCAAGTCCGACGCGCAAAAAAACATGCATGCTCGGAATCAATTTGACGCATTCTCGGAAATATACAGTGCCTTAAAAAAGTATTCATATGCCTTGAAATTTTCCACATTTTGTCATGTTACAACCAAAAATGTAAATGTATTTTAGTGGGATTTTATGTGATAGACCAACACAAAGCTACAAAGGAATGGTTTGGATCAAAGCATATTTGTGTGTTAGAATGGCCCAGTCAAAGTCCAGACCTAAATCCAATTGAGAATCTGTGGCAAGACTTGAAAATTTCTGTTCACAGACGCTCTCCATCCAATCCGACAGAGCTTGAGCTATTTTGCAAAGAAGAAAGGGCAAAAATGTCACTCTCTAAATGTGCAAAGCTGGTAGAGACCTCCCCAAAAAGAGGGTGGTTCTACAAAGTATTGACTCAAGGGGGGTAAATACAAATGCACATCACATATTTATTTGTAAAAAAATAAAAAAAAATAAACATTTATAATTTTCCTTCCACGTCACAATTATGTGCCACTTTGTGTTGGTCTATCACCAGGGGCGGACTGACAACTCATGGGGCCCCCGGTTAATAGGAGATTATGGGGGCCCCGGCTATAGGAGATTATGGGGTCCCCCGGGCTATAGGCGATTATGGGGCCCCCCGGGCTATAGGAGATTATGGGGTCCCCCGGGCTATAGGAGATTATGGGGCCCCCCGGGCTATAGGAGATTATGGGGCCCCCGGGCTATAGGAGATTATGGGGCCCCCCGGGCTATAGGAGATTATGGGGCCCCCCGGGCTATAGGAGATTATGGGGCCCCCGGGCAATAGGAGATTATGGGGCCACACAGTATACACACACACACACACAGTATACATGCACAGACACACAATATACACACACAGTATACATACACACACAATACACACACACACACACTGAAAAGGTACTGGGATTCTTGGGATTTAAAAAAAAAAACACAGATTTTTATATACTGTCCCTAGTTTTACAGAGGCTGGCAACCCTGATGGGCCCCCTAGTGGCATGGGGCCCTCTGGCAGTGCCCGAATGGTCAGTCCGCCCCTGTCTATCATATAACATCCCAATAAAATACGTTTACGTTATTGGTTGTAACATGACAAAATGTGGAAAATTTTAAGGGGTATGAAGACTTTTTCAAGGCACTGTACACGCAGCCATATCAATATAGGAATCATCACAGGGCCACTACAGTGAACAAATCTCAGCACAAATACATCATGGACCTAGGCAGAAGCTCTACATCCCCAACGTCTTTAAAAAGCATACAGCTGCCTAATAAACAGCTAAAACAACGAAATGCTTATTCAGCCAGCAGCTGAAAGATTTTAACGTTTATTATAAAGCCTTCAGGTCACCGCAGAGTTATAAGTTACGTAATATGAAATCTTCTCTAGTTCCCTCCAGAACAACACATTTATGATATACAACCTAATTGTTATTGCACTTACTGTAATTGCACAAAAAACAATACTAATAATTCTCCACCTATTGTGTGTGAAAACCCCAGATAATAACAGCGTGCTGCAATAATAATGATTTGTTAATGCTAAATCACCATTCATCTTTCTAAAATCCCCACTAGATGTCACATCTCAGCTGTGAATCAAGCACAAATGAACCCATTATATTAATTTTTCGCAGTAGAATGTTTGTTTGTTAGCGTTCCAAGCTCTGCTTCATACAGTGGAAGTTCCATTAACCTATGGCACAAAACATTACTGAGTTTATTACGCAATAGCATTGAAAGTATGGAATTATTCATTAAATTGGCTGACATATGGTTCTGAACAAGATATGCACCCCACTGTTTGGAATTGTGAAAATGTTGATGTACTTTTGTAGTTTATGTTATTTTAAGGAAAAAGAAAATAACAAAAGGGGTACTCTTGCCAGTGCCGATCCTTACCTCCCTGGGGCCCTAAGAAAACAGTGACATGTCACATTAAAGATTAAAGTTGAGAATCGGGGGGGGGGGGTGTTCTGCTGTCGGAAATGACATCTTACATTAAAGTGAGAAGCGGGGGGGGTGCTGACTTCTTACCTCTTCTCCCATGCAGCCAGCGAGTTGAGAAGCGGGGTGAGGGGCCGGAAATGATATCTCACCAGGCGGGGCCTCTAGTAATTTGGGGGCCCTCCGCAGCTTTGGGGGGCCCTAAGCGGCTTGCATAGTGAGCCTATAGGGTGGATCGGCCCTGACTCTTGCCCCACGTCAGACACGGTTTTGGGCAGGCAGATCGTGTTGTAGCACATATGAACATGGTCATCTACAGTTCATAATAAACCAAACAATTTTGGGAAAGGACAAGAGTTTCAAATAAAATGTTTTGGAAGAAAATCCATTTATTGAAGATGAACTCCAGGTGTATGATAGAAACGTCTGTATAAAAATATGCAAAGCTGTATAAGCTGTATCAACAAATGTGGACTCCACAGACAGCTACCATCAAGTGCACGGGGTTAAAACCTCCCTTTGAAAAAGCGCTTTGAAGCGCGAAACGCGTCGTCAAGACTATCACCCTATTCCCCATTTTATGGAATTCCAATCCATCTATTTATTTTTCAAGATTGACTTCATTTTAATATTGATTTTCCGCTGGCGGCTTCCACTATATTACATGTGAGCGTGTAATCTACGGTTCTTCCACTAGAGGGCAGCAACTACATCTCTGCTTCACCACTTCGATCAAAGAGCGGCGTCCCAGACGTGTGACGTCATCACGAACGGACGGAACGAGCGGCTGTCCTCCTAGACCTCACAATACCGTGTCCCTGATCGGTGGATTCGTCGGATGATCCCGTCGTTTCTCCCCTACGGTGACACTGCAGGTACGTGGACCGCCTGGTGACAGGCTCCTGTTGAGGCTTGTATGGTCATCTCCTCACCACTGCCACCCTACCATCTGCCCTGAAGGTACTGTTATTGTCATTTCCATCTGATGATACGTTCATTGAACCTGTGAGGTTTTAACCCTGTGCACTTGATGGTAGCTGTTTGTGGAGTCCACATTTGTTGATACAGCTTATACAGCTTTGCATATTTTTATACGGACGTTTCTATCATACACCTGGAGTTCATCTTCAATAAATGGATTTTCTTCCAAAACATTTTATTTGAAACTCTTGTCCTTTCCCAAAATGGTTTGGTTTATTATGAACTGTAGATGACCATGAGCGCGGTCTTCTGGTGTGTTTTCTGTATTTTTGGTACTTCCGGGTACTACAATTCTCGCAGCTCTGGACGATCTACTCCACACCCGACATATCTATAACGACTTTTATATTAGGAATTTTACTATCCCTGTTTAGCGCCAGTGGATTTTTTTGTGTGCACATATGAACATGATGCTTGACCTGACCACTGAGAAGGCATGTGCCAAAAAGATGTGGACACAGGAATTCTGTTGAAATGGCGATCAAGATTATCCAATAGGCAACCTAGACAGGAGCCAAGAGGATGTTCAGGGGGCCCGGCTACAATCTTAATGCTTCTGCAGTAAACCAGATGGATAGGGCAGGTAGTCAAAGTGCACCCAATGTCACTTCACATGGGAGAATACACTTTTAGGCAGTCAGTGTCCTGTCAATGTTTCCTTAAAGAGGAACTGCAGTCTACTCACATCATTTGTAATAAAAACATCTTTGCCATTCTGAAGCTTCCCTCCAACCACTTTGCATATTATTTTATATATACTGTGCTTCTGTACTTGTCAAATGTGCTACAGAAATCTTCCTCCACTAAGTCTGGCTGCATCCATTTTAAAGCGGATTTCCAGGCTTTTTTGTTTATTAAGTCAGCAGCTACTCCTCTCCGTCGGCGCCTCCATTGCCACTGTGGGCACCCGGCCGTGACAGCTTTGGGCTTCGGGCATGCACGAGTTGCGCTGCACTCTCCCAGTGGACAGGCAATCTTCTGGGACCTGTCACGTGTCCCAGAAGATTGCCGAGAGGGAGGGGCTGCCTAGGGGGAGAAGAGGAGTCGCCTAGGCGGCCCGTAGGTGGAAGAAGGAAGTGGGACAGAAAGTCCCACTCAAAAGTAAGTACCCACTCTCCCCTCAAAAAATGTACATGCCAAATGTGGCATGTCAGGAGGTGAGGAGTGCTTAAAGCAGAAGATCCACTTTGGGTGGAACTCCGCTTTAACTGTGGCAGCTGAAGCTGCTGCCTGTTCACTTCCTGGATTTACACAGACACACCTGCAGCTTTCATTGGCCCTCTTATGACTCATTCTCCCTCCATTCCTGGCAAACTCTCCCAAGAGTGATAGAGAGAGAGAGCTGTGCATGATATCATAAGCCTAGGCTAATGACCAGACAAGAAACAGGAAGTGGGCTGTATAAGGTGGTATTTACTGGCAGAATTTTTTTTTTACTATCCAAAGTTAAGACAATGAGGGAAGAAGATTTAATAGATGGAAAGATGAAAAAATGACTGAACGTCCGCTTTAAAGTGATTGTAAAGGAAAATGTTTTATTAACCACTTAAGGACAGAGCCTCTTTCTGAGAAGTTAAAAACGTTTTTTTGTTGCTAGAAAATTACTTATAACCCCCAAACATTATACATTTTTTTCTAACACCCTAGAGAATAAAATGGCGGTTGCTGCAATACTTTCTGTCACACCGTATTTGCGCAGCGGTCTTACAAGCGCATTTCTTTTTGGCAAAAATACACTTTTTGGAAATAAAAAATAAGACAACAGTAAAGTTAGCTCAATTTTCTTTATATTGTAAAAAGATAATATTACCCGGAGTAAATTGATACCCAAAATGTCACGCTTCAAAATTGTGCCCGCTCAAGGAATGGCCACAAACTTTTACCCTTAAAAATCTCCATAGGCGACGTTTAAAAAATTCTACAGGTTGCATGTTTTGAGTTGCAGAAGAGGTATAGGGCTAGAATTATTGCTCTCGCTCTACCGATCGCGGCGATACCTCACATGTGTAGTTTGAACACTGTGTTCATATGCCCACCAGTGCCGCCTTATCGGTGCCCATGAATGCAGCCCATCTGTGCTCTTCAATGCAGCCCATCGGTGCCCATCAGTGCAGCCTCATCAGCGTACATCATTGAAGGAGAAAAATGACTTGTTTGCTAAATTTTATAACAAAATATAAAAAAATATAATTTTTTTTTTTTAAATCGGGTACAGTGTTGTATGACCGCGCAATTGTCATTCAAAGTGCGACAGCGCTGAAAGCTGAAAATTGGTCTGGGCAGGAGGGGGGTTTAAGTGCCCTGTAAGCAAGTGGTTAATGCAGGAAGTGCATTAACCTTTTAGAACCACTTTAAGCTCCAAGCAAATCAGCACAACACAATGAAAGTCTTAATCTGTATACTGTATGTGGGTTGGTTATCAAATCACATCATTTTTTCACTCTCAAAGCTTTCTGCACAGCTAATATTAATGTATTTGAATTTATGTTAAAAAAATATATCTGTATTCAGGTTCGCTGTGCAAAAGGCTGTGAGGCTTTGGAGAGGGCACATACCTTTGAACATCTTTAACCACTTCCTGCCCGGTCAATAGTAAATTGACGTCCGGGAAGTGGTTTTGTTATCCTGACTCGACGTCTATTGATGTCCTGCAGGATAACAGCCGCCGCGCGCTCGTGTCAGTCTGACACACCACTACACCGATCTCGGAGGCTCTTTACCACGTGATCAGCCATGTCCAATCACGGCTGATCACAATGTAAACAGGAAGAGCCGCTGATCAGCTTTTCCTCACTCGCGTCTGACAGACGCGAGTAAAGGAGTGCCGATCGGCTGCTCTCCTGAGAGGGGGAGTATGTGCTAATAGTTTATCAGCGCAGCCCCCCCTCGAATCACCGCACAGGACCACCAGCATGCCGCCCAGGACCACCAGGGATGGGCATCCACACTGGACCACCAGGTATGCCCCCTAGACCACCAGGGAATGTCAATCTGTGCAAAGGCAGCTGCCAATCAATGCCCAGGCAGCTGCCAACCAGTGCCACCCAAAATCCCTGCCAGTGCCACCAGGGATACCCATCAGTGCTGCATATCAGTGCCGAATGTAAGTGCCCATCAGTGCCATGTATCAATGCCCATCAGTGCACCCATATGTACCCACCATTGCAGCCTTTCAGTGCCCATCAGTGTCACCTATCAGTGCCAATCAGTGCCCACCAGTGCCACCCATGAGTACCCATCAGTGCCGCCTATCAATGCTGCATATCAGTGCCACCCAACAGTGCCGCCTACCAGTGCCCATCAGTGCCGCATATCAGTACCCATCAGTGCCACCTCATTGGAGCCGCCTCATCAGTGCCGCCTTATCAGTGCCCATCAGTGAAGGAGAAAACATACTAATTTACAAAATTTTATAACAGAAAAAAAAACTTTAATTTTTTTTCTCAATTTTTGGTCTTTTGTTATTTGTATAGCAAAAATTAAAAACCCCAGAGGCGATCAAATACCACCAAAAGAAAGCTCCATTTGTGGGAACAAAATGATAACAATTCTGTTTGGGTACAGTGTAGCATGACCGCGCAATTGTCATTTAAACAGCGACAGCGCAGAAAGTCAAAAATTGGCTTGAGCAGGAAGGGGCGTAAGTGCCTGGTATTGAAGTGGTTAAACAGGTCTTATATATGTGCACTGATTTATGCAATGTTTTGTCACAAAAAATGTAAGATGTGATGTAAATAAGGATTTCTTTAAATCTTTTTTTCTAAGTAAAAAATGTTTTTTTTTAAGGCTGAGATGAAATGTTTAATGTTTGAATCTTGATAGACAATAAAAGTAAGAGAAATATGTATAAATAAAACAATTTGCAGGCACTTTCACTTTCATCCAGCTTTTGATTGCTTACTAACAGTTTACTCCAAAGTGAGCAATTTATTCCTGTTCCTTTAGGAAGCAGCCATTTGTTATCGGTTTAGCAATCAATTGCTACTCCTAACAATAATCAGAGTTGTTTTTTTTATTTTTTTAAAGGCTTAACTTAGCTGCTAAAAAATCTCCTGTGCAGCTCTAGCCTAATGAGGCAACTGCCAGCAAGTGGTCAAATCTCTCAGCGGCAAGAGATTAAAATCCCCCATGCTGCGTAGCCCTCCAAGGGCCCATTCACACGACGCCTTGTGTGCATAATGCAACACATTTTTATTATGGCACGCTGCCTATGGGTTCAATTCAAATGGGCTGATAGTGTTAATGCATGAAAATTTGCACCTGCAACATTTTTGGCAACGCTATGCAATGATATTGCACTGTACAAGTGTGTTGGGGTGCCAAGCGAAGAGAATGGCAATGATTACTGTATCATGTGTTTATAAGAGTCTTGGCAATGCATGCTAAAATTATTTTACCGCTTATTACTTTAATGCATCAATGTACACAGACCCTCAGAGATCCTGTAGATACAGTACATGTTTCTCAACCACAGTCTAGGCACCATGTAAAATCACGCACAATCTCATGGCACACCATTCTAAAAGGTAAAAAACGAAACTAATGCCGCGTACACACGATCATTTTTCAGGTTGTAAAAAATGAAGTTTTTCAGGCTCTAGAAGAAACTACGGGGCAGATCCACAAAAGAATTATGCCAGCGTATCTATTGATACGCCGGTGTAATTTTAAATTTCCCGCGTCGTATCTTTATTTTCTATCTACAAAACATGATACGACGGCATCTAAGATCGATCCGGCAGGCGTACGTCTGCTGGCCGCTAGGTGGCGTTTCCGTCGAATTCTGCGTCGAGTATGCAAATTAGCTAGTTACGGCGATCCACGAACGTACATCCGGCCGGCGCATTTTTTTACGTCGTTTGCGTTCAGCTTTTTCTGGCGGATAGTTAAAGCTGCTATATGGTGGCGTACTCAATGTTAAGTATGGCCGTCGTTCCCGCCTCGAAATTTAAATTTTTTACGTCGTTTGTGTAAGTCGTTCGCGAATAGGGATTTGCGTAAAATGACGTCACCGTTGTAAGCATTGGCTTGTTCTGGTTTAATTTCGAGCATGCGCAATGGGGTACCCCCACGGGATTTGCGTAAAATGACGTCACCGTTGTAAGCATTGGCTTGTTCTGGTTTAATTTCGAGCATGCACACTGGGATACCCCCACGGACGGCGCATGCGCCGTTCAAAAAAAACATTGTTTACGTCGTGTCACAATGTATTTACATAAAACACGCCCCCATAACATCCATTTGAATTCTGCGCCCTTACGCCACCAAAGATACACTACGCCGCTGTAACTTACGTCACAAATTCTTTGAGGATTCGAAAAAAAAAATAAGTTACGGCGGCGTAGTGTATCTTAGATACGCTGCGCCCGGCGGAAAGATGCGCGGAAGTACGTGAATCTGCCCCTACGTTTTTTTCAACTTGATCATTAAAACGGCCTTGCCTACACACGATCGTGAAAACAAAATGCTCTAGCAAAGCGCGGTGACGTACAACACGTACGACGGCACTATAAAGGGGAAGTTACATGCGGATGGCGCCACCCTTTGGGCTGCTTTAGCTGATTTTGTGTTAGTAAAAGACAATTTGCGCTTTTCTGTCTGTTACAGCGTGATGAATGTGCTTACTCCATTACGAACGGTAGTTTTACCAGAATGAGCGCTCCCGTCTCATAACTTGCTTCTGAGCATGCGCGGGTTTTTCACGTCGTTAAATCCCACACATGAGCATTTTTTACAACCCGAAAAACGACAACTCGTTAAAAACGTCGTGAAAAAATAGAGCATGTTCGAATTGTTTTTGGCCCGTTTTTCAGAACCCGAAAAATTCTCTGAAGTCCACACACGATCGTTTTTAATGACATTAAAAAAAAAATCATTTTTTACAACCCGAAAAATGATCGTGTGTACACAGCATCATAGTTACATATTGCAGCAGGATCCATACATGTGGGCCACCCAAAATTAAGGTTTAATCCCCCCATCTTTGCACATTGGTACCAACTAGTATTCTTGTGTTTCTCTTCTCCATCACTTTCTTATCCTCACTCAGGTAACGTAACACCCAGACAGAGAGGGACAAGGGAGGGCCAAACAAGGATGCTGTGCGAGGCCTGAAGTCTTCTATATCCACCGATGACATTATTTGTTAAGCCTCGTGCACACGATCGGACTTCCATCAGACAAATCTGTGAATTTTTGTCCGAAGGCCGTTGTCCGTGAACTTGGTATGCATACACACGTCAGAACGTTTTTAGCCAACACGAACATAGCGACTTACTAGACGTTTTCAGCTCTTTAGCGCCACCCTTTGGGCAACTTCTGCTAATGTTGTCTTATGGTTAGCATTGCTTCTGAGCATGCATATTTGTACTTTGGATTTTAGTCCAACGGATTGTTGTACACGCGATCGGATGATACGACGTAACACATTTGTTGTCGGACAATTTGAGAGCATGCACAGCCAACATTTGTTGTTGGAAATTGCGACAACAATTGTCCGATGGAGCACACAGACGGTCGGATTATCTGACAAAACACATCCGTCTGAGAATTATTGTCGGAAATATCAGATCGGGTGTACGGGTTTTTAGGATGCCAGTGGATGGCCCACATGGTACCCAAGGTTGTAATACTACACAATAAAAAACTGGGGCTGTGTGTGATAAAAAGGCAAACTTGATCCACTCACTGGCTTGTTGAAAAATTTTGGACAATTTGTGAAGAACCCAGAAGGCACACTGGTTGAAAAAGGCAGCTGGAAACAGTGGGCTAGATTCATGTAGCATTTACAGCGGCGTATCTCCAGATACGCCGCCGTAATTTCAAATCTGCGCCGGCGTATCGTTACGCCGATTCTCAAAGGCAGATACGCTCCAAAAATAGGCTTCCTCCGCCGACGTAACTTGAATGCGGCGGCGTATAATTGTGTGCAATATTACGTTGGCCGCTAGGGGCGCTTCCGTTGTTTTCGGCGTAGAATATGCAAATTACCTAGATACGCTGATTCACAAACGTACGTACGGCCGGCGCAATTTATTTACGTAGTTTACGTTAGGCTTTTTTCCGCGTAAGGTTGTTCCTGCTATTAGGAGGCGCAGCCAATGTTAAGTATGGACGTTTTTCCCCGCTTCGAAATTTGAATTTTTTATGTCGTTTGCGTAAGTCGTTCGCGAATAGGGCTGGATGTAATTTAAGTTCACGTCGAAACCAATACGTCATTGTGCCGTACTTGGGAGCAATGCACACTGGGATATGTACAAAACGTCAATCACGTCAGGTCATCATAGATTTACATAAAACACGCCCCCTTCCACATTTGAATTACGCGCGCTTACGCCGGCCCCATTTACGCTACGCCGCCGCAACTTACGGGGCAAGTGCTTTGTGAATACTGCACTAGCTCCTGTAAGTTGCGTCGGCGTAGCGTAAATACAATACGCTGCGCCGCGGTAACTATGCGCGCCCCTACCTGAATCTAGCCCAGTGCATGTATTTATACCGATGTACACATCAGACCTAAATGGTGAAAATCATTGTCCAAGGCTTCACCCATTGATTTTCATGAGGGGTAAAGTAAGAAATGGATATTTATGTGGAAAGCGATAGAAATAAAATACCTGTGCTTTAAATGAAATGGAGGAGTCGCATTGCCATTGAAAGGTTGGAGAAATGTGATCCCTGTATCATAAGACCTAGTGGAAAACAAAATGGCCCGGTTGGAATGCAAATGTTTTGATTTGAAAAAGCTGAGCGGGTTACTAATGTACTCAAAGAAGAAACATTGACTCCTGGCAGAATATTTACTTACCATCTCATAGAATAAAAGTAGAGTGAGGTTTCAAAAAATCAATAAGGGGAGTTTCCACACAGAGGGAAGCATCACTTATTGTACACAGATAAATGAGAAGTCTCACCAAACACGCCATTTACAGAGGGCAGGCACATGTCAGTTAAAATAAAAAACAGGTACAGTATATTCAGCGGTGATCCCGATTTAACACCAGCTGATTTATTCTGGGATTCTATGAGGATTAAAATTGCTGCAAGACCAGTAAACATGTCAAAATACACTATTAGCTAGATTCACATAGAGTTAGGCCGGCGTATCAGTAGATACGGCGACCTAACTCGGAATCTGCGCCGTCCTAAGTTTAAGTGTATTCTCAAACAGAGATACACTTAAACCTATCTAAGATACGATGGCTTGCGCCATCGTATCTTAGGGTGCAATATTTAGGCTGGCCGCTAGGTGGCGCTTCCATTGCTTTCGGCGTAGAATATGTAAATCACTAGATACGCCTATTCACGAACGTACGTCCGCCCGTCGCAGTAAAGATACGCTGTTTACGTAAGGCATTTTCAGGCGTAAAATTAATCCATCAAATAGCTGGACTAGTAATGTTAAGTATGGCCGTCGTTCCCGCGTCGAAATTTGCTAATTTTACGTCGTTTGTGTAAGTCGTCCGTGAATAGGGCTGGACGTAATTTACGTCCACGTCGAAACCAATACGTCCTTGCGGCGTACTTTGCCGCAATGCACACTGGGATATGTACACGGACGGCGCATGCGCCGTTCGTAAAAAATCATCAATCACGTCAGGTCACCCCCTATTGACATAAAACACGTCCCCTCAGCCTAATTTGAATTAGGCGCGCTTACGCCGGCTGCATTTACGCTACGCCGCCGTAACTTAGCAGGCAAGTACTTTGTGAATACAGTACTTGCCTAGCTAACTTACGGCGGCGTAGTGTAAATACGATACGCTGCCGCAAAGATGCGGCGGGCTACTTGAATCCAGCTATATATTACAAAACGTATTGGGTCACCTGCCTTCACACGCACATGAACTTTAAAGGCATCCCAGCCTTAGTCCGTAGGGTTCAATATTTCAATATTAGGGTTGGCCCATCCTTTGCATCTATAACAGCTTTAACTCTTCAGGGAAGGCTGTCCACAAGGTTTAGGAGTGTGTCTATGGGAATGTTTGACCATTCTTCCAGAAGGGAATTTGTGAGAGGCCTGGGTGAGAAGGCCTGGCTCACAGTCTCTGCTCTAATAAAGGTGTTCTATCAGGTTGAGGTCAGGACAGTCAAGTTCCTCCACCCCCAAACTTGCTCATCCATGTCTTTATGGACAATGCTTTGTGCACTGGTCCAAATCATTTGGTGGAAGGGGAATTATGGTGTGGAGTTGTTTTTCAGGGGTTGGGCTTGGCCTCTTAGTTCTAGTGAAGGGAACTCTAAAGCCTTGTACACACGATCGGATTTTCCTGTGGGAAATGTGTGATGACATCCTGTTGGCAGAAAATCCGACTGTTTGTACACTTCATCAGACAATTGTTGTCGGACTTTCCGCCGACAAATGTTGGATGGCAGTTTTCTGTGGACAATGGCCTGTTGTCAGATTTTCCAATCGTGTGTACACAAGTCAGTAAGACAAAAGTCCAAAGCACAAACACGCATGCTCGAAATCAATGCTCACCAAACACGACATTAACAGGAGGTGCCCAAAGGGTGGCGCTCAAGAGCTGAAAAAACACGTAGTACGTCACTACGCTCGTGCTTGTTGGCCGATCATTGTGTGCCGTTTGTATACAAGACAAGTTCATGGCCAATGCCCTTCGGACAAAACTCTCAGGTCTCGTACACACGACCGGTTTCCTCGGCAGAATCCATCAATAAACTTGGTGGGAGAGCTTTTTTGCCGAGGAAAACGGTCGTGTGTACGTTTTTCATCGAGGAAACTGTCGAGGAACTCGACGAGCAAAAAAGAGAGCAAGTTCTCTTTTTCCTCGACGGGAGTCTGAATTTGCTCGTCGGGCTGGTTTTCGACGAGAAACTCGAGCGTGTGTATGCTAAGAAATCCGCGCTTGCTCAGAATAAAGTATGAGACGGGAGTAAAAGTAGCGTTTGTAATGGAGATAACACATTTTTCAAGCTGTAACTGAGGCCCCATACACACGAGAGGATCCATCCGCTGGAATTGATCCGCGGACCGGCTCCAGCGGATAGATCCCCTGGTGTGTACAATCCAGCGGATCTGTTTCCGCGGATTTTTATCCCCTGGGATGGATTTCAAGCGGATAAAAATTTGAAGACATGCTTTAAAATCTATCCGCTTGAATCCATCCCAACAGATTGATCCGCTGGTCTGTACAGACTCACCGGATCAATCCGTCCGAATGGATCCCCCGCATGCGTCGTAATGATTCTACGCATGCGCGGAATTCCTTATATGACAGCGTCGCGCACGTCATCGCGATGGGATTTCGGCGCGGATTTCGATCCGATGGTGAGTACACTCCATCGGATCAAAATCCGTGGAAATCCTCGAGAGGATTTATCTGCGGATACGGTCCGGTGGACCGTATCCGCGGATAAATCCTCTCGTGTGTACTAGGCCTGACTGTAAAGTGCAAATCGTCTCTTAACAAACTTTCACTTAACACGCAAACACATGAGATTAGCAAAACCAGCCCCAAGAGTTTAGCCAGTGGAATCGAACTTCCCCTGCCGTTGTATGTGTTGTATGTCACCGCGTTAGAGAACGAGGAGATTTTGTCTTGACCGTGTGTACGCAAAGCAAGCTTGTCGAGTTCCTCGACAAGCCTAACAAGGAACTCGATGAAGAAAACGATGTGTTTCGCCCGACGAGTTCCTCGGTCGTGTGTACGAGGCCTCATACTTTGTCTGTGGAAAATCTGAATGTGTGTACAAGGCTTTAAGGCGTCAGCATACCAAGACATTTTGGACAATTTTATGCTTCCAACTTTGTGGGAACAGTTTGGGGATGGCCCCTTCCTGTTCCAACATGACTGCGAACCACTGCACAAAGCGAGGTCCATAAAGACATGAATGAGAAAGTTTGGGGTGGAGGAACTTGACTGGCCTACACCTCAAACTGATAAAACACCTTTGTATTATAAAACTTGTCCATCCTCTTTGTAGGTAAAGCAATCAGCAAATACCCAACATAAACTAAGCAGGGATTTGTATATAGGAAGTTTAAAAAGGTTAAATATCTCCCTGTTGAGTAACAGTTGTGAATCCATCCATCATATTTTGGTTTTTGTAAAAATGAAGCCTGATAAGTTGCCATGGTTCACTGGACTATCTGAATATAGTAATTATTATTTTTCTTTAAGTGTCTGCAGGCCAACTGACTAAGTCAGCATACACAGAATAGGAAGGTTTTAGTAGTCGCCTCCATAAGTATCAAGCACTATGGCGTAGAAGGCAACACTTTAGATTTATAGTCTATAGACCACGGGAGTGATCTGAGATATAGGAGACATGACCTGACCAGGAGATGTCCTCTCCCCTCCTTACCCATTACTGTATGTCAAGACTCCGCTTTCAGCAGAAATTTATGGCCTTCTCAATACAAATTATCTTAATGTCAAACATAAAATACTATGAAAAACAGGGCAGCCAGACAAAAGCTTTTAAAAGGATGCGAACATACAGTATATGTGATGTACAGAAGAGAAATGTGTTTTTTTTTCTTCTTATGCAGATTCCATATTTAGCTACGTATACATGTCCATAATAGCATTATTAGAGGAAACCGATGTATTTAAAAAAATCACCTTGACATATTTGTCACAAAAAATACTGAAACATCAGACTGGGAAGGAGTACTTTGTTCTACTGTGCTTTCGGGAAACAACTCATCCTCATTGAATTCCAAGTTCCATAGGAAGGAAGAATTGTTCCCTGAACATTAGCATACAACAACTCAAGTATATAATGGAATTCTCTAAAGTTCCTCAAGCTGTCAAGTGGAACCACAGACTACATCCCAACACTCACTCATTTTTGTATGTATCTGTGTGTGTAGTTGCAAAAACACAGTTGACTATCTGTGATACATATTTTATTTGCACTAACTTTTTTTTTTGTGACAAGTTTTTAAAGATCTACTCCCCTTCTTCTCAGTTCAAGCAGTATTGATACACAAAGGTTTAGCAGTCAAGCAGTCTACAAAAAACACTTTACAGAGTTACCGGTGCTTTGTTTCATAAAGATCTGCATGAAGCTCTCCTCAACAAAAATCCGAAGTCTGTTCCAAATCACAATTTAAAGCGTATGTTCCGCCAAAAAAAAATATTAAAAGCCAGCAGCTACAAATACTGAAGCTGCTGACTTTTAATATTAGGACACTTACCTGTCCTGGAGTCCAGCGGCGTCCGCAGCAGAGGACGTGCGATCACTCGTCACCCTGCTGCTGCCGCCTCCATCCACTCTGAGGGAACCAGGAAGTGAAGCGCTCCGGCTTCACTGCCCGGTTCCCTACGGCGCATGCACGAGTCGCGCTGCGCCCGCCGATTGGCTCCCGCTGTGTGCTGGGAGCCGAGTGTTCCCAGCACACAACGGGGGGGGGGGGGGGGCGGGGCGACGGGATGTGACGCAATGCCCGTCTTTTGCCCGTGAATGCCGGGCCGGAAGTGGGTGCAAATACCTGTCTTTAGACAGGTATCTGCACCCCCCTCTCCCCTAAAAGGTGTCAAATGTGACACCGGAGGGTGCCGATCAGTGAGATTTCACTTTAGGGTGGAGAACCGCTTTAAGGTGGTTACCTATATTTAGAATGAAGATTAACCACTTAAGACCCGTACCATTATGCAGGTTAAGGACCTTGCCCCTTTTTTCGATTCGGCACTGCGTCACTTTAACTGACAATTGTGCAGTCATGCAACGTGGCTCCCAAACAAAATTGGTGTCCTTTTTTTCCCACAAATAGAGCTTTCTTTTGGTGGTATTTGATCACCTCTGCTGTTTTTATTTCTTGTGATATAAACAAAAATAGAGCAACAATTTTGAAAAAAATGCAATATTTTTAACTTTTTGCTATAATAAATATCCCCCAAAAATATATATATAAAAAAAAATGTTCCCTCAGTTTAGGCCGATACGTATTCTTCTAAATATTTTTGGTAAAAAAATCGCAATAATCGTTTATCGATTGGTTTGCACAAAATTTATAGCGTTTACAAAATAGAGGATAGTTTTATGGCATTTTTATAAAAATTTTTTTTTTTACTAGTAATGACGGCGATCAGCGATTTTTTCCATGATTGCGACATTATGGCGGACACATCGGACACTTTTGACACATTTTTGGGACCAATGTCATTTTCACAGCGAAAAGTGCTATAAAAATGCACTAGATACTGTGAAAATTACAATGGCAGTGAAGGGGTTTACCACCAGGGGGCGCTAAGGGGTTAAGTGTGCCCTAAGGGAGTGATTCTTACTGTAGGGGGGCGTGGTTGTAGGTGTGACATCACTGATCGTCGTTCCCCATAACAGGGAACAGACGATCAGTGACATTGCCACAGAGAAGAACGGGGAAGGTGTGTTTACACTCACCACTCCCCGTTCTTCAGCTCCCGTGACCCAATCGTGGTGGCGTGCCCGCGACCCACGGCTGGGCTCTTAAAGAGGACGTATATATATGTCCATGTTCCCAGCTGTGCCATTCTGCCGATGTATATCGGCGTTAGGCGGTCCTTAAGTGGTTAAAGGGTTATAACTAGGGTCTGCAAGTCCCCTACATTACTTCTTGTGTCTGTAAGTGCCCTATGTCAAGCATTGTGTCTCTCAGATCATGTTTTACAAAAACTCATGGCCATACAGACCAACTACTATGAACCTACTATGAAAAAGTTCCAAAAAAATGTTGGAACCATAGGCCAAATTCTACGTTTCCCCTACCCTTCTGTAAGGACTCCTTAAAGTGATTGTAAACAATTGTAACCCTGTAAAACAACCCATTCAGTTTAAAATTGAAATGAAGAGCAAAAAAAAAAAAAAAACATTATAAATACCCTTTTTTCCATATTTTGTAAGTGATCACCTTCCCTCTGTTCTCAGCTGCATAATAGCTGGGAGGTAGGACAAGCAGCAGTACACTGAGCTTCCCAATAAATGGCTGTGCAGAGGGGGCACAGAACAAGTCTGATCATTTGAGGAGAGTACAGTGAGTTTCTTGCATAGCTAGAGGACTGACCATGCTGTGCTCTCCTGCTTAGTTTGGTCAGTTTTTAATAGGAAAACCAGGGATTTCCCTAAAGGAAGCAATACAAATAGAACAGGATACTTTCTCATGCTAGTACATTGTACAGCAGGGCACATATCAGGAATATGAAGTGTTGGGGTAACAAATGCTTTAACTCTTTGAAACAGAGGATTCTGGGTGTTCCAAAATGTGAAGATTTTTGGCTGGGTTTGACCCACACTGCCTTCTACTCTACTGCCTCCCTCTTCTTTTCTCCTCTCTTCCCCGTCTCACACACTTTAATCTCACCCACTTTATTTTCCTTTCTCTCCTCCCTTTGTACATACCCTAGCCTTTAAGGGCCCTTTTAGACATACGGATTCCGTGAGGACTTTTCTCACCCGCTTGCTCAGTGGTGATCGCTCCATTGATCCCCGGTAAGTCGGCAGATGACAGGGCGGTCCCTGCACAGTGTGCAGGGACCGCCCTGTCAGATCTCCGCTCTCCTCTATGGGGGGATCGGATGAACATGAACCGTCTGAGGCACACTCTTGCAGTTGTACACAAGGAAAACCAGCCTTCTTAGCTAGCAATTGGTTCCCATATTACATTTTCTAGCCACTTTGTATCATGGGGCATCTGATTGGTGGAGTGGGCTGCACTTGGATTTCACCTAATAACTCCTGTACTCCCATCAAATAAGAGAGACTCACAGTGGTAGTTCACCTAGCTTGACAGAGCGTTTGCCATGGAAACTCTGGCTTCAGCGCCGCTGCCACTATGCCTACATGAGTGCTGCCTGAGGAGGTGGCTGCATCAGTTGTCCTCATTGGTAGCACTGCCCTGTCTGTTTGACACAAGAGATAATGGACTGAATATGGAACTCGACTATCCAAATCACTATTAAATCGTTTTCTGACCATTTACACCTCTGTGAAAGGGATCCCTTCCACTTCCTATTGAGTCTGAAGGACAGGAAGTGAGGAGGAATCTCCCTGATGGGGGAAATTAACCATGCCATTCGCCATTTAATAATTTCCAGCTGTATACAAACAATTTTAAGGGTTTTGGCTTTGGATACACATAAAGGTTTAGCCAGTACAAAAAATATTGGATGGTAAAACTGCTTATAAATTTATTTAGAAACAAAGCTCATGCATAAAATGCATACGGTGGTTTATAAAGGAAAGAATACTTGGCATTCAGGTGTGCATGCTCCTTGCTTGGAATCTGCCCTTAGCAACTTATGAATCATTGTTTTACAAAAGTGTATGTATTCTTTGGTGCCGGAACTGAACATACAAACAAAAATTGATTTATGGTACAGCTGGTCAACATTAAAAACTAGAGACATTTCTAGGGAACAATGTTTCTAAGGGCATATACTGAAATCTGCTTCTTAGTATAGGTAATAAATAAGTTGTATGTATATGCTGTATATACCAGCTACTGGCTATCATGGTGGGTTTCATCCACAAAACGTTCTGAAGGAAAAACAGCCCAGAGTAACCAGATTTTCCCTTCACTGTTCAATAATGCATTAGGAAGAATTTGGTTGGTATGGGCAATATGAATTGTTCTTCCATCTCAACTTTTATGCATGAAGCCCTGTACACACGACCGGGAATCCCGTCAGGAAAAAAAAGTTGGTTTTCCCAACGGGATTCCTGGCAAGCTTGCCGTGCATACAGATGGCCATTCAAAAGAACCGCCGTTCATTTGAATGGCAAGAACGCGGTGGCTTCATCGACTACGACAAGCCTGGGCTCATCACATTTGATGCTGTCGCCGCCATCTTGCTACACCCCACAATAAACTTGTATGCTACGGCGCATGCATCAAACTCTTATCGAGCACGCGCAGGTTTCCAATAGAACAGGTAAGCATACAGACGACCGGTTTTCTCGGCAGGAAACACTCTGCCGGGAAACAAGACGGGAAAATAGAGAGCAGGTTCTCTATTTTTCCCGGACAGTTTTCCTGTCGGGAAAACTGCTAGGGAGCATACAAACGACCGGGATTCCCGGCCAAATGCTCTAATGGCAGTTTTCCTGCCGGGAAAACCGGTTGTGTGTACGAGGCTTTAGTCTTTGACCTTCTAGCCATAGGAAATTACACTTTTCTTTTAGATATTAACATTAAAATGGCACAGGATGTACTGTATATAAAAAAATGGATTCTATGTACCGGTAAGTATTTGCACACAAGGAAACATTGTGCATTATAATCTACCACACATTTTCAGAAAAAGATATCCACTTCACTATATGCATTAGGAAAACTATTTCTCTTCTTCAAACAGAACACTGATAATGCGTTTTGCAGAGTTTCCAGTAGTTCATTAAATGGCAGTGAAAGGCTACTACATCAGGAAGAATGCCAAAATTCATCTTGCTGGTCAAGGCCAACAAAAACCTTACATTCTAAGGGCAAAACACCAATCAATATGGAGTTAATGTAAAAAGGGAAACAAACCCTTTGCCAGAATCAATAGTGCATATTTCTTTATCACAGTCTGCTGGAGTATTTAAACTTTTTTTTTTTTTTACTGCTGATGATAAAGGAAATCAGATAAACGAAGAGCTGCTTTGCCCAATAGGAATTCGATTCAGTCAAAGAATATGCTAGGTAGAATTAGCTGAGGCAATAGCCTTCTATGAGAATCATCAGCTCGATAAACAAGTCTTGTGATTTAGTGTGAGAAAAAATGGTTGGGGTACGGGAAAGTTATTTTGTGTTATTTGGGAAGGGGGTGAAGAAATTGTGAAATGCTTACCTAGTACTGTACCATATATATTTTAGTGACTGGTAATAAGAAGTTGAGCTGGGATTGACATCCATCTGGTAGACTGTTTTAACTCCCTTGGAGAAATCTCTCTTGACCCCTGGCAAAGTGCCAGATTAACATAGGGGCTATCGGAGGCTCCTCCCTCAATATAGGCCCATGCCAGTGGCTCAGTGAGGTATCATTCATGGATGCAAGGTGTTCACTTCACATGGCCCCCGAGGGGGGGGGGGGGGCCCGTGTGCAGTGAACACCTTGCACCAATGAATGATACCTCACTGTGCTCTGACCCAGGGCTGGCCCGCACCCCCATACATCAGTTAATGTATGAAACTGTTAGCACAACAGGCAGCCGCTGGCCATCAGCAATAGAGAATAACACCTACACAAGCCACCACCTGATTACTCCTCCCCGTGGCCCCCACCCCCCGAAGGTGATCCTGAACTCGCTCTGCTTCCTTCACTGCTGAGGTGGAGCCTGCTGCTGCTAAGTTACTAGTATTGTAGTGGGAGGAGGTGACCGGTGGGTGGTGGCATGCTAAAGCAACAGGGAGGGGGTCGGGTCAGGTCTGTCTCCCACCCCCCTACCAATAGAGCACCAGCTGCCACTGAACGCCATCATCCTCCTTCCCACTCAGAATCATCCATCCCTCTCCTGGAGAGGGATGCAGATAATTCTGAGTGGGTATGGGGATACATTGGGATCAGGGCCGGCCTTAGGTGTTCGGGCGCCCTGTGCGAGCTAATCCTGTGGCGCCCCCCCCATCTTCACCCCTTGCCCCCTGGTCACCTAAACATACACAAATAGGCTGTCCAAGGCCCCTCTATCCTCTGCCGGGAGCCTGGGGGGTGACAATGAGGATGAAGAGGTGAGGCAAGAGTCAGCAGAGCCCTTTAGATGGCAGTGCGCCCTAGGTGGCTGCCTTCTTAATCCGACTAGTGGTAGCGCCAACCTCCCAGCCCTGCTGTGACTCACATTTTGCGAGCTGCGATGGCCGCACGGCACCCCTGTTGCCCATGGCGCCCTGTGCAACCGCACAGCTCGCACACCCCAAAGGCCGGCCCTGATTGGGATAAGAGTGTTAAAATAAAAGTAAGTGCACTGAAGGACTCAGTGGGATGGCCAGGGGGCAGATTTGGTGCGATAGCCAGTGGGCGGGCCCTGGGGAATGTTGGCAGTCAGGCCCCGGGACACCCAGGCCTAAAGTGGTGTAAGGGGCTCCAAAATTTCTGATGACTGCCCTGGCCGCAAGGCTTTGCTGCTGGTTTCCTCTAGCCAAGATGGCAGCTCCAGCACCCGGGAGTTAATTCAAGAATTGGCTTGGGTGAGGACACCACTGGATGCGTGGACAGGTAAGTTCCCTAATGGTAAAAGTCAGCAGCTACAGTATTTGCCTCCTATCACATGATCTGTTACACTCACACAGATCCTCAGTATCCAGGAGCTGCTGTCTGGGGGAGGGGCACTGTTATCATCCTAACCAGCAGGAGACCGAGAGGGAGGACATCTCCCATGCTGTTGAGATGAGGTTAGTAAACTTATTAGGGAGGGTGGATTTGCAGAAACTGACCTGGTGGGTGTAATGATTGTGCTAGGGGACAGACTGATGCTCCCCCCATGTAATGTAACCTCTTGTGCCCACCATGTCCTAATGTGCTGTGCCCGCCATGTGCTATGCTACGAAGTGCCCATAATGTACAGTGCCCACCATGTAGTGGCGTACCATGCAGTGCCCACCATGCCACGTGTTGTGCCCTGAAGTGCCCACCATGTAATGTGCAGTGCCCACCATGTCATGTACTATGCTGTGCCCCCCACAGACTCCCCCCTCACTCTCTCTCTTTCATCCTTCTCATCCCTTCTCTTTAGTCCCTTTCTCTCTCTCTCACCCCCCCTTTCTCTCTCTCTCACCCACTTCACCCACTCTCTCCTACCATCCTCTCTCTTTCACCCTCTCTCTATTCCACTTTTTCTCACCCTCCATCCCTCTCTTTCCCTCTCTCTCACTCCCTCTCTCTCGTTCACCCCTTTCAGTCACCGCCTCCTCTCTCTCTCTATCACCCCTCCCCCTCTCTCTCAATCCATCTTTTATCTCCCTTTCTCTCTTTAATTTAATTTGTTTTAACAAAAAAAATGTGTTAACATTTTATTTATTTTCATAAAAAAGCCCACCAAAATCCTCAGCACCAGGCCCATGATGCTCTTAATCTGGCCCTGGGCAAAGCTGTAATAGGCTTTTGTTTTTTAACCAAGTTTCGACTGCCACTGACCTAACTGGATTCTTCATATATTCCACAAGGAAGTCAACCACAAATCAAATACAGCATATATCTATGTCCTGAGTCCACCTAGTGGATTCTTTATAGAACTACATGGAGAATTCACCATCCTATGTCAACAGGAGCTCCAGCAAAGCCATGCTAGGGGTGGAAGCCATGATGCAGGGGTTGGCTGAAGGAACACAGCACCCAGCTGGGACACTCTGACACACCTGAAATCTCTTTAAGAGAGCATTACAGGGTTAGTATGAGGATATGCTTAAGGTTAAAAAAATTAACTAAGATAATATATCATTCCAAATGCACCCAGAAACCAGCCCACCATTATTCTTTAAATTGGCATTACACAGCCTGCTAGATTTTCAGAGGTACAAACAGTAATGTATTATTTAACGGGTACGGTTATGATGGTACTGCAGATGCAGAATAGCAATGTTATTCCATGGTAACCCATCTGTAATAATAGTGATGCACATTGCTGGTTTTTATCATTGTCTACAAAGAAGGCTTCCCATAGTACCTTGTGTATTGAAGATGTTCAGAAGCTTCAGCAACCACAGCAGGGTAGAAAGAACCCACGTGGGCACAGCTTGGGTTTCATACAGTGTTGAAGATCTAGTCTAGTGCATCTATTATCTTCAATGACCATGGCGGCAGTTATGTTATTAGGTACCAATAGTAAAAAAGGTAAATAAAAGGAAAAAAAAGGCTCAAGGAAGGGTATCTTTACTTGTGGCTATAGTTTTTTTTTTTTAAATCTCATTGGACTCAACTAAAAAAAAAAACAGTTCCTTAAAAAAAAAAATCTCATCTCCCTACTGTGTTTTTTTGATTACTGATGCATTATACGGCTCTAAAAACAATAACTGTAAGGTTCTCATACAATTACTAAGCAGTCGCACAATATGCTAGCAGTAGCAGTAATGCATAAGCATGACAGTAATAGTACTGTCCCACACTGTATAATGCACAGCAACTTCCTGAGATATATGGATGCCTTTTCGTTTCAGCTGTTTTAGACAAATGCACATGGTTGCCACACTGCCACCTCCATCATTCCATAACATGCAAACACAAAGAGGTTGATTTATTAAAGACAAACAGGATGTGCACTTTGCAAGTGCAGTTGCTCCAGAGCTTAGTAATTGAGGTGAAGCTTCTCTTTGCAAAGAATACCCAATCACGTGCAAGCAAAATAAAAATTAAAACAGCATTTTTGCTTTCACATCATTGTATGATGGAAGTCAGCAGAGCTTCCCCTCATTTACTAAGCTCTAGAGCACAGGTGTCAAACACAAGGCCCGTGGGCCGAATCGGCCCTCCAGGCCATTTCATATGGCCCTTACACCTCTCCTACAGCTGTAGGAGAGCTCCAGCCCTCCTCTGGTCCTCCTCCAGACCCCTTACTTTCTGCTTTCAAGCAATGCATCCAGCTTCTTCCCAGAAGCAGCATAAGGAAAGGGGGTGCACTGTGATGGTGGGGTGGCTCTTGACATCTAATGTAAGGGGAGGGAATGCGCTGGACATCTAATCTTACATATTAATCCGACCCTTTTGAGGACAATCATAATGCTGATGCGACCCACGATGAAATTGAGTTTGACACCCCTGCTCTAGATCAACTGCATTTGCAAAGTGCAGTCTATTTGCCTTTAGTAAATTAGCCCCAAAGTGTATGTATGGGCAAATAAATGAAAAATGCGATACTACTTCTCTACATGATATGCAAATCTCACCATATTTTGTCTTAATTGGAAAACCCTTCAATACAGAAAAACACCTCCAGTTGCTATGGCCAACTTCACTAATGTTCAGTGAAATAAATGCTTGCTAATCAGCAGCACAATTGTATAGGGAGCGGGCATTTGGCACAAAGTTAAAATCAGTGGCCTGGATTCAAGAAGCAATTGCGCCTGTGTAACCATAGTTACACAGCGCAATTGCTTACTTGCCCCGGCGTAACGAATGCTCCTGATTCAGGAACCTCGTTACACCGACTGCAGCCTAAGATATGCGTGGCATAAGGCTCTTATGCCCGCATATCTTAGGCTGCATTCTTGCGATGGCCGCTAGGTGGCGTTCCCGTTGTGAATCGGCGTTCGTATGCAATTTGCATACTATACGCTGAGCACAACGTTACCCGAGCCCTGCGTACGCAGTTTACGTCGTTTCCGTACAACGTTTTTTGCGTAAGGCTGCCCCTGCTATTAGCAGGGGCAGCCAATGTTACGTATACCCGTCGTTCCCGCGTCGCGAAATTTCAAATTTACGTAGTTTGCGTAAGTGATTCGTGAATGGCGCTGGACGCCATTCACGTTCACTTTGAAGCAAATGACGTCCTTGCGACGTCATTTGCCGCAATGCACGTCGGGAAAGTTTCCCAAAGGAGCATGCGCTCTACGATTGGCGAGGGAATGCGCCTAATTTAAATGATTCCCGCCCCCTACGGGATCATTTAAATTGCGCGTGCTTACGCCGGGCATTTTGCCGGCGCGCCCACGCTATTAACGGAGCTACTGCTCCGTGAATCAAGGGCAGCGCAGTAAATTTGCGGGGGCGCAGGGCAAAAACGTTGCCCTGCGCCTCCGTAAAAAAAGCGCAATTGTACCTGAATCTAGCCCACTATAAACATTCTTGTTAACAGTTTCAAAGTGGTAATCAGAGGGCATTGTGCCAGGGAACACTAATATACAGACAGTGGACGGGAACTGGTTAAACAGGATATATATATCTATATAGATATATATCTTATATATACACACAGACCTAAACATTCTTCCAAATGAAGTAACAGTTGTGGAAGAGTAACTAGGCTATGTGTAAAGTAGATATGATACAGGCCTATTTTTTTTTTTAAAACCGCTGATGTGCGACCCATTCTGCCGGTTCTTGCCATAGGCAAGTCCTCTTTTCTTTGTAACCAGCCGCTGGGGTCAACTGGGTCAGAGCGCACTTAAAAAAATCATCATTTCTATGATTATCATGTAATGAAACCTGAATGCTAACACCCCTAGATTGTGGTTTGAGCCAAGAAATAAATTGGCAAGTGCTAAAGCTGGGTTTTTATTAGCTTTTCGCTAGATCAACAGAGCAAGCTCTGGCATGGAACCAATTTGATAGAATTGTGTCTCTTATTTTCCCCAACTATACTGTGTGCATAACACTGTATATGACGGGCCTTGTGTTTGAATGAAATGTGTGTTTTGCTTATAGCTATGAATCGGTTTCCATTTGTTTTCTAACCTGCAAGAAAAATTCTAGCTGTTAGTTTATTATTTGCTTTGGGCAACACAAACACGTTTTATGCATTAGATCCTATTGGGTGGAACTGATTTATAAAAGCTACTGCCCACAGCAACTAATCAGATTCCAGTATATCAGTGCAAGTTAGCAGCTAAAAGTCTACCGGATATGCCTGCTTGAGTATGGATAAGCATCAAGGGAAAAGATTGCAATGCCTTGATATTTCTCATTAGTCTTTTTAGACATTTACTACACCGGAACTAAAAAAAAAAAAACACATCACAGACATGTCTTTTACATTTGCATCACAAGTTTGGCATATTTTGGAATTCCACTGTATACTTAAAGTTGAACAGGCAAACGGATAAATACACAGATGAGGTACATTTATGGAAGATGTTTTACCTGCAAAATGATTTTTATTTATATTCACCCAGTTCTGAGATTTATTTATAAAGCTATGCCATACAGCACATCCCTGCCTGGAGACCTGATTTTCCTTAAGTAACACTTACAGGTGGTGTCCCTCCCCCAGCCTGTGAATGGACAGTGAAAAGAGAAGCAGCAGACTGTTATGCCCATCTCTCTATCACTCTTTCCTCCTATCAGCACGTTCCTTTTTAGCATATGAGTACTGCAACACAAGTTACTGGCTCCATATGCTGCTCCTCCATCTCTTAGTTCTCCGTTACAGGGACAGCAAAAAGGTAATAAGTCAAATTCAGATACTTACAAAAATGCTTTTTATACCTTTCATGTTGTCACCAGAACTGGTGTCTTCATTGGAATATTTCCCCTCAATTCCTGTTCTGGTGATAACCGAAATGGGGGCTTTTACCCTGATAATGATAAACAATTGCCGCGGAATTGTGGCGGTATTCGGCCGCTAGCGTTGCGGTATTAACCCCCAACCTTATGATCAATTAGAAGGATTGTTGTGCACCATATATGTTCTAGACGTGCCCCATATTTTATATTGTATGTAAAATAATGACTTTGAGGACATGAAGAGGACGTAATTAAGTATGCAAATTAGCTTTGCAAACTGGGAACATTTTCCTGCAAAAGGCATTTTTTTTAATTATGCACAATTCTGATGCTTCAAGTATATTTGTCATAATAATTATGTCAGTTCTCTCCCTGGGGTTCTGCAGACCTTTGTTCCCACTCCACTATAGCAGTGCCGTACAGCATATGTAGAAGCCACTCTCATTCAGATGACTGCCGCTGACAGTTAACCAGCTAAAGAAATTGATATATTTAAAGCATGAGGCCTCATTCATGTGGCAAACGGCACCAAGAGAGGCAAGAATCCAGTGGACTCTTGAGGCTGGATGTACAGATGGATGAGGGCAGGTACTGCCGTTTCCCGATCAGCTGGAGTGATGTCATCCCTGCGCATGCGCGGTTCATCGGATGCGTTATGCGACGGGACACCTGTACAAAGCAATGATGGCTGCCTGCAACTGTCTGGATTTAACTGCATAGTTAGTGGTTAACTGCTGTTCAGACAGATGATCCCCACTGGAAGCAAGCTTACATCTTGTGGAGGTCATCTGTCCCTAACAGCAGCTTATTGCTATCTGTGCGATTACATTTCAACACTAGCGGACAGCTGCAGCCTCTGTCAGGCCTCGTACACACGACTGAGTTTCTCGGCAAAAACCAGCAAGAAACTGTTTTTTTTTTTGCCGAGGAAACCGGTCGTGTGTACATTTTTTGACGAGGAAACTGTCGAGGATCCCTTAGAGCCAAAAAGAGAGCAGGTCTTCTTTTTATTCGACGGGAATGGAGAAACTTGCCTTGTCGAGTTCCTCGACAGCCTAACAAGGAACTCGACGAGGAAAACGATGCGTTTCGCCCGTCGAGTTCCTCGGTCGTGTGTACGAGGCTTCAATCTATCCTTGCTTTGCACAGGCGGAGTGTTTGCAACTATCCACATCTACTTGTACATCCAGCTGCAAGAATCTACTAGGTACTCGCCACATCTTGCGCTTTTTACCATTTGAATGAGGCCTAATGCCGCGTACACACAATCGGACTATCCGATGGAAAAAGTCAGACGGACTTTTTCAATCAGATATTTTTCGATCGTGTGTAGCCCCATCTGAGTTTTTTCATCGGAAATTCCGATGAACTCCATCGGAGTTTTGATATAAAACATGTTCTATTTTTCGCCAATGGAATTCTGTCGGAATTATGATGTGATTTGGCCGGGCAAAAGCCAGATTGTGTACGCGGCATAACTGTTTTTAGCAAATTTTATTCTGCAGATTACCAGTAAAATAATCAGCTAACTGTTTATATTTATTGTATATCCAATGCCTAGTACACACGATCGTTATTCCCGTCGGGAAAACTGCCGTGTTTTCCTTTGGCCGGGAAAACCGTCCGTATGTATGCTCCTTAGCAGTTTTCCTGACAGGAAAACTACGGTTTTAAAAATGATAACATGTTCTCTTTTTTCTCGCCGCGGGAAACACTGCCAGGGAGCATACACACGGCCGGTTTTCCCGACCAAAGTGCTCCTGGCAGTTTTCCTGTCGAGAAAACCGGCCGTGTGTACAGGGGAAAAGGGACCGAGACGGTTCTCGGTTTTTCCCGGCGGTCTTTTGACCGTCGGGAAAACCGATCGTGTGTACTAGGCATCAAGCCAATTAGCCAATAGTTTTGGATAGTTGCTTACATATTTTTTTTTAATCTGCATCCTATTCAGAAATGTATTTTACTTTCTATGGCAGAAACAGTAGCCACCAGCAGCCTGTCAGAAATAATCCTTTATTGGTATGAGTGTTAAAATCTGCTGACATCGGGATGGTTACCATACAGTACGTGACTTCAGAGTAAGGCTTTTTTTGTGTGTTACTTCCAAAGGCTTTTAATGCCAGCTAATATGATATCACAAATGATGAACAGTAATAGAGAAAACATACACAAGTGGTAGCAGACTCTATAAAACAGAGATAACTGCTAGGGAATGGAATATGTATCATACGGCTGTGCTGCATAATACGGAAACCTGGGAGCTGTCCTTGGTGCTAGGTGCTATCAACCTTCATTATGTCAGCAGCAGAATTATGCTATTCTGCAATGCTAGTACACTTATTCATCCACAAACTGCTGAGTAGATATTGCATACTTTCTTCCAAACCTGTGATATGAAGCCTAGAGTTAGGCTAAGGGGATGTAAGCTATACTTTGCAATCTGTTCGCTAGTTGTAGTATGTTAACAATCTTACATTTACATTATGTATGAAGTGCTTTGACACCATATTGTGCCACTTTGCTACTATGGCCCAGATTCTTAAAGGAGATACGACGGCGTATCTCCAGATACGCCGTCGTATCTCTGAGTCTCAGCCGTCGTATCTATGCGCCCGATTCTTGGAATCAGTTACGCATAGATTTGTATTAGATCCGACCGGCGTAAGTCTCTTACGCCGTCGGATCCTAACTGCATATTTATGCTGGCCGCTAGGGGCGTGTACGCTGATTTACGCCTATAAATATGTAAATCAGCTAGATACGTACGCCCGGCCGACGCAGTACAGATACGCCGTTTACCTTAGGCTTTTCCTGGCGTAAAGTTACCCCTGCTATATGAGGCGTACATACGGCGTACCAATGTTAAGTATGGACGTCGTTCCCGCGTCGAATTTTGATTTTTTTTCGTTGTTTGCGTTAGTCGTTCGCGAATAGGGCTGGGCGTCATTTACGTTCACGTCGAAAGCATTGGCTTCTTGCGGGTTAATTCGAGGCATGTGCACTGGGATACTTTCACGGACGGCGCATGCGCCGTTCGTAAAAAGCGTCATTTACGTGGGGTCACATAAAATTAACATAACACACGCCCACATCTACCACATTTGAATTAGGCGGGCTTACGCCCAAGGACATCATATGACGTCCTGGACTTTCAGTGGGGATATCTGAGTGATGCCTGCAGCTACAGGCATCATTCAGATATCACTATTTTCAGCCGGCGATTTGGTGCACCATAAGAATGATCATAATGTGCATAACAAAGCCAAGGAAAGATGGAAAAATCTCCAAAAGGCATCAAATTACAGATTAGACATTCTTATAATATGTAAAAAAAAGTTAGATTTTATTTCCATCATTTACACTTTCAAAATTACAAAAACAAATAAATGGCGGCTGCAAAAGTTTGGGCACCCTGCAGAGTTATTATCTTGTACTGCCCTATTTGTCAAGTATCACACCCAGCCAAGAGTCTTTCAATTCTTGTTTGAGGTATCTTTGCCCATTCTTCCTTACAAAAGTCTTCCAGTTCTTTGAGGTTTCTGGGTTGTCTGTCACGCACTGCTCTTTTAAGGTCTATCCATAGATTTTCAATTATGTTGAGGTCAGGAGATTGTGAAGGCCATGGCAAAACCTCCAGTTTACGCCTCTTGATGTAATCAGCTGTGGATTTTGAGGTGTGTTTAGGATCATTATCCATTTGTAGAAGCCATCCTCTCTTTAACTTCAGCTTTTTCACAGATGGCATCAAGTTACCATCCCAAATTTGCTGAAATTTTATTGAATCCATTTTTCCTTCAACTCGTGAAATGTTCCCTGTGCCACTGGCTGCAATACAACCCCAAATCATGATTGATCCACCCCCATTCTTAACAGTTGGACAGAGGTTCTTTTCATTAAATTCTGTGCCCTTACTTCTCCAAACGTACCTTTGCTCATTCCGGCCAAAAAGTTCTATTTTAACCTCATCGGTCCACAGAACTTGTTTCCAAAATGCATCAGGCTTGTCTATATGTTCATTTGCAAAGTTCAAATGCTGATTTTTGTGGTGAGGACGTATAAGAGGTTTTCTTCTGATGACTCTTCCATGAAGACCATATTTGTACAAGTATCTCTTTATAGTGGAATAGTGTACCACAACTCCAGTGTCTGCCAGATCTTTCTGGAGGGATCGTGCAGTCAAACGTGGGTTTTGAATTGCTTTTCTCACAATCCTGTGAGCTGTTCTGTCTGATATTTTTCTTGGTCTTCCAGATCTTTCTTTAATTTCCACTGTTCCTGATGACAGACATTTCTTAATTACATTCCAAACAGAGGATATTGACATCTGAAAATGCTTTGCCATCTTCTTATAGCCTTCTCCAGCTTTGTGAGCGTCAACTATTTTCAGTTTCAGTTTTCTAGACAACTGCTTAGAAGAACCCATGGTGCTGATTGTTGGGGCAAGGTCAGATGAGTCTGGGCATTTAAACCTTTTGAGATTGACATGACCTGGTCTTCCCAGACGATGATTGAGAACAATCCATGACACTGGCAGGTCTCAGCTTTGCAAAGGGGGCAGTGCATGCTATAAATTCTGCAGGGTGCCCAAACTTTTGCAGACGCCATGTTTTGGTTTTCTGTAATTTTGAAAGTGTAAATGATGGAAATAAAATTAACTTTTTTTGACATATTATAAGAATGTCTAATCTGTAATTTGATGCCTTTTGGAGATTTTTCCATCTTTCCTTGGCTTCGTTATGCACACTAATACAAATTTTTACCTGCGGTGCCCAAACTTTCGATCCCCACTGTACTTATGGGTAATGTTAAATGCTAGTTGCAGTAGTTTCTCTGCTCCTAAATACTTTAATTATATTATTGGTAGATTTCCCAGGAAGGGAATCCCCTCTGTTTACAGAGACCCTGTCCTGTGTGAAGGCACTGACAACTTTATTATCAAGTCCAATCTTCCACTTAGCGGAGGTTTCCGGTTCTTTTATTTACCTACAGATTTAACACACTATCCTGTTTGGGGAGGGTAATTCCTCATAACACCCCCCGAAAAGAGGGCTACACTTCCATGTTTTTACATACTTCACCCGCGATCATACACTGTCAGCAATTAGTGACGATGCATCCAAGATCAAACAATGCACACCAACGCATCCCACCAGATGTCAACGGCCACTATTTAAAACAATGACTAAACTATGTACATGTGCTAAACTGGACAGGTGTGAGTGAGCCAATTGTTTATGGATTGTAATGCCCCCTTACAGGTATACATATGTGGATGAATCAGAAAATTAAAAGGTCTGCGTGGCCACTACTCCTTGCCAACAGGTCATGGCTGATGTAGGTGAAGAACAAAGTACGACTGGCTCAAACCAGGGCCATCTTAATGCAAGGGCCCTCCTGGGCACTGCCCAGGGGCCACAGGTACATGGAAACCCCCACAATAATCTTGCATTACATCATACTTACCAACTGTCCCGAATTTGCTGGGAACAGTCATGCTTTTTACTAAACTGTCCCGATATGGTCGTGTCCCGGGAAGCATCCCAAAACCTATACTGTGCCCTCCTGATCTCAGTATTGTGCCCTCCTGTACTGTGCCCCTCTGCTTTCCCCCCTGTACTGTGCCCTTTGTGTTGACTAGTCTTTGATTTATGGAATGTTTTTCTTTTGTAAAATCGATTTTATTGAAAGTACTAATGAATATATGTTTAATTCTATCAACTATTTATACTTTATTTCTTTTACGTAGGTGTGTAAATTGGGGCAAGCTGGTAGGGGCCCCAGTGCATTACTTTGCCCAGGGGCCCATGATGCTATTAAGATGGCCCTGGCTCAAACAGCCCCTTTAAATGGCAAAATTGTTTGAACATCTGCTTCATATTAATTGAAACTAAATATATAGGCTTTTTAAATGATTTTTTTTTTTTTGCATGCATATGATGAACTTATTCCTAATACAATATTGTTTTTTTAATTTTGGCAACAGTGGGGATATAGCCTGTGTCTGGTTTTATTGTGGTCTGTGTTTCGCTGGGAAGAATCCCACTCCTATGACCATCATCACCATGACAGAAAGTCAGAAATCCACAATTTTAGAGTTGTCATAAGAGCAGGTGAGGGGAAAACAGCTATATAACATAGGTAATCCTCTCACTGTGGAGAAATTTCCTCTCACTTCCTGTTGCATCTCCAAGACAGGAAATTAGGGGGAATCTCCTAAGCAGGACAGAGACAAAAAAAAGGAGTAAAATGATGGCTAGACATACACGTTAATGTTTCGAAAAAAAATCTCATCTGCTTATCTTTTAAATATACATATACATGATGCAACACAGTGATTATACTATGTAGGCGACTTTTCCATGGTCATAGCAGATGGATGGAATGCTGATTGCAGTGTCTGATGTAAAAATATCTGATGTAAAATTGTCTACTAGAGGAGTACTGACAAACCAGTGTATGAAATATGAGCATGAAAACTCATACAAGAGGCATGTAAAAAAAAAAAAATGGCATCTGGAATTGTTGAGCCATGGTAATCCATATAAAAGACAAAACGGATTAATTTATAGCTACTAGCAAAAAAAATGTCATCCTCAAGTGCAGCCAATGAAACATTAACTTTTGTTTTCAAAGGTGCACAAAAAAATGACAGTTGAAATATGATTGATTGCTAAATAAAACACCTCTATTTCACTTTGTGTTGTATTTAGAAATGGTTCATCTTTCGCAGCAGCTCAATGATCTGACCTGCCTTCACTGGCAGAATTAAAGTGCAAAAGTCTGCGGATTCCACAATGTCACAATCTGCAACCCCAATTCCAAAAAAGTTGGGACACCGTTTAAAATCGACATAACAAACAGAATGCAATGATTTGCAAATCTCATACACCCATATTTTATTCACAATAGAAAGTAGAAAATATATTGAATGTTTAAACTGAGAAAATGTACAATTTTAAGAAAAAAAAAAAAAGGTAATTTTTAATAATCAAAAAAGTTGGGACAGGGAAACAAAAAGCTGGCAAAGTTTTTCAATGGCTGGGGTGCTTTAGGAGCAGGGTACAGTGCCTCAAAGAAGCGGCTGGCAGGACTTTGAGCGTCCTGCCAGCGCACCGCTTCAGTGTGAAAGGAGCAGCTCTTTCAAGCTCTAAATGTTCGGCTCCTTTCGGAAACTCTGTGACTCTCGTGACGTGCCTACGCAATACGAGGGGGACCTTATCCGCCAGGGGGGACATTTTCTGAAGGACATCAATCATCTGGGCGAACTCCCAGATTACATTGCGGCTCAGCTTGGAAACGCCTACTCCTGCGAGAGTGAGTACCCGGAAGCCAGATTGCAAATATAGATTATAAGGTATGTACAGCCTAAAAAAAAAAAAAAAATGCCAATTGTACATGTTAGAAGTATAAAGAAGTTGGTCTTATATAGATGTTATTTGTGTGAACCTCTGCTTTAATTGGCAACAGGTCAGTAACAAGCCTGGGTATAAAGAGCACAGAGTGTAAAGATGGGCAGAGTTCTCAAATCTGTGAATCTGTGAAAAGTTTCTAAAACTTTTCGAACTATTTCAGAATAATTTTATTCCAAAATATAAAAGGCGCCAACCATATGTAAATGCATGTGACAGCGGCCAATTCCAAATCGTATAAAAAATATAATACAAAAAAAGTAAATTAGCATCTACTTTATATTTTATGTAGAATTTCAGAATAATGTTCCTCAATGTAAAACTGCAAAGACTTTAAATATATCATCTACAGTACAAAATATCAAAAGATTCTGAGAATCTGGAGAAATCTCTGTGCGAAAGGGACAAAGCCAAAACGCAATATTGGATGCCCATGTTCTTAAGGCCCTCACTACATTAAAAACAGGCATGATTCTGTGATGGACATCACAACATGGGCTCAGAAATACTTCCAAAAATCACTGTGAATAAAGTCCATCCCGCCAAACCAAAATGCAAGGTAAAGCTCTATCATGCAAAGAAGAAGCCATACCTGAACATGATCCAGAAACGCTGCCGTCTTCTATGGGCCAAAGTTCATTTAAAATGGTCTGTTGCAAAGTGGAAAGCTGTTTTGTAGTCAAAAGAATTAAAATGTTCTTTTTGAGAACCATGGGCGGCGCATCCTCTGGACCAAAGTGGAAAGGGACCTTCCTGCTTGTTATCAACACACAGTTTAAAATCCTGCATCTCTGATGGTATGGGGGTGCATTAGTGCGTATAGAATGGGTAGCTTGCACATTTGGAAAAGCACCAATAATACTGAAAGATATATTCAGGTTTTAGAGCAGTATATGCACCCAGACAGACATCTTTTCAAGGAGACCATATTTTAACAGGACAATGTTAAACTGCATACTTCATTTATGGCAAAAGCATGGCTTCACAGTAAAAAAACATTTTGGTGCTTAACTGGCCTGCCTGTAATCCAGACCTTTCACCAATTGAAAATATTTGGCACATCTTGAAATGAAAAATACAACAAGTAAGACCCAGGAATGTTGGGGAGTTAAAATTCTATATCAGGCAAGAATAGTACAATATTCCTCTTCCAAAACTCCAGGAACTGGTCACCTTAGTTTCCAGACTTCTACAGAGTGTTCCTTAACCCCTAGGCACCGACTCCACGCTAATATGCGCCTCTTGGCAGCTGGGCCTTGGTGCTGAGGGGCCGCATATTTGCATGCATTAGCGCCAATAGAGCTGTGCTGAGAGCGCATGCCCTGCGTGCTCCGGACACAGTCACTGGCGGCTCACAAAAAGCTTCCAATCACGGCGGTCACAAGCTCCGCCACGCCTCCCGGAATGCCAAGCCCCTTAAAGGACTGCCGACAAGGGGTCAAAGAATAGGGGATGCCACTCAGTGGTAAACATGGCCCTGTTTGAGCTTTTTTGGAATTGGGGTTGTACTTTGGCAGCTTTTTGTTGCCCTGCCACAACTTTTTTGAGACGTCTTGCTGCCATCAATTTCAAATTTACCTTATTTATTTTTTTACATTTTCTCAGTTTAAACATTTGATACATTTTCTATTTTTTATTGAAAATAAAAATAAGGGTTTATGGGTGCAACCCATTCTGTTTTTATGGAGATTTTACACAGCGTCCAAACTTTTTTGGAATTGGGGTTGTAAAGGGTGGTTTTATATAAAAAAACAAGTGAAGAAAAAAATAATCAGTTTGGCATTCTATTAAAAACAAGCACTTATACTACCAGCTGAAAAGGATGTCTTTTCTATTTGTTATAAGAACGAGTCATAATGATGGATTTGAATTGATTTTGAAAGTGCAGCTTCACAATAACACATACACAAAGAATAGCTTCTGTCCTTTCTGAATGAGCCAGAATAACTATATTCTAGTCCTTTGCTAATGGCTTAGCTATTCATGATCAATGTTATTTGTCATTAATAGAAAAATTCGATCTATAATAACAGCAGTGTAGGGAACATAAAAAAGACTGGCTCATATTAGCAACAAGCGTTTCTGCTGGAGTGTTGCTATCCTGCCATCCAGCTACATTAACAGATCTGTACCACCCCGCGGCCAATCTAAGGAATGGAAGGAGAGCACTTCTGGAGTGTTACGGGAGGCAGACTACACATCTTTAAATGTTTGTGTGAGCAAGAGGCTTGGCAGCAAACTGCTGGCAGCAGAATAAGGGATAGGAGAGGCAACGGCAGAGCAAAGCCAATGGACCTATTTCAATGGACAGCTGTTTCATTAAAGACCAGATTAATTATTTTGTGCTGTTCTCCCTCACTGGCTTGTGAAAAAAAAAGAAAGAAAAAAAAAGTATAGGAGGAAAAAAACACATTTTAACCTCTTCAACCCATTCAAACAGATGATCTGTGATTGCAGCCCTGGGATTTGAGCGTGCATTGCATAGCTAAGAAAGTGATGATGCTGCGGGGACAGTCTGGGAGTGCTGGGTCACCATCTGGCACGCTACAGAAAAAAGGGGGATTTTGGCTAAGAGTTTCATAGCAAATTACAGTTGATCCAGGCAATCTATCACCAGGTTCCAGAACCTTGGCACTGAGGGGACAGTGTGTTCAAAGGACCAAAATCTAAACCAAAAAAGTTACCAAAGATGAAGGAGCTGCTAGCTCACAAAGACATATGAAAAAGACTACATTCTTCCACAGAAAAAAAAAAAGATGTTTGACATTTATATAACCCTTCTGTGCAGCCAATCATTAATGTGAGCTGCCATTTTAGGCTGAAGGAAGCCTAAAGTGTAGCTGACAGTGGCGCTGGTGCTATATTGTCGAGGGAGGGGGCAGTAAAAAATCAGACCACCACCCCCTTGGTTGGTTGGATCACTCGCACTCAACCACCCCCAGTGGGTCAATCGGACTCCAACCCCGCACTTACCCCATCTAGGTTGTGAGCAGCGCTTCCTCCGGGCGGCTTCACCCTGCGTCTCAAACTCCACATGGCCAATAGGATTGCTTCTCCTCTCGGGGCAATCGTGTCTCAGGTCCTGCTTCCTGATTGGCCGGGAGGAGAATAGCGATTATTATTTCACTATTGTCATACAACTAGGTGGGCTCAGGGCACAGTGCTCTGCGCCCCAAGCCCACCCTTTTTTAAGCCAATTAGAGCCTTGGATTGGTATTTTTTACATTCAAGCACTTGTTATGTTTTAATTTTGTGAGTGGCTAGTCTTATATTTATTAGTAAATTGCCTATACCAGGGGTCGTCAACCCCCTGGGCAATGGCCCACTACCGGGTCGTGGCCTTTCTGAAGCCGGGCTGCGGGTGGTCGGCATGAAAGGGCCGGGGGCGGCATTAGACAGCCAAGTGGCCAGTATATGGGAGCTGGGTGGATGGAAGAAGCGAGTGGGCAGGCCAGCAGAAATTCTCTGCCCCCTGCATCACTGCTCTTGTGCCCTCACAGCCGGTGTTCTGTCAGCTTCAGTGTGGGAGGTGCGGCGGGGAGCAGAGAGATGACATCTCTCATCGACCACCCCGCATCACCGTTCTCCTGTCTTCATTTGGAACCCACCACTGCACAGAGGCCTGCTTCTGTGCTAAATGGACCAGTGCTGTAGTGGCAGGCAGTGTGGCAAGTAACATTCCGCAACTGGTGACAGGCAACATGGCAGGTGGCATGGCAAGGGCTCCCACTGATTCTGCATTATTGTAAGTTGAACTATTTCATTTATTACTACAATGTAATAATAGAAATAATGTGCTTCAATCACCCTGACACCATATCAAGGATGGTGCCGTGATTATTAATGTGCTAACACCAGCCATTGCCCACGAAAAACCGTTTACCTGCCGCGTGAACGCACCCTTGACACCATTTTCTTCCACGCAGCTGGTCTCCCATGCCAAAAAGGTTGGGGACCGTTTGTCTATACAGTTTTACACTATGTGAGTCTTCCCGTCCTTTTGCATAATTTGATGGAACATCTTATGTTGCTGGTCGGGAGACTCTGGTGATCATTGGTGGAGCTCTGGTGGAGAAACTGATCTTTTTACAGATGGCATATCAATCTATAAAGGCTTCATGACTATTTCTATATAAAAAAGGTCCACATGTTCTTGTAAGAATCTTTTGTCTAAGGTGGATGTTGTGTATTCTGGGTTACATCCCATTTCTTCACAAATCTGGACTTATTTTGGAACTATTATTTCTTCCTTTTCATTTTTTATTTTATTTATTTTATTTATCTTTCCTTTATTATGATATACTTGTTTTAAGTAACACTGGTCAATTTAAGAGCAGCAAGATTGTTTTATAGATTGGCTACAATGCCCAGCTGCACCAGGTTTTGCGCTCTCCAGTTTTAGTAAATCAACTGCTTTGGCTCCTGGTTTCAAACACCGAAGCTGCTTTGAGTTCAGCTTCTTCAACTCAAACACAGTCTATAAGATGCTCTGTGCTTCATTTTAATTTTTAAAAGATCAAAAGCTTTGTAAGTCACCCTGTAACTACACAGCGCCTTTGAAACCGAAGAACACAGTCATTTATACAGGCGTTGTCAGATCAAACTGTGACTGGTGTTCAGCCCCTGTAAGCACAAGTGTATAGAAGAGTATAGAATTTTTTTTCAACAATATTTTATATTTTATAAAACTCTATACTGTGATTTTTTTCTTGCAAAGCTGTAGCTAAGTACAGGAGCATAACAAAGATTCTGACATATGTCTATGTACTACTGGAACAAAAGAAGTCACGACCATGGCCTTAAACACCTATCTCCGTATATCTACAGCTCCATCTCATGTGGTTTGACATTAAAGAGACAATAGTAACTTATTTACCTGTCATGTGATTTTCACACTGCAAAAAGGTTACATGCCCCCGAGCAATAAAGCTTTTCACACTCTGCACTGCTAATAGTGTGGTAAACTTAACTGCCTGAATTTCCATTGCATTATAAAAAGAATTCCGTATTATAAAAAATAATGATTTAATGCTTAATATTCTTGAAGTATACAAGTCCACCCCAAGCAAGGTGCTCGTTGACCTCTTCTCAGATAAGGGCCCCAAAGGTTGACCAATCTGTACAACGAAGGTCACAATTTTCTACCCTCATATTATTTTATACGTTTTTGACTGCAGGAACATGAGCAAGACAAATGAAAATCCCCTACTTTGTTCCTACGTGTTGTTTTTTTTTTTCTTTTCCAAGTTCAGCCTTAAATAAAATATTGCCTTGGAAACTTGACCCACTTCAATTAAAGCCCTCATCCTCTCTCCGGAGGACATATTTTATGTAGGGTTATAAATCAAGCCTCTAAGATGTACACCTCGAGACATTAAACTTGCGATGATCTTGTTGTGTACCTAGAGACTGCAACGCAAAAACTCCTTACCTTTCCATTTTTCTCTTTCATCAGATTCTACTGCACAGTGCACATCCTCATGCGGGGAGCCGACAGCCGCAGCCATTCTTTTACAAAGGAATAATTTTAGTGTTGCATTAATTTCAGCTTAGCAAAATGACTCTGTCCAGCTTAAACTGCTCGGAGCTTAATAGGAATCTACAGAGAATACATGAAGAAACAGATCCGGAAACATCAGCTAAGACTGTTCTCTTCTGAGCTTCAGTATCTCATAATTAATACACTCCTGCCTAATAACACCATTTGTTAATATGCCCAGAGGAAATTTTCAGTGTCAGGATGATCTTCATCACATCATGGCTGTTTTTTTTTTTTTTTTGCAAGGTCAAGCAGCTGTAATCTGTAGCATAGGATGTGCATACAAAACTGCAGGGTTGCAGTCATCAAGTTTGTTGTTCAATTGGATTTTTTTATATTGGGGATATGCCCTGTAAGTGAAAGGGGCCCGCTTAGTGAGCACAGACTAAAGGTATGCTGTTATGGCCTTTTGTGGTGCTGCATATGTAGCACCCTCTACCCAGGTAGGAGCTAGAGGTGATTTTTCGTGAGTGCAGGTAAATTTAGGCAGGCCTAGCTAAAAGCTAGGCCTGTTTGCTTTGATCATCTGTGTCGGCTGGGAGTAGCTAAGAGTAGGCTTGTGACTTACAGACAGCATCACTCCACGGTTACCTCCCTCTTGCTTCTAGAGAATCCTAGAAAAGGAGGAGGGGAAGTGGGGAGGAGCAGTCTGGGGTGTTTCAGGGAGCCCTGACCAATCCCCAACTAGGGGGCAGGCCTCCTTGAATACCCAGGGTCAGCCTAGCTGGGGAGGAGTTGTCAGGTGGAAGAACAGAGGATGGAGTACTAGGCTGTCAGGGGCCTTTGAGGGCACTCCCCGTTCTGGGATGAATCCTTTCAAGAACGCATGAAGGATCCGAACAGGAGGCACAGAGAGGAGTCAGAGAGGACAGCAGGAGCTAGTGCTGCTGGGAAAGTCTTCAGGAGGGAACCACTGGTTTGCAGCAGTTGTGAGGACTGAAGAAGCATGCCAGAGAGGACTGAGAGGAAACAGTCAGAGCTGGGTGTGGAGCCAGCGAGGATTGCAATGTCACAGGCAGTGGAGTTGGGCAGCTGAAGAGGGATTACTGGGAGCCAGGGCCGCTGTTAAGAATCATGGGGCCCCGTACAGCCTACCTGACTGCCCCCCCCCCCCCACAGACACATGAAGGTATTCTATACAATATTTTCACACAAAAATTATTGAAAATCATTTCAAATTATTAATGGACACAAATGCCACCCCAATTCCCCCTCCTAGTACAAATCTCACCTGCCTGCACAATTCCCCCAATCCCTCCTATTATCCCCGAAATTCCCTCATCGGCTCCTGGTACACAATCAGCCGCATCTCGCCTCCCAGCTCAAATCTTCTTTCTTCAATCCCTCTCCTAGGACGCATTTCCACAAATCCCTCCTAGAACAACACCCTCTCGGGGCAGGGGAAGGAGCTCAGCGGCAGCTGACCAGGTTCATTATCCCTCTCTAAAAGCTGTCGGGAGGGAGAGGGGGAGAAACCTGGGTGAGAGACACGGAGGGCATTGTTCTCCACCAACCCTCCTGCTGTCTGGGCCCCTCTGAGTGCCGGGGCCCCCTACAGGAGGGTCGGTGGTCCCCCCCTATCAGCGGCCCTGCTGGGAGCAGTAGTCCACCATAGGACAGCTAGCACTAAACTAGACTTTGTATTTTTGCTTCACTAAAGGGGACCTGCAGTGCCTGCCTACAATTAGCAATTTCTAGGGCCTGACTGAGTCAGTGTTGGGCCTAAACATGTGCTGGCTGTGCCTGGAAGTGAAGTGTTGTGCAGGAGAGAGAGAGAGAGAGAGAGAGAGAGAGAGTGTGAGTGAGTAACAGTCTGCAAGCAAGTGTTGTGCTGGAGGAGACTGGAGCTGTAAAGTGTATAAAATTGTCACAACTGATTGAGATACGATCAACCAATTGTTCGTCTTACTGGGTATCCCATATATTCCCATCCCTATCCAAGTTCAAATCCCTCAATAAAAATACAAAAACAAACATTAACTGTTCATTGTCTCCAATGCAATTGAGAAGTGAATACCGGGCTGGGCAGGGTAACAGGTGGACCACATTTTTCAGCAGCCCCTACAGGGGTACCGCTACACACACATCTAATTTTGTCACTATGCAGGTATACTCTAACTCAGGGGTAGGCAACCTTAAGGCCCCTTTCACATGGACTTTCCGATCAGGTCAGCCTTTCAGTTTTTTAGGCGGACCTGATCAGACACTCCTTTCACTCCTATAGGGCAGTGGATGTCAGCCACGACATTTCTGCTGACACCCACCGCTATTCGATCTGATCCTGTCCAAGAAATCCAGACGGACGGTGACCCTATTTTTCCTCTGCCTGGATCAGATGGGATCGGATGAAAATGGACAGGCGGTCTGTTTTCATCCAATCTCCCCATAGAATAGAGCAGGGCTCTGACAGGTCCTTCTCTGCACAGTGAGCAGAGACTGGCCTGTCATCTGCTTGCTCAGCAGGGATTAGCAGATCGATACCCCGCTGAGCAAAGCGGAGTCCGTTGGGTGGACCGCCCGTGTTAAAGGGGCCTTAAGAGGTGGAGAACTACCTGAACAACATAGAAGTCAAAGATCACCAGGCACAGAGTCACCCAGTGTCGCCTCCTCACACCCGATTTAAATCTTTAATTACCTTACTACCGCGTCGCAATCGCATGCATTCCACAGCAATCATGGGTAAGGAGGCAACATATCGCTTTCTCACCATCTGTCAAACACACTTGGATAGCTTCTCAGAGGAGCAGCACTTGTGAATGAGCCCTTAGTCGCATTTGGCAGTGGCACCCTTTAGGGCTCGTTCACACATTAAGTTGTGGGATGGTGAAACCCTGTGGTTGATTTGCGGATTTACCGCCCCCAATCCCTACCCCATTTAGCTGATGAGGCAGCAGCAGGAATTAAATCCCCCGTTGCTTTTGGTGGGTGCTACCGCCTGCCAAACGCAACCCATTTGGGTCCAAGGAGTTAAAGCAGATGGTGAGAAAGCAACACAACGCTGACTGCTTTAACCCCTTGTTTGTTGTGCTGCACAAGGTTGCAGGGCATTTGCAGAGCAGTCTCATTTACTTGAATGGGACAAGCTTATCAGGTGCTACACCAACCATGACAGGGCGTACAACACCCCTAACCACTGCAGCTAAAGGGGGTGTGGTTGGAGCAGCAGTGGTGAAAGCACGTCTTAACTATGGGGTTTTACCACCCCCAAATTACAAATGTAAATGAACCCTTAATATTCTGACCCCTCTATAAGGCTCTATAAGGCTGCTTTCGCACAGGGGCAGCTCAGTGCATCTGCGACCTTCCCGGGTTAGCTGAACTTTGCCTTAGACTTCTATTATATCCTGCAGGTGTGGTGCACTTTCTGAAAGCGTACCAAACCTATAGAATATAATACAAGTCTACGGCTAAGCGCAGGAAAGATGCAGGTACACCGCACTGCACTCACTGTGTGGGTAAACCACAGCACATCAGTGTGAAAGCAGCCCTATACTATTATGTATGTATTGCTTCACACTGACCTGAAGATCTATTCTTTCCTTCTGCTGGCACAACTCTGGAGAGCGCTAGTCGGGATCGTGGGTTACTCCGCATGGGACAAGAGACAGCACTACAGAAAAGGTACGTGCTTATATGGCTCTTGGTCCCTACTAAACCTCCGACTTTACATGTAGTCCCTCTGCATTACATTGGTCAGTAAGCCCAGACCGTGATCTACCAGTCCCCTGGTTGCGATCTACTGGTTGCTAACCCCCGCTCTAACTTGTTTTGCTGCCGATATTCACACAGAGTTCGGTCAAACTGATTTCTCAGAGACTCAGGGAGATCGGGAACAGCAGCAGATGCCATATAAGTGTGAATCGTCTCTCACCAAACTTCTACTAACAGGAGATTAGCAGAAGGAGCCCAAAGGGTGGCGCACTTGGTATTGAACTTCCCTTTTGTAGTGCCGTCGTACGTGACTGCGTTCTTGGTGATCGGAATTTCCGACAACATTTGTGCGACCATGTGTATGCAAGACAAGTTTGAGCCAACATCCGTCGGAAAAAAATCCACGGTTTTGTTGTCGGAATGTCTGATCGTGTGTATGCGGCATAAATGTTACCCTTAAAGTGGTTGTAAACTCTGTTACACCACTTGTACCTACAGGTAAGCCTATAATAAGGCTTACCTGTAGTTACTGTTAATATCTCCTAAACTTGCACAGTTTAGGAGATATTAACTATTTGCGCTGCTGCTGTCACCTGCGCATGCGCACTGAAGAAACGGCCAGCTTGTGCCTTTTTTTCCAGGGCCCGTGCTGTGGCTGGCAGCTCCCACGTGCATGCGCAGGAGTGAGGTCATCGCGGCTCCGGCCAAGCACAGCGTCAGAGCCCGCGAACCCGGAAGTAACTCTGATGAAAGATGTGGACCATGGGAGCGGAGTGAGGGCGGCACTGCAGGACTTTGTTCTAAGGTAAGTATTTCATAATGAGCTAGTATGTAATGTATACTAGCTCATTATGCCTTTGTATTGCAGGGTTTTTTTTCCGGAGGTTTACAATCGCTTTGAAGCTTACTTTGCATTATTGTGTTGTGGTATTTAGTACAATGTGCGCCAATATGCATTATGCATGTTGGTGTGCAGAGTGTTGCACTATGCATGGTAAAGAACCTTGTGCACTGCACTGCTAAAAAAAAAAGCACATTCAGCTATTTCAGTGCACTGAAGCACAAATCAGATGCATTATCACATTGCACAGATGTAAATGGGACCAAAAATGAATTGAAAGTAACAGACACTGGTGCGGCTGTGCGTGGTAGCCAATCAGCTTGTTCAATTAAGCTTTGACAAAAAAACTGAAAGCGGATTGGTTCCTATGCAGAGCTGCGCCAGATTTGGCACTCTCCAGTTTTAGTAAATCAACCTCTAGATGAGCTAAAAGTGATTGTAAATACATAAGTTTTTATAAAACGGTTGCAATGGTTTTGCACAGAGCAGCCCCAATTCTAATCTTCTGGGGTTCCCTGATGGCACTCCTGGCTCCTCCCCCTTCACCTTGTGCCCACTATAGCAATTGGCTTGCTATGGGTGTACTAGTGCAGGCTCACTGAGCTGGATCTGTGCGCCCATAGACATACAGGGCCAGATTCATGTAGATCAGCGGATCTTTAGATCCGCCAGATCTACCTGTTTTATGCTCCGCCGGTGCAATTTAGCGAGGCTAGTGCATGATTCATAAAGCACTTACCTCGCAAATTGCACCGTCGGATCCTAACTCCCCCGGCGGAATGCAAATTCCGCGGCTAGGGGGAGTGTTCAATTTAAATCAGGCGCGTTCCCGCGCCGATTTACCTGCGCATGCGCCCCCGGCGAAAAAGCCCAGTGCGCATGCTCCAAATGATGTCGCTAGGACATCATTGTTTTCGGCGGCTAGGTTACTTACGGCCATCCGTATTCCCGACGTATTTACGCAAACGACGTAAAAAATTAAAAACTCGTCGCGGGAACGTCGGCCATACTTAACATTAGCTACCCCTCATATTAGCAGGGGTAGCTATCCGCCGGAAAAAGCCGAACGCAAACGACGTTGAAAAAGAGCGATGGGCGGGCGTACGGACATGAATCGGCGGTTCTCCTCATTTGCATATGCAACGTGTAAAAAAAAGCGACGACACCTAGCCGCCGGCGGGAGATTACAGCCTAAGATTCGACTGGTGTAAGTCACTTTCACCAGTCGGATCTAAGGGAGATCTATGCGGAACTGATTCTTATAAATCAGTCGCATAGCTCCGACCGTGGCTCTCACAGATATAACGGCGGATCAGGAGATCAGCCGTCGTATCTATTGATGAATCTGGCACAAGGTGTACGGCTTGGCCTGCCCCCCTACTCCATTCTCACTGGCTGTAATTGAGTGTCTGAGCCAATGAGGAGGGAGAGAGCCAAGGCAGCCGCTGCTGTCTTGAACATCAATGGTTTAAAGATTGGGCTCAGGTAAGTATAAGGGGAGCGCGGCACAGAGACTTTTGTTACCCTAATACAGAGAATGCATTAAGGACAAAATCTTTCAGCCTTTACAACCACTTTAAATTAAAGAGTAATGCCAGACACCAAGTAAAATAAATCAATGAAACACCAACACTATCTAAAATATTTTGTAACTTTGGTTAGCTCAGAGGTTTACTCATTTTCTCTTAGTGAGGCTTTAAATTGCCTGATGCAATGATCAGGAGAAAATTGGACAATGTAGAGCTCCCTAGGGTGTGATGACAATCGATACTGACGGATGGAAGGACTGCGTTTCAAACACAGATTACCTACTGCAGCAGGTGACACTGGAAATACTTGGCCTCCATATTTACAAAGCTCAATAACTAAAGTACTATATAAAACCAATATAAAGAATCCAAGCAAATTGGGCCAGGTTAAGCAAAGTTTTCTTGTTTTATGCCAAATTAATCATGATACTAACACATAGGCTATGTTTTCCATGTACATTTCAGGGCTTACTTTTCAATTCCCCTTTCATCAACATTGGGCTAGATTCAGATAGCCCTGCGTAATTTAGTGCGGGCGTAACGTATCTCCGATACCTTACGCCGCCGTAAATTAGGGCGCAAGTTCCATATTCATAAAGAACTTTCGCCCTAAGTTACGGCGGCGTAACGTATGTGGGCCGGCGTAAGCCTGCCTAATTCAAATGGGGATGATGTGGGCGTGTTTTATTTAAATTATTGTTGACCCCGCGTATTTTACGTTTTTTACAAACGGCGCATGCGCCGTTCGTGAAAGAATCCCAGTGCGCATGCTCGAAATTATTGTTGACCCCGCGTATTTTACGTTTTTTACAAACGGCGCATGCGCCGTTCATGAAAGAATCCCAGTGCGCATGCTCGAAATTCCGCCGCAAATCGTCATTGCTTTCGACGTGAACGTAAATTCCGTCCAGCCCTATTCGCGAATGACTTACCCTAACGACGTAAAAAATTCAAAATTTGACGCGGGAACGACGTCCATACTTAACTATGCTTACGCCTCATAGAAGCAGGAGCAACGTTACGCCGGAAAAAGCCTTACGCAAACGACGTAAAACACGTACGTTTGTGAATCGGCGTATCTAGGTAATTTGCATATTCTACGCCGAAAACTACGGAAGCGCCACCCAGCGGCCAGCGTAAATATGCACCCTAAGATACGGTGTAAGAGACTTACGCCAGTCGGATCTTAGGCTAATTTCGGCACATCTTGCTTTCTGAATACAGAAAGAAGATACGCCGGCGCAGCTTTGAATTTACGCGGCGTATCTATAGATACGCCAGCGTAAATTCTTGCTGAATCTAGCCCATTGTCTTCATCATATTATTCAGGTCCTCTTAGCAAAAGACCACATGTGCTGTTACAATATTGTCTGAATCTGCTTATCCTAGAAGTGGTCATGGAGTGGCAACTAAAATACATCTAAGCAATTTTTCTTGGGAACTCAAAGATTGTCACAACACCCCTAAATGTGGTTTTCAATCCTGTTATTCAGAGGTTTCAATTGTGTGTGTTCTACAGTGCCTTGAAGAAGTATTCATACCCCTTGATATTTTCCACATTTAGTCATGTTACAACCAAAACTGTTAATGTATTTTATTGGGATTTTATGAGATAGACCGACACAAAGGGGCACACAATTGTGAAGTGGAAGGAAAGCGTATGTGAAAAGTGTGGCGTGCATTTGTATTCAGCCCCCCTGAGTCAATACTTTGTGGAACCACCTTTCGCTGCACTTACAGCTGCAAGTCTTTTTGGTGATGCCTCTACCAGCTTTGCACTTCTAGAGAGTGACATTTTTGTTAATTTTTCATTGCAAAATATCTCAAGCTCTGTCAGATTGGATGGAGAGCATTGTGAACAGCAATTTTCAAGTCTTGCCACAGATTCTCAATTGGATTTAGGTCTGGACTTTGACTAGGCCATTCTAACACGTGAATATGCTTTGATATAAACCATTCCATTGTAGCTCTGGCTATATATTTGGGATCATTGTCCCGCTGGAAGGTAAACCTCTGCCTCAGTTGCAAGTTTTTTTGCAGACTTTCTGGTTTTCAGGTTTTCTTCTAAGATTGTCCTATATTTGGCTTCATCCATCTTCCCATCAACTCTGACCAACTTCCCTGTCCCTGCTGAAGAAAAAAATCCCCACGACATGATGCTGCCACCACCATGTTTCACAGTTGGGATGGTGTGTTCAGGGTGATGTGCAGTGTTAGTTTTCCACCACACATAGTGTTTTGCTTTTAGGCCAAAAAGTTCAATTTTGGTCTCATCTGACCAGAGCACCTTCTTCCACATATTTACTGTCTCATTCACATGGCTTCTCGCAAATTTCAAACAGGTCTTCCTATGGCTTTCTTTCAGCAATGGCTTTCTTCTTGCCACTCTTCCATAAAGGTCAGATTTGTGGAGTGCACAACTAATAGTTGTCCTGTGGACAGATTATCCCACCTGAGCTGTGGATCTCTGCAGCTCCTCCAGAATTACCATGGGCCTCTTGGCTGCTTCTCTGACTTATGCTCTACTTGCCCGGCCTGTCAGTTTAGGTGGGCGGCCATGTCTTGGTGAGGTATGGTCGCGATAGAGTGAGAGCAATAATTCTAGAACTGGTAACCTGTAGACATTTTTAAAAGTCGCCAATGGAGATTTTTAAGCGCCAAAATTTGTCGCCATTCCACTAGTGGGCGAAATTTTGAAGCGTGGCATGTTGGGTATCAATTTACTCGGCATAACATTATCTTTCACAATATAGAAAAAAATTGGGCTAACTTTACTGTTGTCTTATTTTTCAACAAAAAAAAGTGTATTTTTTCCCAAAAAAATCTGCTTGTGAGACTGCTGCGCGAATACGGTGTGACATAGTATTTTAATGGCCTCCATTTTATTCTCTAGAGTGTCTGAAAAAAAAAGATATACTGCTTGGGGGTTCCAAGTAATTTTCTAGCAGAAAAAAATTATTTTAACTTGTAAACACTAAATCTCAAAAAGAGGCTAGGTCCTTAAGTGGTTAAAGTGTATTTTTTCCCAACAAATGTAGTTTGCAAAAACCCTGTGACAAAAAATTGCAAGGATCACCATTTTATTCCCTAGGGTAGTGATGGCGAACCTTGGCACCCCAGATGTTTTGGAACTTCATTTGCCATGAGGCTCATGCACTCTGCAGTATGGTTGAGCATCATGGGAAATGTAGTTCCAAAACATCTAGGGTGCCAAGGTTCACCATCACTGCCCTAGGGTCTAATGAATGTATAATGTTTGGGGGTTATAAGTAATTTTCTAGCAAAAAATACTGATTTATACTTGTAAACAAAAAATTGCCAGAAACGGTATATGAGCACTTCGGATTGTGTAATTTATACATTACCAAAATATGTATGAGAATATTTTTCTACCCTTTGGGTAAAACTTAATAAAAACATTGAAACAGAAAAAGTGCCAGAAGAAAAGCCTAGTCGGCCAGTGGTTGGCAGCAATGGGCTAGAAAGTGAATCAGTCAACTAACATTTTCAGAATACAAGATCAGCGATTGGTCTACATGTTTCTTCTTTAGGACCAATGAGTGCATTACAGCAGGGGTCGACAATATCCGGACGCCAGGTCGCATTGGCGACAAGAAATTGTGACCTGGCACCCGCGGCGGCCGGTAATTGAGGCCGCGGCTTTGCGATCGTGCGGCGGGGGAGTTGGGGGCGCACGGAGGCACAGGCGGGTCTACAACGGCCGGTAATTGAGGCTGCGGCTTTGCGGCCTTGTGAAGTCCCAAGCTCTTCGGAAGCTTCTGCGAGCTGGCGCCATCTGGTGGTGGCCGTTGGCATTACATTACATTGGCATTGCAACAATTCTAATGTGTGTAATTTTTCACTATTTTCACTGCCATCTCCTTCCCTCTAATTAGAACCCCCAAACTTATATATATTTTTTATTCTAACACCCTAGAGAATAAAATGGCGATCGTTGCAATACTTTATCTCACGCCCTATTTGCGCAGTGGTCTTACAAGCGTACTTTTTTGGGAAAAAAAATACACTTTTTTAAATTAAAAAATAAGACAACAGTAAAGTTATCCCAATTTTTTTTTTATATTGTGAAAGATAATGTTACGCCGAGTAAACTGATACCCAACATGTCACGCTTCAAAATTGCGTCTGCTCGTGGAATGCAGACAAACTTTTACCCTTTAAAATCTCCATAGGCGAAGTTTAAAAAAATCTACAGGTTGCATGGTTTGAGTTACAGAGGAGGTCTAGAGCTAGAATTATTGCTCTCGCTCTAATGATCGTGGCGATACCTCACGTGTGGTTTGAATACCGTTTACATATGCGGGCGCTACTCACGTATGTGTCCGCTTCTGTGCGCGCGCTCGTCGGGACGGGGCGCATTTTCTGGCTCCTAACTTTTTTAGCTGGCTCCTAGATTCCAAGCAAATTTGTCAGACCCTGCATTACTGTGTGCATCTCAGTTTGGTGGGGACATTACAAGTCCCTCTGTAGCAATGTGTAATATGAATTGTTCTTTAAACCCTTCAAAGCACTGGAAATATGCTGGAATTCTATAAATATGGAAAATAAATGCATATTTTTTTAAATTGCATATTATTTTTTTACAGTAATGTAGCCGAAATATCTGCAGTATATTGAAAAGAATTCTCCACGCAGTCATTACAGCCATGAATATAGAATAAATAAATACAAAGCACAGTCACTGGTGTCTCTTATGGTTGTCATATCTACTAAACAAATTCTCTAAATAACTGTATTGCAGCTTATAGTGTAATGCAGTAAGAAACATCTGCATTATTCATTTCCATAAACATCTTTCAGTTACAATGATCAAGACAGTGAAGAGCAGTGACGCTCCCCCTGTCTGATTTATGTGGGTACTTATGCCGCCGCAGCGTGCTTTGGCAATGCTGGCGCCTTCATGTCATGCACAAGCCGAGCACCGAGGCACCGTCCTCCATAACGGAGGGTCTACAGAGGTGGAACTGTGGCAGTTTTTCATTTTCTAAAGTCCACTCACCCTGTTCCAGGAATCTTAATGCCTCATTGACTCATAATACAGTACATGAGATTTCATTTTTCTACACACAGTGATAGATTATGAAGACAATGCATTTTGTCACACAAGAAAAAAAAAAAAGTTTGCCAAGCAAAATAAATAAATAAATAAATCTGGCTGCTTGACATTTACTGAATTACAACCATCTGTAAAGGGCACGGAATATGCCAAGACAAACATATTTTTTTTTCTAAATTGCTGCTCCAGCTTTAGGAAAGAAAAGGTTTCGCAAAGAGACTTGTATTCTCCTTCCAGTTCATTTCAATGTAAATAGAGAATGCGTGTCTTTTATTCAGCTACTGCATGACATTCTTTTCATTTAGTAATACTGTGCAGTCATAAGTTTCAATAATAACCATTTTAGGCTAATAAAAACTGAACTCCAGCAACAGCTAAATACACATCCAAAATACATATCTGATAACCGTTTTACTGCCAATGGATTTGTTAGTCTGCAGTGAGGCTTGTGTACCAGACACCCCTGTCAGACTGTACAACCAGGACTGGGACTGCCACAGCAGCTACGTCATTACAGTAGATTCCTAAATCTGACTGGACAACCAAGAGGTAACACATTCATGAGGTCATCTTAATGTTCTTTCCGCTTACCAACGTGCCTTTTAAGTACATGTGTACTGCTGTAAAGTATGATTGGCTTTTATTTAGGATTAGGGATTTTTTTCTCAAACATTAGCTGGAACTCAACCACGGCCTCCCAAAACCCCTCCCCTACACACCCTCCAAATCCCATCAAACGGTGGGTGTGGTCAGTCAAGTTTCACCAACAGTATGAGGGTCTTAAAGAGGCATTAAATACCAGGATTGCATTACATACAGAGTTCAGGGGGGTTACACACAGAGTGCAGAGTTCAGGGGGGTTACACACAGAGTGCAGAGTTCAGGGGGGTTACACACAGAGGGCCATATTCTCTAAGATTCTAGGCGGGCGGCGCGTAAGCCATTTACACTCCGCCGCCCCAACCTACAGGAGCAAGTGCTGTATTCCCCAAACACTTGCTCCGTAGTTTGGGGCGGCGGAGTGTAAATGGCCCGGCGTATCCACGCGTATATCCAAGGGGGCGGCTTGTATTTAAATTAAGCACGCCCCCGATTCTAACGAGCTGCGCATGCGCCGGGCTTAAAATAGCCCAGTGCGCATGCTCCAGCTCTCGGCGTAAAACGTCAATGACGCCGACGTGTGCGTCATTGACGTAAAGTCGTATTCAAGAACGACTTCGTAAAACGACGTACCCGACGGGAAAACACGACGCGGACCCGACGCCATACTTAACATGGCCTACGTGGAACTTGCGTAAACTTACCCCTCATATAGCAGGGGTAAGTTTAAGCTTACGCAAACGACGTAAGCGACGGTTACGCGACGCAAATTCGTTCAGGAATCGGCGTATCAGGCTCATTTGCATAAACAAATGAGACCTGAACGTAAACGCCACCTAGCGGCCGGCGGAGTAATTACATTTAAGATCCGACAGTGTAAGTGACTTACACATGTCGGATCTTCAGTGTATCTATGCGAAAATGATTCTAAGAATCACTCGCATAGATACACTGGCCAAAAAAGAGAGATACGATGGAGTATCCTGAGATGCTCCATCGTAACTTTACTCAGAATATGGCCCAGAGTGCAGAGTTCAGGGGGTTACACACAGAGTGCAGAGTTTAGGGGGGTTACACACAGGGTGCAGAGTTCAGGGGGGTTACACACAGGGTGCAGAGTTCAGGGGGGTTACACACAGGGTGCAGAATTCAGGGGGGCTACACACAGAGTGCAGAGTTCAGGGGGGTTACACACAGAGTGCAGAGTTCAGGGGGGTTACACACAGAGTGCAGAGTTCAGGGGGGTTACACACAGAGTAGAGTTCAGGGGGGTTACACACAGAGTACAGAGTTCAGGGGGGTTACACACAGAGTGCAGAGCTGTCACTTGTAAATACAGAAACCAGACTTTTGCATTTACAAGTGATTGTGGTGAGTAGGCACCAAAGGGTCTGATTAGGATCCTTGCACTCCTTAATCTCAGTGCTGCTATAAAGGGGAATATATGAGACATATCAAAATTCACAACAGTTGCATTTAAAATGCAATACAAGGGTTTGAATTACTACATATTCACATTACTTGGTGGGTTATTGGGCAAGAAGTCAGCTGGAGGAATATTACATCCCATTATTCCTTTAGAAAAATGAGACCAAGGTTGGTCCAGGGCACCCTTTGATCAGGGTAAAGATGCCAAACTGTGCCCCTCCCCCCTGGTTTATTGCATGCATCATGTTGTTTTTAAGACTAGAAAATATTTAAAACATTTAAAAAAAAAACAGCTTTAATTAAAGCCTAAAGCCTTGTACACACGATCAACATTTTCGATGGAAAAAGTCAGACAGAATTTTTTCATCGGATATTCCGACCGTGTGCCCCATCTGAGTTTTTCAATTGGAAATTTTGATGGACTTAGAAAGAGAACATGTTCACTTTTTTTCCGATGAAAAAAAATTCTATTGGATATTCCGTTCGTCTGTATGGAACTCCGACGGAGAAAAAAACATGCATGCTCAGGATCAAGTCGACGCATGATCGGAAGCATTGAACTTCATTTTTCTCGCCTCATCGTAGTGTTGTAGGTCACGCGTTTTGGACGGTCGAAATTTGGTGTGACAGTGTGTATGCAAGACAGCTTGAACGGAATTCCGTCAGAAAGATCCGTCTGAGCTTATCCCGACGGAAATTTCGATAGTGTGTACGGGGCATACGTTTAGTCAAAAAAAATACAGCACAAGGGACATTACTTGCAGTATGTGCAATGAGTCAATTGCGCTGCTGGCTGCAGATACCGGTCATCAAGAATGCTGACTATGCCTGCCCTATCTGCCCCACCTCCACACAAGGTGCACAAAGCAAGGTCCATTAAGACATGGATGAGCGAGTTTGGGGTGGAGGAACTTGACTGGCCTCCACAGAGTCCTGACCTCAACCCCATGGAACACCTTTGGGATAAATTAGAGTGAAGACTGCGAGCCAGGCCAACATCAGTGCCTGACCTTACAAATGCGCTTCTGGAAGAATTGTCAAACATTCCCATAGACACACTGATCCTTGTGGACAGCCTTCCCAGAAGAGTTGAAGCTGTTATAGGGTGAGTCAACTCAATATTGAGCCCTACGGACTAAAGCCCTGTACACACGGCCCAGATTCTCGTCAGGAAAAAAAAATGTGTTTTTCCTCACAAGATCCCTGGCAAGAATCTCTTGCCGACCAAGTGTACAGACACACCATTCAAAAGAACCACCGTTCTTTTGAATGGCACGAATGAGGTGACGTCATCGACTATGACGAGCATGCGCTTGTCACATTCGATGTCGTCGCCGACATCTTGCTTCACCCTACCTATGCCTTGGAAGCTACCGCGAACGCGCCAAAGTCATTTCGAGCATGCGCGGGTTTCCATGGAGAGGTAAGTATACACATGCTCGGGTTTCTCGACCGGAAAACACTGCCGAGAATCTCAAGACGAGAAAATAGAGAACAGGTTCTCTATTTTTCTCGTCTAGATTCTGGGAGAAACCTCAAAGCCTCGTACACACGCTCGGTTTACTCGACAAGAAAGCTCTGCCAGCAGTTTTCTTGCCAGGAAAACCGTGCGTGTGTACGAGGCTTTAGACTGCGATGCCATTAAAGTTCAACGGTAGGTGTCCCAATACTTTTGATATTATATATATGTGTGTTATTTTGGCTTATTACGTCTTTCTGTATTGTGGAAATCTGTGCGTTTCTGTAATGCGCAGCAACACGCGCTACTTGTACTGGTATGATACATTGTCATTTATTCTGAATGGTGACCCAACACACATACGCACGTAAATTATGTTCATAACCATCTTTCTGAACACAACTTTGGTGTGTTTTTTTAATGCTTCTAAAACGCTGCTCTGTAAATACTAATCCTAAATGCCTAGGGGCAGATCCTCATACATTTGCATGGGCGCAGCGTATGTGAGATACGCTATGCCGCTGTAACTTACTTCGCAAATGTTTGAATACTCAAAGAATTTGCGCCGTAAGTTACGGCAGCGTAGTGTATTTCTCGCGGCGTAAGGGCGCGGAATTCAAATGCGGCGAGTAGGGGGCGTGTTTCATTTAAATGAAGCGCGTCCCCGCGCCGAACGAACTGCGCATGCCCCGTCCGTCAAAACTCCCAGGGTGCATTGCTCCAAATGACGTCGCAAGGACGTCATTGTTTTCGTCGAGAACGTAAATGGCGTCCAGCCCCATTCACGGACGACTTACGCAAACGACGTCAAATTTTCAAAATTATACGCGGGAACGACGGCCATACTTAACATTGAGTACGCCACCAGATAGCAGCTTTAACTATACGCCGGAAAAAGCCGAACGGAAACAACGTAAAAGAATGCGACGGCTGCTCGTACGTTCGTGGATCGTCGGAAAAAGCTAATTTGCATACTCGACGCGGATTACGACGTGAACGCCACCCAGCGGCCGCCGGAAAAATGCATCTTAGATCCGACGGTGTACTAAGGCGTACGCCTGTCGGATCTAACACAGATGCCGTCGTATCTTGTTTGGTGGATACCAAAACAGATACGACGCGCAAAATGTGAAATTACGCGGCATATCAACAGATACGCCGGCGTAATTTCTTTGAGGATCTGCCCCCTAATGTTTAATAAAACATTCTGAATCTAAATGCGCATGGCCACATAGGCGAATATAAAACTGTATTTAGAGGTATAAAAAACTCAGGTGCCTTTAATAGCGGCATTTTTTCTGCCTATGTGGATGAGGTCTAAAAATGTTCCAATGATTTCAGAATATTTTATGTGAGAATTTCCACTGCACTCTATTGATTTACTCCCCCAGGTCTACTTCCCAGTCCGCAATGACCACCATCAGTCACATACGCACTGTGCTAAATGAGTCTATCACAAGGCAGTGTATACATTTCTCTTCTGTAGGACGTATTCCTGCCTGGTGTTTATCATTGGTCTGGATAATAATTTATCCAGAAAATCCACTTATTCCTAAACTAGCATTAAGTCAATTAGATTTTAATAATAAATGAAAGTGGACACTTCAGTTCCACTTAAAAAGAAAAACAACCCGAATCACATCTTTTTTCCTTACGATAAAAAAAAAGACACAACAAGAAAATGGTCTGAAGGGACCACTTACAGATTCACAATCATTATTAAATTCAGAACATCATTTGGCTTATTTAGTACATCAGTGCAAAGAGCAATAAGCCACTGTAACCAATTCAATTTCAGTAAAAGTTGTATTCTGATTATTTTCTATAAAGAACTGCATTTTCTTTATTAGATAAGTGTGAGGATCCTTTATACGCCTTCTAAAAAACAATTGCATTTCTATCATATTAGTAGAGAAAAAGAATATACAATGACAGTTATCAGCTTTTGGCCTCTTCCCACATTATTTACCACTGTGAACCTGGAGGGGACAGTTTATTTCCATGTGACATAACACTGAAAACAATGTTTTTCAAAGAAAAAACTTGGTTTATAGAAACCAAGAAAAATTATGTTTATGATGCCCCAAACAACTTAAAGCGGTGGTTCACCCTAGAATGCAAGTTTCTTCCAAGAAATACAGCATAGTAGCGTGAGCTACAGTATGCCTTTATTTTTTTTGCGCCGTACTCACCGTTTAATCCCGGAGATACGTTTTAGACTCCCCGTGGGGAATGGGTGTTCCTAGTCAGAGGGGACAATGATTGATGGCCGGCTATGGCGCGTCACGCTTCCCGAGTAGGACTCGTCACTTCACGGCACCTGCGCACAGACTAGGAGCTGACTGCGCAGGCGCCGTGAAGAGCCAAGTCCTATTTCAGGTATTTCCGTGAAACGCCATAGCCGGCCGTCAATCATGTTCCCTCTGCATAGGAACGCCTACTAGACTGAAACTTATCTCCGGGATTAAACAGTGAATACGGCACAAAAAAATAAAATAAAGGTATACTGTAGCTCGTGCTAGTATGCTAGATGGCATGTTAGAAAAAAAAAAAATAATTAGGGTGAACCCCACTTTAATCTCAGTAAAATATGAAATAAATTATGACAAATATGGTAAAATATCTAAAATGTTGAATGTTTAGGAGTGATACAAATTAAGACAAGTAAATTGGCAACACAACCAATATAAGGATATAGATTATTTTTAAATTAATTATTATAAATTAAATTATTAAACTAATATCACATAAGAGACACCAGAACCAACTTTAAAATAATTTTCCCTGAGGAATGTGTAATGGCTCTATGATCAGTTTTAAAAGAGAAATTCAGGTTTCGGGGAAAAAAATAAACATTCGATGCTGCATCTGTCATCAGCCACATCTAAGCCTGAGAACTGAGTGAACAAAGACCACTGATCACTTAGTTCTCAGTCTCCACTGAGCAGAGAGTCGGTGACTGCAAGTCACCAGTTCTCTGCTCTGTCCCTCCAGCTCTCATTGGACATCTGGCTGTGGAGGAGGCAGGAGAGTCTGGCTCAGTGGCTCGATGAGAGGCTGAACAAGCTGCCGGTCCAGGCAAATGGGTGGATCCCGACTGTCAAATTGGGATCTTTTTCCGAGCCTTGAATGACTGAAACAACTGAATGAACTGCACTCCTGTGACCTACAGGAGAGGGCAACTTAAGCCTCCTCCCCTGTCGGGTCTGGGTTGCCGCCGCTTTCTGGGTTCCCTACCACCCATTTCCCCCAGATTTCATGCATACTCATTGTATTTTTCTTATTCTTACATTCAGGGTATGCCCTCTTTTCAGGCATACTGACCAGCTAGGCCAAGGCACACCTCAGGCCTTGGTTGATTAGGGTTATCGCATTTCACACTTGAAGACTCTGACTACAAGTGAAGTATATCCAAAATAGCTTTGGCCATACTTGTTTGACATGTTTTACCTACAGGTAAGCCTAGATTAAGGCTTACCTGTAGGTGTTTGCAATATCTCCTAAACCTACACAGTTTAGGAGATATTTGCCAAAAAGAATGCACAGATGTCTACGTAGACAACTGCACAGGCGCACTGAGAATGGCAGTTTTGTGAATAGGTAATGCAGGCTTTGATGACTCCAGTGCGCTTGCACGGAGTGACGTCTTCGCCGCTCCAGCCAATCACAGCGCCGGAGTGGCGATACCTGGAAGTAACCTACGGGGGAGATGTCTGCGGCCGGAGGGGGAGACGAGGACGACTTCGATCTAAGGTAAGTAATTCATAATGAGCAAGTATGCTAGTCATGCTAGCTCATTATGCCTTTGTCTTTCAGGTTTTTATTAAATGTTTTTAAAAATTTGGGGGTTTACAACCACTTTAAACATCCAGAATCATCATGTGAACACCACTAATGGCCATAAAAAGGCAACTTTTATTTTTTCATATCAAAACCACAATCTCTAAACAAAGTCTGTCCACATGTACAATACGATTGTTAGTATTTGGGATGGGCTGCATCCTTGATTCTATAATAACAGATACTGTAAATACAAAGCATGCACCATAGAAGAAACAATTGCATAAGAGCAAGCAATAAAGACTCCATAGAAATCCAAAACGTACCTTCCATGTCAACTCGTATGAAAATAAATGCCATATGAGGTATTGCATGAACTGAATATTGAATTAAATATTTAAAGTATTATTAATATATATAAAGAGATAATAAATAAAGAGATTTGTAAAAAAAAAAAAAAAAAAAAGTATTATTAATATATATGTTAAGGACATGCAGCTATGCTAATGGAAAATCTACAGGATAATCCTTTGTCTGATGCTGCAAGTTATACAATGTAAGAAAAATGTCAAGTGCAGTTTTAAGGACCTTTGAATATAATCCAGGCTAAAAATTATTTGCCATTTGAAAGATCAAAAGGTAGTGGTACGTCACACACATGTTATCAAAATGCAGACAAAATCATTCCTTGAGCTCATTTGGAATTTGTTGGGTGTCTCACCACAAATAATGGAACCCCCCTCCACCCCTAATAGAGGAAATTTACCTAAATCGACAAATCCATGTGTGATAGGACAAACAGTGCAACGAATGAAAAATCATTAGGAGTCTAAAGTCTTTACTGTTCAACTGGTTACAACAACCAGGGCAAAAGACAGCCAACATATTTTGGAGGCCACTTAATCTCCCGTCATCAGGGCTGGGTGAAATGGCAGAATGGTAAACTGTGTAAAAAATACTCCTAAGCAGACTGATTTGCAGGCAGAGGATGTTAGAACAGCAGTCAGTGCTGGTGTTCACACTTTCGCTGTAAGGCCCCATTCACACTATTTTTAGTATTTTTTTAACCCCTGCTAGCAGCTAAAAAAGGGTTAATACCACCCGCAATGTGCCTCTGCAGAGGCGCATTGCTGGCGGTATAGCCAATGCTGTATCCTGGCCTAGGCCAACAAGGCCCAGCACGGAAAGCTTCCCCGCCGGCTTGCGCTACACTGTTAGTGTAGCGCCAGTCTTATGGGGCGGACTGGGCTGAGAAGCAAATTAGTCTAGCGCCCCTATAAAGCGGCCGCACTGCTTCCGATATGTGGGCGGCTAGCATTCTGCAACCGGGGGGGGGAGAGGAGTTGCTTCTAATTTTGACTGTCCTATCATCCTGGACCACAAACCTTCCTCACTGTGCTATATGTTTTCTGCTGCACCATTGGCATGGTTATATCTTCTTGGTCCTCTCCATAAAATTATCAGAAATTTGTGCTTAAAGTAGAACTATAGGCAACACTTTTTTTCCCCATTTTTAATAAAGGGAGGATTTTGTACCATCCCTGTCCCATTGCAGAGATTTTCCTTCACTTCCTGCCCCATAGCTAAACAGGAAGTGAGAGGAAATCTATGCAAATTAAGGGAATTGGATCTGGTTCTCTGTAGCCTACCACCAACAGGTTGCGCGTTGTGTTCTCTCAAGCACTATATACCACGGTTGTCAATATAGCTGATAGGGTTATGAGCACTTAAACAAAAAATCAGCTAACATGTGGCCAGTCACTGTGTACTTTAGACAGAAATGTGCTAAAAAGGTGGGAAAGGAAAATCCAAGGTCAGATAGTAAATTAGATTGAGGGTCCGATTTTTGCGACCTAAAAATAACCTCGTATTGTATTTTCCATGTCTATTCTAATCTAATTTACTTCTGATCTGATCACGAGAGCAAATCTAATCAGTGCTACTCTGTTTATTCACTTATCACCATTAGGGGGTTTCAGCCAGTACAGACTTGTATTAAGCCAATACATTCTGGAATTACTGTTGTAGAATATAGTTTCCCTAGCCAAGAAGGTCTCATTACATTCTAATTTTGTATTTTTTTGGATATGAAAACTAAAACAAATTCTGAAAACCCAATCAGGAAAATGTAAAAAAACAAGAAAATCATTTTTTTTGTTTTGTTTTAGCTGGTAGGTTGAGATCACTACTATTCATTGCATTAACCAGCATTATGATTGGCCTGCCAAGCACCCTCATTTTGGGAATGCAAAACACAGCAGTGTGCCATCATGTATTGTGGCAGGCTCTTTCCCTGCACACAGTATTTTCATACCTCCCAATCTTTTGCAATGGGAATGAGGGACACCTATCTGTAAAAGTATGCAGGCATAGGACACACCCCCTGGCACGCCCCCTTAAAGGAGAATTGTTCAAAAAAACAAGCTTGGTTAAACCCACAAGTGCTTTTTTACCACTACTATTCCTTTATATTGGCTTTTGAAATTTACAAATGCAGCAATTTAGAAAGTGGATGACAGGTTTAGCACTGGAAAACGCGTTTTGTTAGATAAAAAGTGAATTTTATATACATCTATATAGATCAGACCAAAATGAGGGACAAATGAGGAAAAATGGAGGACAGAGGGACATTGCTCCAAATCAGGGACAGCCCCTCGAAATCAGGGACAGTTGGGAGCTATGTGTTTTGACAAGCCCTTGGGAGATAAGGTAGCAGCTTTTACTGAGAAGCAAATCAACGTAGAGCAGTGTTTCTCAATTCCAGTCCTTAGGCCCCCCCAACAGGTCAGGTTTTCAGGATTTCCCTCAGATGAAAAGGCTGTGGTGATTACTAAGGCAGTGAAACTGATCAAATCACCTGTGCAAAATAATGGAAATCCTGAAAACCTGACCTGTTGGGGGGGCCTGAGGACTGGAATTGAGAAACACTGACGTAGAGGGAGAGGGACAGGAAGGGGTGGGGATAGACTGAGTTCTGAAGCTCAGCAGGGAGGAACCTCCATTAGGCTGGATTCACACCTATGCATTCTTAGTGCTTTTTGCATTTTGCAGATTTGCACTACAGAACATGTTCCATAGGAACCCATGGTAAATGGACTGCAGTGCAAATCTACAAAATGCAAAAAGCACTAAAAATGCATATGTGTGAATCAAGCCTTAAACTGACAACACTGCTTGGAAATTCGGTGCACCACACAACAGAAAGTTATCGTATGTGCTTATTGTATTTCTGGAAGAAACATTTGTTTTTTTCTGTACTTGTTGCATTCTTAAAGGGAACAACATGGGGAAATATGCATGTGTTAGATGGATTTACTCTGGATTTACTCTGCTAGTACTGGACACTTTATTTAGGTACACCTGTTCAATTGCTAGGTAACTCAAATAAGCCAATCACATGGCAGCAACTCAATGCATTTAAGCATCTAGATGTGGTGAAGACCACATACTGAGGTTCAAACCAAGCATCAGAATGGGGAACAAAGGGGATTTAAGTGGCTTTAAATGTGGCATGGTTGTTCACACCAGACGGGCTGGTGTAAGTAATTTAAAAACTGATGATCTACTGCAGTGGTCTCCAAACTGCGGCCCGGGGGCCAGATGTGGCCCTTTTTACTTGCTTTTATCTGGCCCTTGGGGCACTATTTCATCCACTGATATCTAACAGTGGGGCATAATTCCCCCCATTGACACCAATGAAGGGGCACAAACTCTCCCAATGACGCCAATGATGGGGCACAATACCTTCCCAACATCACCAACGATGGGGCACAATTCTTTCCACTTACACCAAAGATGGGTCGTTTTTTTCCACTGACATCAAGACCTTTTCTACACCCAATGACCAAAGTCCAGCCCACCTTATGTCGGAAGCACCATAAATTGGCCCTTTGTTTCGAAAGTTTGGAGACCCCTGATCTACTGGATTTTTCACTCACAACCATCTCTAGGGTTTCTCTAGGGTTTCCGAAGAAGAGAAAATATCCAGTGATCATTACAACCAAGGTATGCAGAATACCATTTTTGAATCCACAACACATAGAACCTTGAAGCAGATGGCTACAGCAGCAGAAGACCACACCGGGTGCCACTCCTGTTAGCTAAGAACAGGAAACTGAGGCTGCATCTCGCACAGGCTCACCAAAATTAGACAATAGGAGATTGGAAACATTTTACCTGGTCTGATCAGTCTCGATTTCAGCTGCTAGGGTCAGAATTTAGCGTAAACATAAAAGCATGGATCCACACTGCCTTGTAGCAACGGTTCAGACTGGTGGTGTAATGGCATGCGGGATATTCTCTTGGCACACTTTGGGCCCCTTAGTACAAACTGAGCATCATTTAAATGCTACAGCCTACCTGAGTATTGTTGCTGACCCTGTCCATCCCTTTATGACTAAAGTGTACCCATCTTCTGATGGCTACTTCCAGCAGGATAATGCACCATGTCACAAAGCTCAAATCACCTCACCACTGGTTTCTTCAACATGACAATGAGATCACTGTACTCCAATGGCCTCCACAGTCACCAGATCTCATCCAATAGAGCACCTTTGGGATGTGGTGAAACGGGAAATTGACATCATGAATGTGCAGCTGATAAATCTGCAGCAACTGCGTGATGCTATCATGGCAATTTGGACCAAAATCTCTGAGGAATGTTTTCAACACCTTGTTGAATCTATTCCATGATGAATGGAGGCAGTTCTGAAGGCAAAAGGGGGTCCAACCTGGTACTAACAAGGTGTACCCAATAAAGTGTCCGGTGAGTGTATACACTTTTTTTTATTTTTCCCCCCGACATACCATTTTTCTGCCACAATCTGTTCTAACCATATACAGTATTAGCTTTTCACTGCATTGTGTTAAAAGCTAGTGAAGTGAATAACATATGACAGTGAGCATTTCTGAGGCATGTTATGCCTCGTACACACGACCATTTTTCTCGGCAGGAAAAAAAAAATGTTTTTCACAACTTGATTCCTCTCCAGCCTGACTTGCATACACATGTTCATGCAAAAAACTGTCCGACCAAAGTGACGTACAACACATACGACGGGACTATAAAGGGGAAGTTCCTTTCAAATGGCGCCACCCTTTGGGCTGCATACTTGATTCTGAGCATGCATATTTTTTTTCCCCTCGGAAAAGCATACACACGACCGTTTTTCGTGACGAGAAAAAAACTGACGGGAAACACGACGAGAAAAAAGAGAGCTGGTTTTAATTTTTTTTCACCGAGAAAACTGCTAAAGAGCATACACACAACCAGTTTTCACGACCAATATAAAAAATGCCAGTTTTCTCGTCGTGAAAACCGGTCGTGTGTATAAGGCATCACTGTACGCAGAGAATATCCAACAACACACAATGCTTTTGAACGCAACAGCAATTAAATTAGAAGAAAAGTGATTAGCATGGATCTGTACCCATTTCACACCCAGATATATATTTTAGTCCACAACACATAGTGAGTTTGAAGATAGCAGGTTTTATTCTAGGAAATTGTAGCCATGAAAATGCAAACAGACCCGTTACTGCCTTATAGCTTTTAATGGGAAATACAGTTCCTGCACATAAGAACACTTTGGTATTGGAGTGGGCTGATAGCTCACTCATGCCAGGGGAACAGCATACTCCATTCTAAGTTATGAGCAATTAATTCAATGCCTTTTACATCTGAAGGCTACAGTTCAAGAGCGTTTATGTGTCATTATACAAACAATGCACTTGAATCTCCAGCGTTATGATTTCTTATCATTCTGTTGTCTCCATACAATACCGTATTTCTGCAGGATCTATAGTGTTTATTGTAGCAATACTTTATAGCTGCAGGCCCATACCATTTATGCATCTATCATAGTACCTAGCTATATATATGTATCTGTATATGATCTATGAGAGGCATTGCCAAAATATGACTCGCAGGTCAAACACAACCTGTGTCTGTCAGTCTTCTGACCCGAATTACGGCAGCAAATTGTCTAAAGTCAGTCAGTCTGTCTATCTAAGTAGACAGCAAAGGAAAATCGCTGCTCCAGGTGAGAAACTCCAGGCACAATGAGTAGTGTGAGACTCCTCACATGGGTGCCATCCCCAGCTCGCCTGCCGTAGAAGACTGAATAAGGAAAGAAATTGTCCGCACACTAAGGTTCTTGAAGTCCATTCATTGAATGTTCGATACATACAATGACACACAACACGGTTGTAGTAGCCAGAACATAGGTGGACTAGTTTAATCAAGTGATGAGTAATCACAGTGTAGCTGTGCAAAACTAGTCCACCTGGTGTGTGTCATTGTTTGTATGGAAAATTCAATAAATGGAGTTAAAAAATGTCAGTATGCAGCCAATGTATTTCCTTATTCATGTCTATCTACTTTCAATATGTTTGAGGTTTTAACAGAATAAAGATAACATACAGTAACAATCGAAACATTGGCCTGCAAGGCCTACATTTACTGATAAGAAAACAGTAGGAAAAATACTACACCATTTGGCTCGCCAGAAAGAGCCCAGGTTGGATCGCAAGCCAAACGCTTTAGGCTGGAATGTTCCCTAGGACAGTGGAAACAGTTCCTTCAAATCCGAAGTTGGGTCCCTCCTCCCGGGGAGTTGTCCTGTTAGCTAAGAACAGGAAACAGGAAATTCTATGCTACCGTAGTCCCATGCTGAGAACGTCCCAAGGGATCACTAGGGGGGATCCTCCAACCGCACTGGGGATGTCCTGCTCGCCACCCCAATGGGAGCAAACTGTGGCTGAGCTCAACCTCCCTCTGGTACCCTGTCCTTCCCCCCCCAGGGTTAGGACTGCGAAAAGCTAGCTATGGGACCAGCCTGATCCACCACAGTATCAGGCTTCTTGGATAGGGAATCCTGTAAGATGATTTAGGGGACAGGGTTGCTAATATCATGTCTGTCTATCTATCTATCTATCTATCTATCGATCTATCTATCTATCGATCTATCTATCTATCTATCTATCGATCTATCTATCTATCTATCAACACCAGTAGGTAATGTTTTGCATTATCCCCTACTACTACTACTCCTACTCGTTGTATGCATTAATTTTAATACTCAACACAAGACCTGTTGGGGGACACATTTAATTTCTTAGGAGTCCAAAGTCTTTATTGTTCAACTGGTTACAACAAGCAGGGCGACAGCCATTTTCAGGGACCACACAATCCAACTTTATCAGAGCTCGGTGTAATGGCAGAATGGCATTAATGTTAAAATGAATGTTAAAATACTCATAAGAAACCTGATTTTCAGGCACAGTCAATGTGTCTGCAAATCAGTCAACAGTCAATGCTGGTCTTCACACATTTGCTGTGCTATTATTATTATTATTATTATTATTATTATTCACTATTTATATAGCGCCAACAGTTTATGCAGCGCTTTACAATGTAGAGGGGGGACCGCACAATTCAATACAGAAGGTACAGGAGGGCCCTGCTCTTAGAGCTTACATTCTAAAGGGGGGGGGGTGGTACAAAAGATAATAGCTGAGAGAATGATTTGATAGGGGTAGCTCGGGGACGGTTGTTAGGTGGTTGTGGGATAGGTTCCCTGAATAAATGAGTTTTAAGGGATCTCCTAAAGGTGGACAGGGTAGGGGCTGATCAGACATACCGGGGCGTGGAGTTCCAGAGGATGGGAGAGGCTCTGGGAGAAGTCATGAAGGCGAGCATGGGAGGAGGTGACAAGGGAGCTAGAGAGCAGGAGGTCCTGGGAGAAGCAGAGGGGACGATTTGGGTGATATCTGCAGATGAGGTTGGTGATTTAGATGGGGGCGATGTTGTGAACGGCCTAAAATGTTGTGGTTAGCATTTTGAATTTTATACGGTGGGGTAGGGGAAGCCAGTGAAGGGATTGGCAGAGAGGAGCAGCAGTCACAGATTGGTTAGTGAGGTGTATTACAACCTGACTACAGAGAGGTGACCTATATATTTACATCAGAGGACCAAAGTATTAAGCAAATTAGCTAAAGTCTAACTACCTATGTTAACCCTCAGGTACCACCAGAAAGTAAGGTTTTAAGTATCATCTAGAAGAAGAAATAAATCACGCTAACCCTGTGATCATTCAATAATAAATTAATAATGTACTATAGAACAAAATATGAGTGATGATTGAACCACCAATATTCAAAATATAAAAAAATGTCCCATATACAAATTGATAATTGTGACAGATTGATTAATGAAAAAAATTCTGTCCATAAATATACAACCAAAAAGGAGTTATATAATGAAAACGAGTGAAAAAAACTATAAATAATACACCGGTGCTCTTGTGAAAAGAGTGTGAAATGCTGTATCCAGGGAAAAATGTGTTGAATCCACCACCAATCTGCAGAAATTACTTCTTACCAACTTGCCGTGATCCCCCATAACAGAGGATCAAAAGATGCATGTAATCAATCGCAGCTTCACTCCAAGAAACAGCAAACACAATCACGGGTCCTTGGTAGTAACCTCTCTACCAATGAACCATCGGTAGATACACGCAGTACATAGAAAATATAAACGCTCCATATATTACCGTATTAAAAATGTATTTAAAAAACCAAAGTGATACACTTACAAAGTTGCAGTTTAAAAAGAAGCCTCGAGTCTGATGTGCCAGCCGGTGCACAAAACAGACAACCCGTCCTTCTGGGAAAACGTATGGAGCACAAGGTGACGCCAGCGCGTCGCTCCGCCCTACGTCTGTTTCGTAATAACTTACTTCGTCCAGGGGCTTTTTTTAAATATTTTGAATATTGGTGGTTCAATCATCACTCATATTTTGTTCTATAGTAAATTATTAATTTATTATTGAATGATCACAGGGTAACCGCAATTTATTTCTTCTTCTAAATTTTTCTCTTGTATTTATGTTTTACATGATAATCACAGCTTCCAATTGAATAACTGGGAAACGCTTTTTCAGTTAATTGTATAGTACTTAGCGCAGTTTCTTTCTTTTATTTTTTAAGTATCATCTACCACTACACACTGGGGTTGATTTACTAAAACTGAAGAGTGCAAAATCTGGTGCAGCTCTGTATAGAAACCAATCAGCTTCCAGGTATTTTTGTCAACGCTTAATTGAACAAGCTGAAGTTAGCAGCCAATGTGGCTACCATGCACAGCTGCACCAGAATTTGCCCTCTCCAGTTTTATCAAATCAACCCAATTGCATGCTTTCATTTTAATACTCAACACACAAGACCTTTTGAGGTTTGTTGATATCTACAGAGAAACACTGATCTACCACATACTGTGTCTACCTTTTAATACAGTGTCTGAATTTTTCATAAACTGTACCTAGCTGCTATCCATAAAAAACATTTCTGATTTTACAGTATCTCCCCATGTGTGTGTCTGAATATCACAGCAGTAGGTGTAGAGTTTTCATTACTATGAGAAAATAGTACATTTCCCTTTGTGCTCTGGGCAGGAGATATAATATTGCACGCAGGTTCTCTAATCTCACATCTCTTTCCATGTGTACCCATGACAAATGTACACTCCTCTAGAGCGAACACAGTTACTGGAAGCACTATGTAGGATTTAATGAATTGTAATAAAGTTTAGTAATAGAAATTCTAAAATGTTGACTTTCTACTCTCAATTGACTCGGCAAGAGGAAAAATGATAATCATCTATGCGGTATAACAGAGGCCTGTACCTCATGTAAATAGAGGAAAGTGGGAAAAAAGAAATATTCATTTAATTTCCTTCCTCCCGTCTCACTGCCAAAATACATATAATGTATATTAATGCACATTATCCTAAAATGTTACACGGTTTCTATCATCTAGAAGGAGTCATGTTTATTCAGACAAATGTTATGCAAAGAAACAAATCTTAAGATCAATATGCAAAAAAGATATAATATAAATAAAAGGCTTGTTATAGTAAAATATATCTACTTAGATATGGGATAGATATTTTTTTCCTCAGGCTTGATGGAAATACATTTAGTATAAAAGCATCTGCTCCAAAGGAATCTTAAAGAGGTTTAAACATAGACATGTAGGGCATGACTTTGAAATGCCAAAGTGTGAACCAACACTGAAATCATACTGGCATCTCTGACACATTCAAATTAGGGCACTTTCACAATGAGGCACGAGGGCGTCGGCAGTACAGTGGCTGTAGTTTTAGCGGCGCCTTACCATCTTTTTAGAGGCGCTTTCCAGCTGCTTTTAACCCTGCTAGTGGCCGAATAAAGGGTTAAAAGTGCCCACAAAGCGCCGCTCCAACGGTGCTTTGGCGGTGCTGCCCATTAATTTCAGGACAGGAGGAGCGCGTTATAGGAGCTATTTTTAGCGCTATAGCGTCTGTAAAGTGCCTCAGTGTGAAAGTAGCCTTAGTAAAAGTGAATCTTAATCCAAAAATTTTTATTTAAAATATTGCAGCTGCCACATCATCGGATGTGGCAGCTGCATTCATTTTTATGCTCCTTTAATTTTACCCAGTGATATTGACAGTATTGTGTTTCTGTCCTAGTGACAATGCTCATTTACCACTGAATGGTATCAGGAGCAGTATTGGCACCCTAGGATGCTCCCCTGAATTGAACTATATACAATTTCCTCTTCACCTCCATTAGATAGAAAGATTTTTTTTTTATTTCACATAAGATAACTGGTGTGAAGGAACCGTCCAGCACCCAGCATGAGTACTTCCGCTAGCATACAGATTCCTCCAGTCTGAACCGAGGTACCATGTATTATAGAGGACACTAGCTTAGGTGTAAACTCAAACTGAAACAGACTTTATTGTAAATTTACACACAGAATATATAGCATGCAAGATCAAGTAGAGCCTGATCATGTTCCCCTTCACCATGCAAACTGTAAACAGGAATGTAATTAAGATAGCTGAGAAACAGCCAACATAAAACGTACACAGTACGCTAATAGAACAACTAGCCACCCAGACCATTCAGTACCAGTCTACAGCCCTGGATACACAAAGTACATTACCTATTATCATAAGCATAAACACATACACATCCCACAATGGTTCAGTAACAAGGTAAAGTAGACACAATATTAATCACATTTCCAAGAGATGCACAGACAGACAGAAACAACATGTGACTCAATTAACAATGGGAACTCACACCTAGGAGGCGCACCATGGCACAGACACACTTAGCAAACACATAACACAAACAGTGATCCCACCCTAACTCAGACTGTCCGGCACCAGTCTAAAAGACAAACTTATGCAATGTTCCAGCAGTCTGAAAAGGTGAAATAAATTTATCTTCATAGATTTCTTGAGGGATAATGTAGATAATTATTTCTGGCCCATGTGAAGGAGCCTCTCCATCACAGTCTGTAGGAGCGACACCATATTCCCTCTGACCATTAACCCGCACAAGATTAATATTACACCTTTTTATCCACTCCAGAAGAGAAGCTTTATTGTCTTTATTCAGAGAATTGATCCTTGCTTTCAGCGTTCATGGAAATGGTTGTCCATCAATAGAAAATGATCTGCTCTCTCCATGGGATCAGAGACTGAACTGAGCTCTTCACCATGATCTGAATAGATGAAGCAGACAACATTCCTGGTCTCCATGAGCCATAATCAGTGGTTAGGAGGCATGCCCCTAGTCCTCTCCAAAAGCCCCTCTCCTGATTGGGTCTGCCACAGCTAGGAAAGCTGATAATATAGTTTGAGGTTTCAGTTTGGTCCACAGAAAGTTACAAGGACACAACATTTTGGACATGGTCAATGGGTATTTTTCTGCACTCGCAGCCATCACATCAAAGGACCGGGAAGCTGCAATATATAAATTTTTTATTCTGGACTCTAGCTATATTTTAACTGTTGGCATTACCATAGAAGTGACTGGTGGTGTGCATCTCCCTTTTACTGTGCCCTGCCCTGCAAAGACCTTGCATAGATTGTAGGGCATTAATGTGGGAATTAATAAAAACATCTGTATTTTGAATAGCCAAAGTTTGAGCTGCTGATACTATCAATCAAAAAACTGTATTTTAAACATCTATATTCTCTCCTGATCACCCACAAGATATGTTAGCCCATATTCACTCTGGAAAACCCCAACATATTTCTAGGATTGAACTTTGATGGAAACAGGCACACACACACACACACACACACACACTTGTCACAGTTTATCATTGTTTTATCACTTTATAGTGTCATTCTAGTCTTGGAGCTATAGAAATTCAACTGTATCCTTCTGCTTGGCTTTTTGTGTTTCAGCTGTTGACAATAGAATCTATTTTAGTTTAAAAACCTGTATGGAAATCACATGCATTTGCATACCAGGCAGAATAATAATTTCAACTCTGGCTTATTGTATTTAATTTGGTAGGATAATATAATCACAGAGCTGGTCTCAGATGAACATTGCACTGAGCGTCCTGCTCAGTAGAGCACAAAGATCCTAACTAAATAATGAAAAGGGGATTCCAAATTAATTGAATTGGATATGCAACATATATTAGCAAAAGTAAGTTAATCAGGACAATAAAATGAAAATGGAGCACTTTGGCTCATCAAATTTCTTTAGACATATTAAAATATTTAATATAGAACATAAGGATGATGAGGTTTACTTAAAGCGGAGGTTCACCCATAGAGAACACATTTCCCCCTTAGATTCCTGCTCGTTTTGTCTAGGGGAATCGGCTAGTTGTTTTAAAATATGACCTGTACTTACCGTTTACGAGATGCATCTTCTCCGACGATTCCGGGTATGGGCTGCGGGACTGGGCGTTCCTTCTTGATTGACAGTCTTCCGAGAGGCTTCCGACGGTCGCATCCATCGCGTCACGATTTTCCGAAAGAAGCCGAACGTCGGTGCGCAGGCGCAGTATAGAGCCGCACCGACGTTCGGCTTCTTTCGGCTACGAGTGACGCGATGGATGCGACCGTCGGAAGCCTCTCGGAAGCCTGTCAATCAAGAAGGAACGCCCGCTCCCGAAGACCCATACCCGGAAGCGACGGAGAAGATGCATCTCGAAAACGGGTAAGTACTGCTCATATTTTAAAACAACTAGCCGATTCCCCTAGACAAAACGAGCAGGAATCTAAGGGGAAAAGGTAAAAAAATAAATAAATGGGTGAACTCCCGCTTTAAAGTGGAGGTTCACCCTAAAACAATTATATAACATTACATCCAGCATACTTGCGACATGAACAGTATGGTGGTATTTTTTTTTCTTTGCCGTACATACCGTTTTATTGTTATTTTCCCCCCGGCTTCCGGGTTCTGATTCCCGCGGGACTGTGCGTTCCTATTCAGGAGGTAGATGATTGACGTCTGGTGAAAAACTTCCCAAGGCGCATAAGGCGCGTCACCAGTTTTCCGTAAATAGCACAAGGCAAAAAAGATGGCTTCAACTTCTGTTCTCCACCAGTATAGAACTTTTCAGATGTGTTTCACCCTTACGGGGCTTAATCATAGAAGCCCCCTATGATTAAGCTCCAAAAAGGGGCGAAACGCATCTAAGTAGTTCTCTTCATGCGAAGAACAGGTGCTGAAGGCATTTTTTACCCATCTCATTCACAATCATGCAACAGGGAGTGGGTGTTTTGTTGAAGTCCGTTGGACAGATTGCTATATTGCACCATGGAGGGAATACACATATATAGATATAATAATGACTACTGTCTTAGAGTCAATTGCAACTGTTATTTGATATTTTACAGTGTTGCTTGTCACTGAAAAAAATGTTTCCCTTTCTATGGAGAAAAAGGAACCATCAGTGACCAACAATATGGACTTTTCCATGGAAAACCTCGGAATGCAGAGATTATGCCTCACAAGGGCACCCCTACACAAGCGGATTATCTCATGCAATGCTCAGTTATTCTGAGTGGGTACCCTAAGGGCAAAGCTAAGGCCACTTGCCACTACCAAATCGTACTGTATCTATTCACCCGAGGATTTTGAGATCTGTAGCAACATTTAGCGTGGCAAAGGTTGCCAGCTTCGTACTTGAAAATTGATGCTTCCTGCCTGTTGTTTTGCTAAATTAAAAATCTCTCACCCTCCCTTGTGACCTTGGAAGAGATTTCTGCAATATAATGCAAAGCAGACTGCAAAACTCTGCAGGGATATGACCAACATCTCGCCGCCATCGAGGTCTTGGCATATAAGCTAATAAATGCATCTTCAATACATGAGGGCAATAAAGAAAGCGGCATAATATGCTCATGTCTGATTATCTTTCTAATGTAAACAACTCTGATCCAATCTTTACTAGTAAGGATTATTCCAGTTAAAAATGTGCATGACATTTTAATTATCACAAAGAAGTCTTGCTGCAAGCACGGAGACAGATGGTGTCCTGAATTTTATAGCCTTGCCAGCATTTCCCAGGCTAAATTTACTGTTTACTCATCAGTAAGCTTTCAGGTCTTACTTTTTTTTTTCTCTGCTCGAACTGTAACAGCCAAAGATACAGATAATCACCTCTGATAATAAAAGGAAATCTATTAATGCCCATTAGTTATGTTCTTTAGAACAGTATAGGAATTATATACGTCTTGATGCACTAAATACCCCAAAATACTGAGGGTGCTTGTCACAAACCATTGCAATTCAAGCTACTCATAGGATATGATATTGTAAAGTACAATTTCTGTTAAAACTACATACAAAAACAATAAGTAGATCCAGAATTATAGACTAAATTTAGATTCATATTTTAACTTTTTCTGTACAAGGTATGTTTGGCCCTGACCCTAATGGCTCCTAAGCCTCCCATTGGGTTAGAGAGGCCACCAATCACATTACAGGAGCAATTGGACAGCCTAGGAGGTAGGAAGAAGTAGAACCAACCTTGACTTTTACAGGTAAACCTGAGACTTGAATATCATTTCAGCTATCTAGAGACCCAATTAATATTTTATATGCATTTTTAAATGAAGACAACCTGATTATGCATGTATTATTACACCCAGTTTTGTCACAGAAGGGCCATTTCTAGAGCAGCTAAGGAAATATTGCATTTATTCCACCAGATTCCGACAACTTTTTGCCATTCACTGCCAGCTCAGTGATTACCTAAGTAGTGGCACATTGCGCATAATGAAAGTTGTAGCCTGATCTTTAAAAATAAGTCAGTGCTGGTAGCCCATTTGTGTTTATACTCACATTAACATTTCAATCCCTTAAAATTAGACCACCCAATATAGACGTACAACATGGCTCATATGACAGTTAATTCAACACCTTGAAAATAGAACATATTTCTGACTGTATAATTATGCATTTACAAGCTGAGCATGGTCTGTCATGGTCGTGGGCTGGAAATAAGGATGGCTATTTAAAGCGGAGGTTCACCCATGGAGAACACATTTTCCCCTTAGATTAATGCTCGTTTTGTCTAGGGGAATCGGCTATGTGTTTTAAAATATGATCCGTACTTACCGTTTACGAGATGCATCTTCTCCGTCGCTTCCGGGTATGGGCTGCGGGACTGGGCGTTCCTTCTTGATTGACAGTCTTCCGAGAGGCTTCTGACGGTCGCATCCATCGCGTCACGATTTTCCGAAAGAAGCCGAACGTCGGTGCGCAGGCGCAGTATAGAGCCGCACCGACGTTCGGCTTCTTTCGGCTACTAGTGACGCGATGGATGCGACCGTCGGAAGCCTCTCGGAAGACTGTCAATCAAGAAGGAACGCCCGCTCCCGAAGACCCATACCCGGAAGCGACGGAGAGGATGCATCTCGAAAACGGGTAAGTACTGCTCATATTTTAAAACAAATAGCCGATTCCCCTAGACAAAACGAGCATCCAGCTATGGGGAAAAGAGGAAAATAAACAGAAATGGGTGAACTCCCGCTTTAAGTGATTTTTTCAAGGGCTAGAACCAAGTGGAATAAAAAGATGCAAACAAATATTTGTGCAGAAAGCACTGGGTGGCCTTTAAAAAGCTTAGGGTGGCCAACACAATCAGATTTATTACAGATTTGAACAGGCAGGTAAAAAACGTTTTCTCACAACTGTGAGGGGTAGTGGTCTACCTGACTGAATATAATGTAAATGGTCTATTTAGGTAAGTGCTCACTCTACAGTTTTATCAATCCGTGAAATCAAGTATAATACAAAATCTGAGTGTATGCGTCCATAAAAGCCCTGATAAAACAGATCAAGTGACAGTACTGTTTGCAGAAACCACGCATTTTAGAGGTTACATATAGATCTACAGTATAATAATACTGTGCACCTGAGAGAAAGGATTCCCAGAGCATTATGGGTTACTAAAATGAGAGCACGGCATACTTATTTCCTTTCAAGCGCCGTCTCATTAAAAATTTCCAATCAAACTATGTTGGGAGAGGTTGCATGAGAGGGAGGAGTCACTGCTCTGATAATATCCACTGTCATTTCAAGATCAGCTATTGAGCTCTGTAAGCAATAGGTTTTCTTCAGCAGAACAACTGTAAAATATGTGAAATTTAGCCTAATGCCTCGTACACACGATCGGAATTTCCAATGGAAAAAGTCCAACATGTTCTCTTTTACTTCAATGGAATTCCGTCAGAGTTCCGATGCGAGTTTGGCTGGGCAAAAGCCTGATCGTGTGTACAGGGCATGAAGCTCCTCTTGTTATAAAACATACAAATATTTATATGCAGTTATTACAGATTCCCTCACTAAACACACAGGGCCAGATTCACGTACCTCCGCGCATTTTTACGGCCGGCGTAGCGTATCTCAGATACAATACGCCGCCAGAACTTACAGCGTATTTTCCGTATCCTGAAAGAATTTGCGCCGTAAGTTACGGCGGCGTAGTGTAAATGTGTCGGCGTAAGTGCGTGGAATTCAAATGACAAAGATGTGGGCGTGTTTTATGTTAATTCTACTTGACCCCATGTAAATGACGTTTTTTTTTAACTGCGCATGCGCCGTCCGTGGGGGTATCCCAGTGAGCATGCTCCAAATTAATCCGCAGCAAGCCAATGCTTTCGACGTGAATGTAATTCTACGCAAAGCCCTATTCACAAACGTTTTACGCAAACAACGTAAAATTTTCAAAATTCGACACGGGAACGACGGCCATACTTAACATAGGATACGCCTCATATAGCAGGGGTAACTATACGCCGAAAAAAGCCTTACGGAAATGACGTAAAAAAATGCGCCGGCCGGACGTACGTTTGTGGATTGCCGTATCTAGCTAATTTGCATACTCGACGCAGAAATCAACGGAAATGCCATCTAGCAGCCAGCGTAAATATGCACCTCAGATCCGACGGCGTACTTAGACGTACACCAGTCGGATCTAGCCCAGCTTCAGGCGTATTTTGTTTTGTGGATACAAAACAAAGATACGCCGGAGCAAACTAGAAGTTACGCGGCGTATCAATAGATACGCCAGCATAACTTCTTTGTGGATCTGGCCCACAGTATTTAAAATTGACCATAAAGTAAATATGTACCACAGCGTCCCTTTCAAAAGAAGTACAACACAAACCAGTTCATTACTGGACATTAACTTTTATTTCTAGACTTTTGTTTTGCCTGGAGTTATGGTTTCAAGGACGACTTTGCCAAAAATCCTGTGCTTTTATTGCTGTTGGCTTGCATACCTTCCATGGATTCCAGTGGTGATTTAGCTTTGCCAGAATTCTCAGTTTTGCCCAACTGCAGAGGCCACTGTCCAACCAAATAATGATGTCTCCAGACCTGAAGGATTCTCCACATGAAGAAGTCCAATTGTTAAGCAGTGACACTTTAATTACATCCTTTTAGGATAGCTGGAGGTATAAATCGCTAAATAAAAATCTCACTAAAGGAAAGCGTGAGAGGTGTAAGTAGCTGTCAGTGATTCAACTAAAGCTGTCCTTCAAAAAATCCTAGCTAATATTCTGACATTTGTTATCATGAATGCTGTAGAAGTGAAGTTAAAAAAGGCATTAGGTTAGAACCTTACCAGCTTTTGTTTGGCTGCTTAAAATGATAATGTACTTCAATGTCACACTGTTATTGCTAAAAGGCCACACAGACAGTTAATGTTCTTTAATACAGAACAGTGTACACAATGAAATCGCACAACTCACACTTTTAATACAGGTATTTTATACAACGCAAGGGGGATAGCTGCAATGCAGCTGCACAGCTATTAAAGGACCAATAAAAAGAAAGTAATAGGCAGGTAGAGCTAAATTACAGAACGTTGAGAGAAAGTGTAAATTCAGTTAATGCTCTCCCTGCATCTGCACCAGATATACTGCTGAATAATGCTACTGATCTTACTTTATATATACTGTAGGTGTATGCTAATGTCTAAATACAAAAATTCAGCAGTTAGGCCCTGTACACACGGCCGGGAATCCCGCCAGGAAAAAAACGTTGGTTTTCCTGACGGGATTCCTGGCAAGCTTTTCTTGCAAAGCCGTGTATACAGACGGCCATTCAAAAGAACCGCCGTTCTTTTAAATGGCAAGAACGCATGACGTCATCGACTACGATGAGCCGGCGCTCGTCACATTCGATTCCGTCGCCGCCATCTTGCTACACCCCAGACTAAACTTGTATGCTGCCGCGCATGCGTCAAACTCTTATCGAGCATACCGTTCAAATCTTGGCCAGTTCAGTAGGAGACCGGCTGAGATTCGAACCGTTAATGGGCAAGCTGAATGTACAAAGTTGATCGATTGATCAGGTACAACCAGCGATTATTGCTAGCAGCTGTCCAGGAAAGAGGGATTTAGAGTGAATTTCTTTCCTGCAACCTGTGGTTGCAAAAAAAAAAATAGATTCTGTTTGGCCTACCTTAGACCACATTGTTTAGAAAGCTTCCATGGTTAACATTTTGGGTTATAGTGGCATTCCTACTGTACGTTTCATTCATTGCTATGAATCACAAATGGATTTCAATAAAGCAGGATTGTTCTGTGATATGGGATGTTCCACCTGATCAACTTTTGTTCCTCTAGCAGAAGCTTTGGGACCCAACTGAAAGCTATCTTTGTCATTACCAGATGTTCTCTCAGAGTGCAGTCATCTGCTTTTGACATGTCCAATGACACTAATTTGTCTGCTTGCTAAATGAAATCTCACACTGAGTTCTTCCACCTTGTCCACTTTTCTTGAGGGATGGCCTCAGATGACCTGCCTGACTGATGATCAACAAGGATAAGTGATACATTTTGTTGTAAAATTTTGCCAAAGCAAAAACTCTCAATCAAACTTGTTAGACAGTTTAGGTGAAATTTGTGTGGAAAAAAAGTTCTATTTTAATCCTTATGTAGAAGGTGGGCTTTTTTTTTGGTGGGAGGTTATTTGGGTTAGCTTATTTCATTTAGAGTTCTTTGTATTTGATTATTTTTCTTTATTTAAATGTATTTGATTGTTTTTGTGTAATGCTGCTTTAAACATTTTATTTAACTTTTTTCAATTATTTTAGTAAATATAAACTGCTAAATACCTTTTCTCATCAGCAGTCTTGTGACTTCTATCAGTGTCTGGTTAAAGCTTGTGGGAGGAGTTGACCCTCTGTCTGGACAGTGCTGTTTGGTCCTTTGTTGATCATATGCACTCTCCAAAGAAGAACAAAGGGGCAGATTCACAGAGCAAGTACGCCAGCGTATCTACTGATACACCGGCATACTTTCAAATTTCCCGCGTCGTATCTTTAGTTTGAATCCTCAAACCAAGATACGACGGCATCTGGGTAAGATCCGACAGGCGTACGGCTTCGTACACCTTCGGAACGCAGATGCATTACTTCGGCGTCCGCTGGGTGGAGTTTGCGTCGTTTTCCGCGTCGGGTATGCAAATTAGCTTTTTCCGACGATCCACGAACGCGCGGTCGTCGCATTCTCTTACGTCGTCTGTAGTCGGCTTTTTCCGGCGTATAGTTAAAGCTGCTATTTTGTGGCGTATAGATAGACTTGCCATGTTAAAGTATGGCCGTCGTTCCCGCGTCGAAATTTGAATTTTTTTTTTGCGCAAGTCGTCCGTGAATAGGGATGGACGTAAGTCACGTCTAAGTTAAAAAAAATTATGTTGTTGCGACGTCATTTAGCGCAATGCACGACGGGAAATTTAGGAACGCCGCATGCGCAGTACGTTCGGCGCGGGAACGCGCCTAATTTAAATGATCCACGCCCCCTACCTGGATCATTTAAATTATGCGGGCTTGCGCCGGGGAATTTACGCTACGCCGCCGCAACTTTACAGGCAAGTGCTTTGTGAATCAAGCACTTGCCCGTAAAACTTGCGGCGGCGTAACGTAAATGCGATACGTTACGCCACCGCAGATCTACGTGAATCTGCCCCAAACTCTCTAGCAATACACACAAAATCGAGCATGTGCAGCTTGCCCTCAAAGCTCTGTTCTATCAGGAGATGGTTTGGGGACAGTGGAAGATGGCAAGGATCAGAGAAGATAGGATCAAACAGCCTTTTACACACAATGTGCAGGATTAATCCCTTAGGTTCCACAGTGAGTATAACTTTAAGCCCATGACACATCAAAAACCACCTTAAAGGGCAAGTTTACTTTTACAGAAGATGATCCATACATTGAATACAGTACTAGCAGACCGGAGAATGTAATCATCATTACGCTCGCAAAGCCAAGTGGTCATTGCTGGTTGCGGCCATGTTATTGTGCTGATCAAGTGACTGCTCGCAATTACAAGCATTTTTATGCTTGTGTGTGGATCATCTTCTGTAATCGTAATCGTACCTTTTAATTTTCCTTTCACCACTCACTCCAATACATTTCTTTAAAAATACCACACATATGCCGTGTACACACACACGGAATTTCCGACAACAAATGTTCGCTGGGAGCTTTTGGTCGGATATTCTGACCGTGTGTAGGCTCCATCGGACATTTTCTGGTTCTCAAATTTTTCCGACAACAAAATCCGTTCTCATAAAGTTCCGATCATGTGTGGACAATTCCGAAGCACAAAATTCCACGCATGCTCTGAATCAAGTACGAAATGGAAGCGCTCGGTCTGGTAAAACTAGCGTTCTTAAAGGAGATAGCACATTTGTCACGCTGTAACAAACTGAAAAGCACAAGGCTAAAAAGCGTGAATCGTCTCTCAAACTTCTACGAACACGAATGGTATTGAACTTCCCTTTTCTAGTGCCGTCGTACGTGTTGTACGTCACCGCGTTCTTGACGTTCGGAATTTCCGACAACATTTGTGTGACCGTGTGTATGCAAGACAAGTTTGAGCCAACATCCGTTGGAAATGTATCCACGGTTTTGTTGTCGGAATGTCCGATCGTCTGTACGTGGCATTAATCAATTTCTGCCTAATTTTGCTGAAGTTTCATGAAAATTAAAATTCTCACTAAGCTCTGCCCCTGCAAATTCTTACTGACCCATCACTATACCTAATACGCCACTAGTGATGTGCGGGTGATAAAAAGGAAGACAGTCACAACAGCCTCTAGGTGCCTGCAATTCATACCTAGACTTGTGTCTATACCAGGGATCTGCAATTAGTGGACCTCCAGCTGTTGCAAAACTACATGCCACTGCCTCTGGGTGTCATTCTTGTGGCTGTCTGTCTTGCTTTGACTCATGGGACTTGTAGTTCTGCAACAGCGGGAGGTCCACTAATTGCATATCCCTGGTCTATACTTTAATTTTTAGACCTTTAAAAATGTAAATTGGGTCACTAAGGGCTACACACATTTTAAGCCACTTTGACTAATGAAACTCCATATGCAGTTGTATCATTTGTAACAACTAATAGACTTTTTTGTTTTGCTTGCTATAGGTGTAAGTGCAGTGGCGGCTGGTGCTCAAAATTTTTGGGGGGGCGCAAACGGAAAAAAAATTGCAGCCTCACTGTGCCTATTAAATGCAACCACTGTGCCATCAATTGTCACCACTGTGCCATGCCATCAAACGCAGCCACTGTGCCATCAATTGTCACCACTGTGCCATGCCATCAAACGCAGCCACTGTGCCATCAATTGTCACCACTGTGCCATGCCATCAAATGCAGCCACTGTGCCATCAATTATTATCACCACTGTGCCATGCCATCAATTCGCACCACTGTGCCATCAAACGCAGCCACTTTGCCCCTCAATTGTCCCCACTCTGCCAATTGTCACCACTGTACCATCAAACGCAGCCACTGTGCCCCTCAATTGTCCCCACTCTGCCAATTGTCACCACTGTGCCCTTTAATTGTCGCCACTGTGTCCATTGTTGCCACTGTGCATGTCACTGTGCCCTTTAATTGTTGCCACTGTGCCCATTGTCACCACTGTGCCCTTTAATTGTCACCACTGTGCCCATTGTTGCCACTGTGCATGTCACTGTGCTCTTTAATTGATGACACTGTGCCCTTTGTCACCACTGTACCCATTGATGCCACTGTGCACTTTGACGCCTCTGTGCCCATTGTCGCCGCTGTGCCCTGTAAAATGCACTTACCTTTCTGCTTCCACGTCCCTCGATGTCCTCTATCGCCCTCGATGACGCTTCAGCCAATCAGGTTACCGATAACCAGAATTGATGAACCTCATTGGCTGAGACGGCCGTCAATCTTATACAAAGGAACGCACCCCCCGTACGTTCCGAAGATAGACATCCGGGAGCCGAGGGCTGTAATCGGAAAGCCTATCAGAGCCGCTGGCTCTGATAGGCACTTCCGCACAGCCAACCAGCTGCCGTTATTCAGGTAACCGGCGCCCAAGTTCCGGCCATCTGAATAGACCAGCGGCAGCTGGCAACAATAACATACATTCATGCAATGCATGAATGTATGTTATTTGCGAGAGCCAGAGGGGGCGGCGCTGCAGCGCCCTCTATAGACGGGCCGCCATCACTGCAGTATAAGTAAAATTACATTTTAGGGAAAATAAGTCTTAAAGGGCCCGTTTTTTTTGTGACTACAGGAGGGGACGGGGGAGGCGCCCGGGCGCCCCCTATGGACAGGCCGCCACTGTATTATAGAGAGTCATATGTTAAATCAATTGCCTCCAAGGTGATGCTGGACATATCTATTATCTGTGGATGGTAATGGCTGCTACTGTGTGTACTGATGTCTTGTATGAATAAATATGCTGTACAATTAGGACATATAACTATTGCATCAAAACTGAACTAGATGAAAACCTGTCCTTCACTTGCTGGAAAATGGTTTGCACAAATGAAAATGGCCTTCACAAGGTATTGTGCATGAAAATAAAATAGTGTATTACTGTTGTAGCTCAACTTACAATGCAGCAAAAAAAAACAAAAAAAAACAACCATAATTTTAACCTCTTCAGTGCTGAGCAAAAGTGATCAGATCTTTATTCCAAGCCTAAACATGCAAGGAATAACACATTTTTTGTTTTCTGGGTATAAAAGGTTGGCTAGACGAAATGTGACATATCCGCACAACTTCAATGGAATTTCCCATATTCTGTGTTCTATGACCATCTCATATGATTGTCAGCACCATCTAGTGGCCATAATTTGTTTTCAAATGTCTCAATCAGGAGAAAAAAAAATAGGACTTTGGCCACTAGATGTCACTTACAATAATACAAGATAGCTCCTGTATACAACACAGAATACGGCAAGTTTAGTTGGAGCTATGCGGATGTTTGTCACATTTATTTAGCAAATTTTTTTTACACGGACCCCTAAAAAATAAACACACAAACTCATTACGTTATAACCAAAAGGCAAGACTTTTACAATGGAATACCAACACCAAGGAGAAAACACTGGACAAAAATGCTGCACCATCTCAGGGAGGGAGGGGGGTATCCTCTAACAGTTCTAATGCCTCGTACACACGACCATTTTTTTCATCAGGGAAAAAAAAAAAAAAGTTTTACACAACGCGATTCCTCTCCAGCCTGACTTGCATACACACGCTCATGCAAAAAAACGTCTGACCAAAGCGCGGTGACGTACAACACGTACAACGGGACTATAAAGGGGAAGTTCCTTTCAAATCGTGCCACCCTTTGGGCTACATACTTGATTCTGAGCATGCACGTTTTTTCCCTTTGGAAAAGCATACACACAACCGTTTTTCGTGACGAAAAAAAGACTGACGTGAAACACGACGAGAAAAAAAGAGAGCTGGTTTCAATTTTTTTGCGGGCAGTTTTTTCGTTGAGTTCTTAAATTGCTCTGTGTTTATCATATAAAGACAATTTAGTGCTTAGCAGATGTCTTTTTTTAAGGACACCTCACGTCAACTAAAAATTAATTTGGACATCTTTAAATGTCATCCAACCAACCCAAATACCATGAAGAACACCACAACGGCATTTCAGCAAACCTTACCCTTTATAGATAAGCTTCGCAAAATTAGGGCTGTTTTGAGAAAATAGAATTAGTTCAGAATAACGTGCTGAGTTTTGGCAAGTAACATTTCTCAGATGGCAGCCTACAGAGGGTGGACAGAACCCTTGGCTCATTAATACTACCTGTCAACGGATCCTTGGGATAATACAGGTGTTAACTAGGGTCTGCTCAATGAAAGACGATGCAAATGAGAAAATAACCTTGCCTATTAACTAGCTCACAAAAATGGCAGTTGGAATGTGATTGGTTGCAAGGGTCAATGGGTTTGATTCACTAAATGCAAATAGACTGTGCCCCTTGCAAGTACAGTTGCACTAGTTCTCCGTGGTAAATGTGATGTAGTAAAGCTTCACCTTGTAAAAAATACTAAATCAGGTACAAGGAAAATAAGAATTTTTGCTTGCATATGATTGGATAAGAGAAATCAGCAGAGCGTTAATGCATTTACTGAGCTCTGAGACAAATGAGCGCAAATGCACTTGCAAAGTGCACAGTCTATTTTTCTTCAGTAAATCCACCTCAATATCTCCTTTTCCATCTCATCTGGTGTGTAGGGTATGTAATCAGTGTTGTGTTCATTGCGTGGTGACATTAATGTAAGTAAAATGGCTGGGAATGCTCAAAATAACTGATTTGTCATTGAACACTACTTCCTTCCTTCCTCCTATAGGTTTTTTTTTTTATGCAATAGCAAGTACCTAACTCCCCTGTATGCATCTGGGGTACTCTTTCTTCCAACTATTTCCTAGTTGGTAGACTGAATTCTAACCCCTGAATTACAATGTTTGGCACACAGAACTATTGTAATTTTATGGCAGCACCATAAGGTCAGATTTCACCAGCAGGTGCCATCACAGGTGTCATTTGGAATCTCTGTTTTAATAAAAAGTCTACATAAATTTCCCAGGAATTCTATATAAAAAGAGTAGAGGGAAATATTCTGTAGAGCACTGAAGAGCAAAAAGGAGTCTTATGCCTTGTACACACGATCAGGCTTTTGCCTGGCCAAAAGCACATCGGAATTCTGATGGAATTCCACCAGATATTTAAACTCAGATGGAATTCATCGGAATTTCCAATGGGGCATACACACGGTCGGAATTTTCTATGGAAAACGTCAGTCTGAATTTTTCCATCGGAAATTCCGATCGTGTGTACAGGCTTAAAAGTGATACTAAACGCTTGTTTAAAAAATATCCTATTCAAGAATTTATTCTTAGCTTGATCATACCTTATATTACTCTTATGTGCAAAAACAATAAGGATATGGACAGCCGCACTCCAGTAACTTGAAAAAAGACGTGCCCTTTATTGGGTACAGGAAAAAATGCACTACAGATATCAGCACACAGTGGGATAAACAGCTGACGCGTTTCGCATTGAGTGTCAATGCTTAATCATAGCTATGATTAAGCATTGACACTCAATGCGAAACGCGTCAACTGTTTATCCCACTGTGTGCTGATATCTGTAGTGCATTTTTTCCTGTACCCAATAAAGGGCACGTCTTTTTTCAAGTTACTGGAGTGCGGCTGTCCATATCCTTATTGTTTTTGCACATCCTGTGCATTGCCAGCACCCATCTGCTTCTGAGTGGACATCAATTACCCTAGTGAGCTCACCTGGAGCGGCAGCTCTCTTACCTGCTTATATTACTCTTAGCCTAATCTAAATTACTTTTTTTTCTGCTGTTTTCTGACTTCCTGTTAGAGGGTGGCTACATTTGTTCTCCATGGTCCTACTATATGTAGGAATGTAGCTACCCTTTCTTGCTCTCAAGCAATTAAATACTATGGAATTTACGGTCCTCAGATACAGTTAAAGTGTTACTAAACCCACAACAGTAAAAATGATATGCAGTAAAGCATGCTTGTTATACTCACTGCGGATAGAACTAAGGAAATTTGACTTTTTCCTTTTCATTTAACTGTATGTTTTGAATTATTTTGATACAACTTTATACTATTGGAAATGCTATGATAACATTTTAAAGGGCCATTTAATAATGTTGTTACAAACAATTTTACGTGTTTAATTGTTTAAAAAAAAAAAAATTCTACAATAAAAACTCTAAGGGCCAGATCCAGAAAGAAATACATTGGCGCAGCGTATCAGAGATACACTACGCCGCCGTACCTTACCTGGCGCATTTTCGAATCCTCAGCGAGTTCGCGCTGTAAGTTACGGCGGCGTAGTGTATTTCTGGCGGAGGATTTCAAATTGGGCGGGTTTCATTTAAATGAAGTGCGTCCCCGTGCCGAATGAAATGCGCATGCGTCGTCCAGAAATTTCCCGCCATGCTTTGTGCGAAATATCGTCGCAACGACGTCATTTTTTGACATTAGACGTGAGTTATGTCCATCCCTATTCACGGACGACTTACGCAAAAAAACAAAATTTCAAATTTAGATGCGGGAACGACGGCCATACTTAACATGGCAATTCTATCTATACGCCGCAAAATACCAGCTTTAACTATACGCCGGAAAAAACCGACTACAGACGACGTTAGAAAATGCGACGGCCGCGCGTACGTTCGTGGATCAACGTAAATCGCTAATTTGCATACCCGACGGGGAAAACGCCACCCAGCGGACGCCAAAGTATTGCGTCTTAGATCCGAAGGCGTACGAAGACGTACACCTGTCGGATCTAACCCAGAAGCCGTCGTATCTTGTTTTGAGGATTCAAAACAACAATACGACGCGGGAAATTTGAAAGTACGCCGGCGCATCAGTAGATACGCCGGCGTACTTTGTCTGTGGATCTGGCCCTAAAAGTCCAATTTCCTTAGTTTGTAGTTATATCTACATATGCTCAGTTTGGTGTGTATTGCTAGAGAGTTTTTTTTTGGGAGGGTGCATGTGATCAACACAGGGCCAATTAGCACAGAGGGTCAGGGGTCCTGCAGCCTCCTAGAACAGTCAGAGTAGAATGAAAACTCCTCCTACAAGCTTTAACCAGACACTGATAGAAGTCACAAGACTGCTATATACTGCTGATGAGAAAAGGTATTTAGCGGTTTATATTTACTAAAATAATTGTATTTCCATGTTCTGTGTACTGTGGGAGACCAGATAAAGTGAATGCAGGTTACTGGGTTTAGTGTCACTTTAGTTTTGCTTTAAAGGGTCACTAAAGGAATTTTTTTTTTTAGCTAAATAGCTTCCTTTACCTTACTGCAGTCCTGGTTTCATGTCCTCATTGTTCGTTTTTGCTTTCATGTTGCTGTAAATCCTCTCTGTTCTGGACACTTCCTGGTTGTCTGTTTCCTGATCACAGTACTGGGAGATTTCTCACGGTGGTCACTAATCAAGGATGTGTGATTACTGTGTGTAAAACGAAACTGGATTGGTGCTGAGGAGTTTTAGACAAAGTATCACTGCTCTCTATTGGCTGACTGCCCTCTAGTGGCTCTCTGTACATCAGAGAACCAGCAAACAACAGCAAAAACGAAACTACACTGCAGGCACATTATATGATTGTTTTTTTATCTATTTTTAATCATTTTTAAAAGGAATCCGTTAACTATGGTGTCTCTATGCCCTGTAAACAGTCATTTCAGCAAAAAAAAAAAAATTCCTTTAGTGACCCTTTAAGCTATATTAAAACAGGCTCTTTTTTTTTTCTTTACTTTGGAACTTTCTAGATCAATACTCCATGCAGGCCTTTACAGCACACATGATTAGTGTTCTCCTAAAGCCGTCCAACTTCCCTGATGCAAAACACGCACTAATGTAATTCAGCTGTATCCAGAGAACGCGGTTTATTTTGTTCATGTAGTGTAACACATTCAATATCATTATCACAATGTGTTACAAATTCCCACCTCACACACATGACTAGCGGTGCACTAATTGCTAATTGTTTTAACAACAGTAGAACAATCTACTTCCCAGAAACGTTTCTTGTCTTCTGCATTTGTTTTTTTATGCACGGCTGTGTTCTGTAAACCCACCACATTTTTCCCCTTGCTGTTATCCCCAGAAAATGAATTTTTAGAGCCAACGTAAAAGTTTAATCATTTAAACCAGTTACAATCAGCGATAAGCCATAATCTGTGCTGTTCATCACTGTTTTATGTAGCAATAAATATGTGAAGCCACACACTAAATGAGGGCTGATCGTAGCTGTCAAGAGAAACATATACATGTCATTTATGGAAGTGAATAAAAAAAAAGCATCCCGTTATGCCCATGGTAAAGATTATTCAAAATCAAGGGCTATGAAGTTGTGTTTATTAACAATGGAAACGCATTGTATTGATGGAGAACAGGCAAGGTCAGCAGGGCTGGGATAGGAGCATAAAGTAGCCCTGCCATATAAAGTACACTCACGCCAATATTTATAGACCAGACTTTTCTACATGTAGAATAATATTCTGCTTATATATGAAAATAGCTGATTAAATGTTGGGCCTAGTTATTGTGAATTTATGAGCAAATGTTGAAACACGAAAAAAAGAAAAAATCGAAAACGGCTCTTTTGGCAAAGGATTGTAAAATTGCAACTGTGGCTTTGAAAGTTGACGAGCGAGCACATTACAGCTTTATTGAATCTGTCCAACAAATACATAAAACAAAAATGTACTGCAAAGTGGATTTGCCTTTTGTAAATAACCCCCATAGTTTAGATCATAGTGTGTTCTAGATAGTCCTGAAGCCTCCTAGGATGTGGGAAAGCTGGAGCCAAGTCATTCTAGCCTAGGTGAGAAAGGTAAAAGCACTGTATTAAAAAAAAGGTATTAAAAAAATGAACTGTAGTAGTAGTACAAAAGGAGTAGCAAGTACAAAAGGAAGGGCGTTTTGAGAGTGTCCTAGGACTCCAAAAATCAAAGCACTCAACTATTATCACTTTGCTTGCTGTTCCACATCAAGCTGACACACACAGGGCCGGATTCAGATACAATGGCGTATCTGTCCGGCCCGCGTAACGTATCTCCGATACGTTACGCCGCTCTAACTTTGGGCGCGAGTTCTTTATTCAGAAAGAACTTGCGCCCTTAGTTACGGCGGCGTAACGTATGTGTTGCAGCGTAAGGCCGCGTAATTCAAATGTGGAAGGCGTGTTTTATGTTAATGTGTGGTGACCTGACGTGATTGACGGTTTTTACGAACGGCGCATGCGCCGTCCGTGTACATATCCCAGTGTGCATTGCTCTAAATGACGTCGCAAGGACGTCATTGGTTTCGACGTGAGCGTAAATTACGTCCAGCCGAATTCACGAACGACTTACGCAAACGACGTAAAATTTGTTGAAAAAAGACGTGCTCTTTATTGTAAAAAGGAAAAAATGCACAGCACACAACAGCATACAGTGGGATAGACAGCTGACGCGTTTCGCATTAACAACTAATGCTTAGTCATAGCTACAAATGAAATACAAAATTCTCAATATATACATATGAGGGTGTAAACTTTCCAGGTCCCACCCAGCCTCTGATTAGCTCCAGTAATTAGCTGGATGCAAACCACATGCAGGGGGGGGAGGGAAAGAAAAGAAAAACCCAATGTCCAAAACATATGTGCAAGCTGTAAAGCTCATAAACAAACAAGATACAATATATGTAAAATATATAAAAAAGGATTATATATATAGATGAAGGGCATAAAAGTGAATATGAACACACAAAACCACAAGAAGGCCGACAACCTATTAATAAACCCTGCAAGTGAGGTTGCATATTAGATAAAAAGTCAAAATATGGTACACCTGTATAGAAATAAAGTAAAGAAAAATAAACAGAAGTAAAGGTAATGAACAGTGATGTGTGTAAACCATAAAGATCATGGGAAGTGTCAAAGTATATGCAATGATACAGTGAATGTGAAAAGTATAGCTGTATTCAATGCGTGTCAAAAAATGACAGTGGTGATAGTAATCGTGGTCATAAAGACCACCAAGTAAATGAGCATTGGGGTACATCGTGAAAAAAAGAAGTAAAAAAGACAGAACTACTGTGACGGCGGTGGGCATGAGAAATGGAAATAAAACGTCTGTGTATATATAACCAATGAAAAGTTCCAAGAAGAGAGAACAATATCAAAGCAATGATATGTGCGGGAGGATTCCCAGCACAGAGCGTGTGGCTAATTACCGGTAAATAAAATATATATACATATGGTGAATGAAGTGTGTCCTGTGATATGTTTTATGGTCGGAAAACAAAGAACAAGTTGGTTCGAAGTGACCGACAGTATCGTTTGAAAGAACTAATAAGTGAGATGCCTACAATATGTAGGCATAATGAAAATGGAGTAAAGAATGCACCATGATGATGAACATAAGAAGTATGAGTCCAACCAATGGTGGTATACATATGTGATATTGTGTATGAAATAGTGAAAAACACAGTAAAAAGTCAATAATAATAAAGCAAAAAGTAACAGGGTTTGAAACAATTTATATCACTGTAGCAGTGTAACATCCCACAGATATGCTTATGTGTATCTCAATAGAGATGATTATTCGGTTGTGCAAGCTAGTAAAAATAAAACCAATAAGGCTGTTATGTTACGGCACGGGGAATATGTATGGTATGCATAAAAGTTTTTGTTGGGAAGAGTAAAATATCTTAAAACCCTGAAACTGATGGGATTGCCATGAGTATTCAAAAATTAAAATCTTGTTTATATATCATTTTATATTTGTGGGTAAAACAAAGTAAAAAGGTTTAATAAAGCAGAAGCCTCAAACCAGGGGACAACATACAGGCTCTATAAGTGTTCATGCAAAAAGCCTCAAAGTGTAAAAAATGGGCTATGTGGACACATATAGAGACAAAGTATACCTGAGAGAATATATATAAGCAATGAAGTGGGACATATCAAGAGATGAGGACCTGAGAATATATACTTGTCGAAGATGGTGAAAAATTGGTGTGTGAGATCTAGTGGTGTCTGTAAAGACCACATAGACCTTATCATGTATAAGGCATCATATAAATAGATGAGCACGTGCACATATGAACATGTTCACACACAGTTATTATATGTAAGAATTGTAAGAATAAGACAAGTATATTGGTAAATCAAAGACATGTGTGTGGTGTCTATCCAACTCGCGCATACATAATTATGTGCGTGCTGCTGGAGGAGACAAACCAACACACATGGTATGCACAGATGTGCATCAAAGAAAATACCAGTCCAGATAGCAAAATATGAGAAATGGGTGGGTGAAACAAAGAAGAGAGAAAAAAAAAAAAAAAGGGAGGTAAAAAAAGAGGGGGGGGGGAATGGGAGGTAAAAACAAGGAACTCAGAGATACGACGGTGTATCTCTTTCTGAATCTGGCCCACAGTATTTTTAAAACACAAAGTATGAATTGGCTGTATCCCAAACCTAAGTCTTGAATAGGGGGAATATCCATTTGCTGATTTTACATAATTTTTACACTAAAAAAAAACTACTGAACAGCTACACTCATTAAATTTTGGCCACTTCATTCACCAACACAAGGTTTTGATTTAAAGAAAGACACTTTTTTTTTCTCCTTATCCTCCCTCCCACATCTTCATCCCTCACCCTCTTCTCTTTAAGTCTTCACTCTTTTTTAAGCTGCCTGTGCCCACCTAATGGGTCTAAACATTTAGCTTTTATTAGGATGCTTCCTACAGCTGATGTTTACGTGAGCTGCATCCATGTGTCATAGTTGGGCTTTGTCTCTATCTTTCATGTTCTGTTTTTCTTTGATATACAAAAGGAGTATGACAGCAGAGCAATACCTAGGCGTTTTTTTTTATCTTGTTGTTAAGACTACTAGACCAGAATTATACCATTTACCGCAGGTCAATGTAATTGCACTACAAACCAGGTGGACTCTTCTGCCTGGAGGATTACTGTGTGTACTTGATCTAGTTTACCTTTGTATGCATTTTGTTTATTGCACCCGTTTTGCCTGTATGTCATGTATCATACTGATGGATTGTTGGATATTTTGCTATTGTTCCCAATAAAAAACGTATAAAGCAAAAAAGAAAAAGAAGGACCTGTGGCGAAAGCGGATGTCCGGCCCCTGCCCCTCTTACCAACTCATGGTATGGCTCACACCATGATGTCACTTACATAACAATGCCACTCTCAACTACACCCAGCCTAAAATACTTTTCAGCTTGGGAGACCCCAATCTAGGTGCCAGCAGCCTGGGAGCAATTGTCACTGGGTTCAAGTTAATTAAGCAATTAACACTTTAACTGCCTCCTGTGACGTTTACTGAAGATTTGAAACTTCCACAAGATTAGCAATATTTTTTTTTTTAAATAAACATCTGTACCAGGGCTCGACAAATCCCGGTCGCCAGGTCGCCATGTTAACTAGAAATAGGGTCCTGGTGACTTGGCTTGGAAGGGGGGCAAAAAAAAAAAGTTTTTTTTTGTGAGCTGGCGCCATCTGGTGGTGAGCCGTTGGTATTACAAGTTATTTCCACCAGATGTGTAAGCTGGCGCCATCTTGTGGTGGCCGTTGGTATTACAAGTTAAGCATTACAAGTAAAACAGCAATTCTAATGTAATTTTTCACTATTTTTCACTATTTTCACTGCCATCTTCTTCCCTCTAATTAGAACCCCCAAACATTATATATATTTTCTATCCAAACACCTTAGAGAATAAAATGGCAATCGTTACAATACTTTCTGTCACGCCGTATTTGCGCAGCGGTCTTACAAGCGCACTTTTTGGGGAAAAAATTACACTTTGTTTAATAAAAAAATAAGACAACAGTAAAGTTATGCCCATTTTTTTTAATATTATGAAAGATAATGTTACGCCGAATAAATTCATACCCAACATGTCACGCTTAAAAATTGCGTCCGCTCGTGGAATGCCGACAAACTTTTACCCTTTAAAATCTTCATAGGCGACGTTTAAAAAAATCTACAGGTTGCATGTTTTGAGTTACAGAGGAGGTCTAGGGCTAGAATTATTGCTCTCGCTCTACCAATCGCGGCGATACCTCACATGTGTGGTTTGAACACCGTTTACATATGCGGGCGCTGCTCACGTATGTGTTCGCTTCTGCACGCAAGCTCGTCGGGACGGGGCACGTTTTCTGGCTCCTAACTTTTTTAGCTGGCTCCTAGATTCCAAGCAAATTTGTCAAACCCTGATCTGTACACACTGTCACCGCAGACAGGTATGTTCAGAGATTTATCATATACATATACTTCAAGAGACAGGGATTATTTTCATTTGCATTAAAAGCTTTAGAGACAATTTGAACACTTTTCAAAATAGGGTTTAATTATGAAAAGGTCAAAGTGGTGCAAATAAAATATTTACAGAAAACGAAATAAGGAGACAATAAAACAACAGAGTAAGAAAATAAGTTGAAAGGGACGAACACTTGCAAATCCTGGTTTCAGCGAAATAGGAAAAATGGTACAGTGGCTCTCATAAATCCTGTTAGGTGTTTCTTGGTTTGATGTTAATGTTGGCTATCAAACTGTCCTGCATTCCCTTTTTCTCTGGTATCAAAGGGGTAGTGACAAAGGCCATCTGACCAATTAAGCATCTGAGGTGTGGTTTCTGGGATGTCATTATGTTTATGTCCCAAATATGGTTTTATATAGGTACTCAGATAATTGTTCAGCCTCAATTCAGCTTCAAAATGAATATAAACTTGACAGATTCTGGATGCCCAGTTTGCCTACTAAATGAATAGGGCTGGATCTTCTCTCAGTACTCCTAGGGCAGCGGTGTTTTTGCTTAAAATGCCACAAATTAACTGAGGGAGCTAAATATGTCTATATTTTGGCCTTGCTATCATTGTTTTAGAAGTTATGGAACATACTGGGATGATGGATTCTACCGAGATACAGATATGTGTACTATGTGGATTCCAACTGAGGTATTTATGACCCAATGTCTGTTAACTCTCTTGTCACTTAAGCAGGAAAGCTCAACAGTTTTATGGCTCCTGAGATGTGTATTGATAGATTGATAAGAGATGTCTGCCATGCCATTAAGGGTTGTGGATTGTATGAACTGAAAGGAAGGGGCGAGAGGAAAAGGTCACTGTACTTATGCCCTTCACATGACAACATGGCTGAGATGAGCTGAGACATGAACAAAATGGATGTCGCATACAGCTTTTTATCGGCCCAAAGCACACAACCATAACAGAATCCCTAACTTGGAAGGTTCTATGTGAGCAGCCTGATCCTATATGAACATTAACATTTTACATAGTTTTGATGAACCCTCTTCTCAATTCCAATCCAAGGGCCTACACAACCACAACAGAAGTTGTTTATAAAAAAGTCCAAACAGCCAGAAAAGAATGGGTGCACACAACATGTATGTTGTTGTTGTGCTTGTGCCAATCTCTGTGTGTGAATGTGGTGTTGTTTCTCAGTGAGTATAAATGACTTGACCTTCATTCTATTGGTTGCTGTCTTCTGTATGAGCAATAGCAAGTTTGGATGGGCAACTCAGACTAGTGTTTTATCCTGATAGATGATCTGACTTGCAAATGCATAAAACATACAATATCTCAATTTACAGTCTTGTGCAGTTCACATTTTGGCAAGTTTGTGTTTAAGTCTAGATAGATGTAGCGTCTGCAAAATGTCAATCACAATTGCTGTGGGTGTAACTGCAGTGATGTTATGAATCCAACAGACTCCTCCCATCAGGCAGTGCACAGAAGGACAAACAATGTGCATAGTCAGGTGATCTCTTTTTTCTCCTGTTTAAAGGTAGAAAACCTCAGATACATGTTAAAATAGCGACACAAAGTGTTAAATCAGTTTTGCCGCTTTTATTGGACTGTAGGTGGCAAGTTTAAAGGTAAACTGAAAAAGAAAGAGATCCAAGTCTAATAAGAATGATAGGGTCAAGGGCAGCTATGTGAATAATTGGTTTTTCTAGTGTTATCTTTTAAATCTGAAGGGAAAGGCCTGAGTTAAGGGTTTGATCAATGAGGATATAGAAGGGAAAATAACTAAAGCTTTTAAGATATTTGGAGATAACAGGAGTCATGGGGTCAGGCTGGAGGGGTTATTCTGATAAGATACAATGCTAACAACTTTACACGTTTACAAGACATGTCTTTTTATCCAAGACCTGCTTTGTGTGCCGCTCAGTCTCTACTGGAGGAGGTGCAAGTCCTATGACATCCACCGCTGGAAGTGCTGGTTCAGGAGGGAGCTCATCCCGGCTCCTGCAATGGCTCAGAGTGAAGAGGAAGTCTCCAAATGACCAACCAAACATGACATTACTGGTGTGTGGTGTGTGTGGCAGCCTCAGTCTGGACTCCAGCTAACCACACCCCCAACGCATTTCGCTCTTCCCCCAAAGCTTATTCATGTCTTTTTATCCACTACTCTAATACACAACTGAATAAACAAAAGTCCATTCCCAGCCTTTTAAAAGCACAGGAAAGGGATAAAGTTTTTATTGATGTATCCGATTTACCTTCACTATTTGTACTCCAAAGGTAAAGACAGCAAAAAAAAAAAACCCTCAGAGGTCTTCACCCTTCCACTCTCGACAAAAATATATTTTTACTGTTACTGCTCTCTGTATGTGAGATATAATGCTTTAATTCCTTTCCTAATGAGCATATGGGAAATAAAATGGAATTCTTCACAACAGAGAACTGATAGAAGTTACAACTTTTATCCACGCTATGCTGGATTGGGCTTTAAAGTACCTGTTCAGTTTTGATAAAGTCCTATATGCTTTCCACATCTGATTGCATACAAATAACACAGCCTTTCTTAACTAGGGTGCTGTGTGGGTTTGTCAGAGGTGCCCTCAACCTATGATACATACTGTATTTTCGATGTCACAGAAATGGACACATGTGCAGCATCATGCACCCCCCCAGCACAAATACCAAGCTATAACCCACAGCTCCTGGTCTCAGATTAACAGTTGGGAGCCAGAAAGAATGGCTCATAATCACATTATTACTGGTCAATTACTAAAGAAGTTTGTCTAAACGAAAAAACAAAAAAGGACCCAATTTAAAAAATATATTTTAAATAGATCAGGGTTTGATCTAGGTTAGTGTCAGTGTGTTTTAAGTAAAAAAAAAGTTTTATATTTACTGTAAGTGTATTTAAGTGGGGAAAAAAATAAAAGCAAAATGGTTAAATTGTTTCTTGGCCCTACTACAGATTCAGACAACAAATTAAGGAACACAATTGTATAACGATGTATGTCAGATGGTGAATTATGTTAGTGGCATTAAATATACAGCAACATTTTACAAAAATATGTTTTTTTTCCCACTATTTTGTGCCAGTTTTTCCATGAAAAAAAAATGATATCCAAAAAAGATATCTAACAATATTTACCACCAAATGAATGCCCAATGTGTCCTGAAAAAAACAAAAAGGGTATAATAAACCTGGGGTGCTTTTGCATACTTTTACTTGCAAGAGAAAGGCATAATAAGCTAGTATAGCATAGCATACTAGCTCATTATGAAATACTCACCTTAGATCGAAGCCCCAGCAGTGGTCCGGGCACACTGCTCTGCCCGACGACATGTCTCCCGGAGTTATTTCCAGGTATCGTGGACTCCGGCTCTGTGATTGGCTGGAGCCGTGATGATGTACCTCCCACGAGCGTGGGAGCCGCCGGTAACCGCACATCAGCTGAAGCAACGGCACGAGCTGATGTGCGGTTGGCACATTCTGATACAGTGGATAGCCCCTAAACCGTGGAGGTTTAGGAGATATCCACGTTAGCTACAGGTAAGCCTTATTATAGGCTTACCTGTAGGGAAAAGTGGTCTGTATGGGTTTACAACCACTTTAAAGTGTGTTGCGTCTGAAATAAGAATGAGAACCACTAGGATAACATGCAGTATCATATGACATATAACAGGAAACTGAAGCCTTTACTAGCTTTTCAGAACCCTTGATTTGTCCTACTCCTGAAGAAAGTGGAACTTGTTCCTGTGGTCACATCAGCCTAGGTATGTACAAGTAAGTATAGGAAAGGTAAGTATGAACTTCACCAGGGAGTTTATGACCTGTGGTATCATATACCTTTCTGCAATTAAAAGAAAAAAGTACTCTTTTCCTTCTGTAGAAGCCGATTGGTCTTTGAAGAAAACTCTACATTTCATATACATTCATCTTTCAGATCATTTCTCAGGCCGCGTACACACCATCGGTCCAAACCGATGAAAACGGACCGAAGTTCAGTTTCATTGGTCCAAACCGACCGTGTGTACGGCTCATTGGACAAAAACTATAGAACTTGCTTTAAAATCGAACCGATGGACCACTGACCGATAGGTCCAAACCGATTGTTTGTAAACAAAAGCATTGGTTCAAAACCCGCGCATGCTCAGAATTAAGTCGACGCATGCGTGGAAGCATTGAACCTCATTTTTTTCATCACGTCTTGTGTTTTACATCACCGCGTTCTGACCCGATCGGATTTTGAACTGATGGTTCATCAGACCGCTTCAGCGGTGAACCGATGAATACGGTCCGTCGGACCATTCCCATCGGATGGATCGACCGTGTGTACGCGGCCTCAGACCTAAGCTACATGGGCTATTTGCACAGCTAAAATTGTCACAAATATGTTCAAACTATATTACAATTTCCCTAAATCGATAACAACAAATTAAGCACTTTTTATTGATGTTGCAACTGTAAGTTATTGCATGTGGACACATAATAATACTGGACAGTGTGATCCCTATATGAGTGAAGTTTATTGCAATTATTGGAAACATTACTGGAATCTAGAAGACTTTGAAGGAAACAAATCGGGAAGATTGGTACAACCAAAACTCCATGTGTCTTTTGATTTTTCCTTTTACTTCATCATACCTATATATTAAATATGGGTTTTGTAACAGCATTTACATTTTGGAGATGAAAGCCAAGTAAAAAAAAACAAAAAAAACAAAATATATATATAAAAAATTACCCTGTTACTGTTTTGTATTTTACATACAAATTCAAAACTGTGTTACCTCTCTCTATTAAGAAAACTACAATCATGTCTTATAAAATTTAACAGACTACAATGCATAAGTATCATATCCTGATTAAGGCCACTGCAGGGAAGACGACAGCCAATTCTGCTCCTCTCAGCTGGCTGATACGCAGCGCTGAGATAGGTCATGCTCCCCATCAGCATTGTGCAACCATACAGTAATACCGCCACATGTCCTATTAGAGTTTTGTCTTCAGAGATTGTCTCTGTAGCCACTGCTGCAGGCACCTCCTAATGGAATTACATAATAGCAGGTATGTCATCTAAATCTGGACAAATTGGATTCACTTGTCAAGTGCCACAGAGTCAAAACTAACAGAATATCAAATATGTTATCAATGGTCAACTAAAAATGTTCCTTTGTAAGCGTTTTCTGAGATGGCCACGTTCTTACTGTTCTTATCGAGCTGCCAGCAAAATTTCACACTTGCTGGTAAGATTGTCGAGTTGAGCTGGAAACCAGTGTTGCAGGAAAAAAGATACTGAACTAAAGACATAATCTGAAAGCAAGTCGATAACACTCTTAAGAATTCCGGTCTCAAGTCAACAAGCAGAGTTGCTATGAGCAGTCCTGTTTGAGAGATATTGAAGAGCTATCTCTTCCTATGCTTCAAAATACAAAAAGTTGTTAAATAGACTCGGTCATCAAAAAAATGAGGCACCCTTCACATACCTGCAGAAGTTTATGCTGTAATGGCCTAACCCTTGAATGTTCTGACAGGCATAACTCTGATACCTATGGGTAGTATGGGGGTTTGCCATTACCTCTCCCTCCCCCATAAAAATGTATTGGCCTATCACTATGAAAGTCAGTCATTGGCCTGTCTGAGTGGACCAGGGTTCAGCCAGAGGTTCTTGTAGTCACCACTTGTAAGATCAGAAAAGTCTTGTTTTTGCCCCAAGTGGTTTTCAAATAATTGCTTCCTAATAAGATTTTTAACTCAGGCTTCATCAAGTTGGATCAGTTGTAAGTCTCCCCAGTTGCAGCTTTCCCCACAAGCCTATATTTCAGTAAACCGTAAAATGCGAATCTCACTTGTTACCCATTTTGGTTTCTTGAAATTACTTAACACAATCCATGAGAGGCAAAGGTGTACCTAGCTCTCCCTTTACACAGCAGACTGTACTTACCGTTCCTTCCCTCTACTATCGCTCTGTTGGGCTGCAGGAATAAAAGTGAAATACCAGGCATAAGGGTATGTGTGAGCATGTTACTCACTCCCCATTTAAGATGTGACCTTTCTTGTGATTGTCCCAGAGCTGTCGTATGTGAAAGGGGAAGAAGATTACACAGGAATCATTTCCCCAGTCCTCATGGCTGATTAGAGCAAAAGGGGAGCGAAGAAAGGTAAGTATATGTTGCTGAAGGGGGAAAAAGTGACCCTTTACTTTGGGTAAAGTAAAGATTTATTTTAATATATGGAAGTTAGAGAAACAGAAGCACAGAATGTTGCCAAAATGCTAAAAATGTATATAGCTAAAACCACCAGACATTTTAATACCTCTCTGTGCTGTGTAATAGAAATAATTTGGTAGTTCTGTACCTGACAACCGGAAAAATGAAAAATAATGCTTCTGTGCTCAACCCTTCTACTATCAAACTAATTGGAAACATATCTTGCTGACAGATTAGTGGAAGTTCCTCTTGTATCCAGAAAAAGTGGTTACATATACTGTAGGTTCTATCTTTTTTCATTATTTTATATGTGCCTAACTATTAGAGGCATGGACACCCAATAAAGTAAGTCATTAGCAGTGTTCACACAGAGAGACGTATATACCCAATAAGTCATTAGTAGTGGTCACAAACAGCGGCATAGACACCCAATAAAGTAAGTCATTAGCAGTGTTCACACAGAAAGACGTATATACCCAATAAGTCATTAGTAGTGGTCACACACAGCGGCATGGACACCCAATACAGTAAGTCATTAGCAGTGTTCACACAGAAAGACGTATATACCCAATAAGTCATTAGTAGTGGTCACACACAGCGGCATGGACACCCAATACAGTAAGTCATTAGCAGTAGTCACACAGAGACGTATACACCCAATAAGTCATTAGTAGTGGTCACACATAGATCCTTTTTTTACTTAAATGTTTTTTATCTTCCATATGTGCCCAACTATTAAAGGGGTGAACATATAAGTCATTAGAAGTTTATTTTTTTTTTTTATTCTCCCACATGCACCTATTAGGAGCATGGACACCCAATACAGTAAGGGCCAGATTCTCGTAGGAGAGCGTATCTTTGCGGCGGCGTAACGTATCCGATTTACGTTATGCCTCCGCAATTTACGTTACGCCGTCCATGGAATTTCCCAGTGTGCATTGCTCCAAAGTATGCCGCAAGGACGACATTGGTTTTGACGTGAACGTAAATAACGTCCAGCCCCATTCACGGACGACTTACGCAAACGACATAACTTTTTCAAATTTCGACGTGGGAACGACGGCCATACTTAACATTGGTACGCCACACTTACGCCACCATATAGCACGGGTAACTATACGCCGGGAAAAGCCTAACGTAAACAGCGAAACTTTACTGCGTCGGCCGGGCGTACGTTCGGGAATTCGCGTATCTAGCTAATTTGCATACTCGACGCGGAATTCGATGGAAGCGCCACCTAGCGGCCAGCGTAAATATGCAGTTACGATACGACAGTGTAACACAGTTAAGCCAGTCGGATCTACGGGAAATCTATGCGCAACTGATTCTAAGAATCAGGCGCATAGATACGACTGCGCAACTTAGAGATACGACGCCGTATCTGGAGATACGCCGTCGTATCTTGTTTAAGAATATGGGCCTAAGTCTTTAGCAGTGTTCACACAGAGAAACATATACACCCAATAATTTATTAGTAGTGGTCACGCATAGGTCCTTTTCTTACTTTAATTTTTTTATCTTCCATATGTGCCCAACTATTAAAGGACTGAACATCGAATAAGTCATTAGAAGTAGTCACACATAGTTAAGATTTTTTTTTTTATTCTCCCACATGCACCTATCAGGAGCATGGACACACTGAGGTTAATCCAAACAGATGAGAATGGTCCGACGGGCCGTTTCCATCGGTTCACCGCTGAAGTGGCCTGACGGTCTGATGTGCGTACACACCATCGTTCCAAAAACCGATCAGGTCAGAACGCGGTGACGTAAAACACACGACGTGCTAAAAAAAAAAATGAAGTTCAATGCTTCCAAGCATGCGTCGACTTGATTCTGAGCATGCGCAGTTTTTGAACCAATGCTTTTCTGTACTAACCATCGGTTTGGACCGATCGTTCAGCGGTCCATCGGTTCGATTTTAAAGCATGTTTTTAAATTTTGGACCGAAGGACAACAGACCGATGGGCCATACACGCGGTCGGTTTGGACCGATGAAACTGAACTTCGGTCCATTCTCATCAGTTTGGAACGACCGTGTGTACGCGGCCTAAGTCTTTAGAAATAGTCACACAGGTTTTAATTTTTGTTACTCTTTCACACTTGCCTAACTTTTAGAGGCATGGAAACCCATTACGTCATCAGAAATGGTCACACATACAATAGTGTGTCAATCTCGCTCCTTTTCTCAGGCGAGATGGGGAAAAGCCGACATAGAAGCGACGGGGATCTGACTTGGATTCGCGCCAATTCTAGCCGCTGCCTTTTGTATGAATCATGAACGGGAACTCCACGACAAATTTTAAATACAAACATTGGCATGGGTTCCCCTCCAGGAGCATACCAGGCCCTTAGGTCTGGTATGGAGTGTAAGGAGAAACCCCCAACGCCGAAAAAACAGCGTGGGGGTTCCCCCGCAATCCATACCAGACCCGTGACTGTGACGTCATAAGAGGCCTATATAAATCGCCTGCGCACCGCACACCGGGCATTACAGTGGGAAGGAGCGTCGAGTCAACATCGGAAGAAAAGAGGACAGCAGAAGGCGGCAAAGAAGACCGGGATGACCGTCGCTAGTAAAAGAGCTTCAAAGAAGATAGCAGCGGCCAGCCCCGAAGAAGGCACCGGAGAGCGAGCGCGATAAGAACCAGGGAGCGAGCGCGAGAAGAACCGGGGAGCGCCGCAACGACACCGGAGAGCGGAGAAGACGAAAGAAGACCCCTGAAGTCAAAAGAAGACCCCCTGGAGAGCGGAGAAGACCCCCGGAGCTGACTAATAAATTATTTTAAAAACCTGTGTTGTGTGGTTATTTTATTGACACTTTTCCTCCAGGTGAATGGGTAGGGGTACGATGTACCCCATACTCATTCACCTAGGGTGGGGGGCCGGTATCTGAGGGCCCCCCTTAAAGGAGGCTCCCAGATTCTGATAAGCCCCCCGCCCGCAGACCCTGACAACCAACGGCCAGGGTTGTCTGGAAGAGGCCCTGTCCTTATCAACATAGGGACAGGGTGCTTTGGGGTGGGGGGCCGCAGGGCGCCCCCCTGCCCCAGAGCACCCACCCCTCACCATGTTGAGGGCATGCGGCCTGGTACGGTTTAGGAGGGGGGGTGCTCATCCCCACTCCTTTCCTGACCGGCTGGGCGGCATGCTCGGATACAGGTCTGGTATGGATTATGGGGGAACCCCCACGCGTTTTTTTCAGTGTAGGGGGTTTTTCCTTACAATCCATACCAGACCTAAGGGCCTGGTATGCTCCTGGAGGGGAGCCCATGCCAGTTTTTTATTTAAAATTTGGCGTGGAGTTCAACCTCATGATTCATACCAAACGCCGCGGCTAGAATTGGCGGGAATCCAAGTCGTGCCTTTCCTATTCCAGCGAGTGCGAGATGTCGGCACCCTGTCGCCGAGAATCAACGCAATGCCATGCTGGAAATACATTCTCACAGACATGTACTGTAGGTTTTATTTCTTTTTATCCTACCATATTTGCTTATTAGAATCATGGACATCCAATACATAGTAACACTTTGTTCACAGAAAGGAGTTATGCTATATGACCCGGTTAGATTTATATAGCAATTTTTATGACATGTGGCACTGTTTAAAAAGTGATGAGATACTGTTAGGAGTGCATTATCCCTTAGGGGGGGTTAAATATTGTATAAAATCCCATTACTTACAAGTACATAAAGTACAAGCACAAGACCCACTAAAATACATCCGTTATTACAATATCCCATAACAACTCATGCATCCAGCAAGAGACCAAGACTATTGTTCTGTTCTATTGTTAAAAAAAAAAAACTATTGTTCTGATATATACCACAGTGTGGCCAATTCATTGATGTGGAGAAAACGGAAAAAAAATTCTGTAAAACTGTAATGAGTACATGTAGGAGCAGAACAATAAAGAAATATTAGAACCCTTTCCAAGGAGGAATCATCTTTTTTCCAATGGAGAAGGTGCCCTGTACTTAACAGGAGAAGCGTAGATGTACAAAGGTGATTCTATAACATAAAAGACATCAGGTCACTTCACATAACGCTGCCAATCAAGAGGAGGTTGTCGGCTCTGATTGACTCTTTTATAAACACACGCCAGATAACATTTTTTCAGACAGTGGTTCCCAGCCTGCTTTATGTCAGGGACTGCTTGCCTACTTCGAAATGTCTGCCTTCAATATGTCAGTGCAAGTACAGTGATATTTTCTTGCTGTTTAAATAGAATCTTTAGAAATGCTGAAACAATGATATTATATTTACATACCCAAATATATATATATATATATATATATATATATATATATATATATATATATATATATTTTTTTTTTTTGTTTACACACACACACACACACACATCAACCACTTTATTTGGTACACCTGTTCGATTTCAACTCAATGCATTTAGGCATCTTGGTGTGGTGAAAACAACTTGCTGAAGTTCAAACTGCTCATCAGAATGGGAAAGAAAGGGAATTTAAGGGACTTTGAGTCTGGTCTGAGTATTTCCAAAACTGCTGATCTACTGGTATTTTCACGCACAACCATCTATAGACAGGGCCAGACTTACCATTGGGCTTGACTGGGCTCAAGCCCATGGGCCCCGCCCAATAGGAGGCCCGGGAGGAGGAAGCAGGAAGAGCCATGCCGCTTCTGATGAAGAAAGGTAAGAAATCCTCTTCACCCCCCGCTCAACAACTACGATCGGCGGCACCCCCCCCTCAACAAGTTTGATCGGCGGCACCACCCAACCCCCCCCCTGCTTCTCTCAATCAACACTCAAGCCCAGGGGCCCCCACCACCCTAAGTCCTGCCCTGTCTATAGGGTTTACAGAGAATGGTTGGAAAAAGATAAAATATCCAGTGAGCGACATTTGTGTGGACAAAAATGCCTTGTTACTATCAGAGGAGAATTGGCAGAAGAATACCGTCTCTGAATGCCACTCCTGTTAGCTAAGAACAGGAAACTGAGGCACAGGAACATCAAAATTGGACAAACACAGATTGGCAAAATGTTGCCTGGTCTAATGAGTCTCAATTTTAGTTGCAACATTCAGATTGTAGGGTCAGAATCTGGCGTAAACAACACGAAAGCATGGATCCATCCTGCCTTGTATCAACGGTTCAGGCTGGTGGTGTAATGGTGTGGGGGATATTATCTTGGCACACTTTGGGCCCCTTAGTACCAATTGAGCATCCTTTAAATGCCACAGCCTACCCAAGTATTGTTGCTGACCATGCCCATCCCTTTATGACTTCAGTGTACCCATCTTCTGATGGCTCCTTCCAGTAGGATAATGCCCCATGTCACAAAGCTCAAATGAGTTCACTGTACTCCAATGGCCTCCAAAGTTCCCAGATCTCAATTCAATAGAGCACCTTTGGGATGTGGTGGAATGGCAGATTCACATCATGAATGTGCAATTGACAAAACTGCAGCAACTGTGTGATGCTATCATGTCAATATGAACCAAAATCTCTGAGGAATGTTTCCAACACCTTGTTGAATCTATTCCATGAAGAATTAAGGTAGTTCTAAAGGCAAAAGTGGGTCCAAACCAGTACTAGCAAAGTGTACCGAATAAAGTGGCCAGTAAGTGTATAGAAATTGTAACCATCTCGGTGACTCCAAAGAGAAGGCAAATCTGTGGGTTTTCAGGCATTACTGGGCTGGTGGGTAAAGAGGGCTCTTTTAAACACTATTTTCTATCTTTATATTCCATTATTGCACAAAACATTATTTTATTCTTTTATTACACAAAACAAAAACAAAAAAAATTCTAGAAAAACTCATAACCCTAACCACATTAATCCTCTAAACCTCTTACAGAGACCTTGTCACAAGCTTAAAAAACTGCAGGTAAAAGTACAAAAAGATAAATTATTTCAAATGCTTACTTGCAATATTGTACCTTTTGAAAAATTATTTTTTACTCACTTGCAATGTGCTTTTGAACTTGTTAGAACATTTTAGTACTTCAGGAGAGCCAAATCCCTAGCATAGCCCTGTTTGCACATCATAGCCCATTCTGGGAATAACTAATTATACGTTGTGCTGGTCCAGCTCCTCCACTCCTTACTTCCCTACATAACGTTAGAAGTATCTGCTGGGGAAAGGAGTGAAGGAGTATACTTAAGTTTGTCACTTACCCTACGTTCACACCTATGCGCTTTTTGGTGCGGTTTGCATTTTGCAGTCTATACAGTCCATTGAACATGGTCCCCCCCAAACCATACCAGACTCTTATCCGAGCATTCAGCCAGGAAGGTCAGGAAAGGTAGGGGACAAGCGAGCGCTCTACCCGGAACCATGCCAGGCAACATGCCCTCAACATGAGGGGGGTTCTTTGGGGTGGGGTGCCTGGTATAGATTTGGGGGACCCTACACTGTTTTTTGCACACATTTTCTTCCCGGCAATTTTTTTTTATACATTCAGCTGTCAGCAGAGAACCTCGCTGACAGCTGAAGACTCATCGGCTGTAAAGGATGTGGCATCCGGCTTCCCGGCCCGCTCCTTAGCAACCAGCTATGTTTGTGTGTTTAACCACTTCAGCCCCGGAAGAATTTACCCCCTTCCTGGCCAGAGCACTTTTTGCAATTCGGCACTGCGTCGCTTTAACTGACAATTGCGTGATCGTGCGACGTGGTACCCTAACAAAATTGACATCCTTTTTTTCCCACAAATATAGCTTTCTTTTGGTGGTATTTGATCACCTCTGCGATTTAATTGTTTTGCGCTACAAACGAATATAGTGACAATTTTGAAAAAAAAGCAATATTTTTTACTTTCTGCTATAATAAATATCCCCAAAAAATGTATTAAAAAAATGTTTTTCCTCAGTTTTAGGCCGATATGTATTCTTCTACATATTTTTGGTTAAAAAAATTGCAATAAGCGTTTATTGATTGGTTTGAGTAAAAGTTATAGCATTTAAAAAATAGGGGATCATTTTATGGCATTTTTATTAATATTTTTTTCTTTACTAGTAATGTCGGCGATTAGCGATTTTTATTGTGTCTGTGACATTATGGCAGACACATAGGACACTTTTAATGCTATTTTGGGACCATTCCCACTTATACAGCGATCAGTGCTAAAAAAATGCACTGATTACTGTATAAATGTGACTGCCAGTGAAGGGGTTAACCACTAGGGGGCTAGGGAGTGATTCTGACTATATGGGGGCGGGGCTTACTGTGACAAGACAGTGATCACTGCTCCCGATTACAGGGAGCAGATGATCAGTGTCCTGTCACTAGGCAGAACATGGAAATGCCTTGTTTACACAGGCATCCCCCTGTTCTGCCGCATGCATTCTTAAAGTGATGTACAGGTACGCCCATTTGCCTACCACTGCCATTCTGCCGACGTATATTGGCGTGCAGCGGTCGGCAAGTGGTTAAAGAGAAAAAACAATGCAAAATGCATGAAAACTGCATGCAAAATCACATCAAAAACAGGTTTAAAAACGCAATGCAGCAACCGCATAGGTGTGAACCCAGACTTAAATAACAGCTCTGAGTCTGCTGGGGCTGCTAAAATCACATATGAAAAATGGCGGCACCCATCAGCAGCATTGGGGCTTTTAGGACTTCTACACACGGGACATCCACAAAAGCAATTTTTAATAAAATGATTTTATCAATACTTTGTTTCATGTTTTTAATGCTGTCTATGACTTCCAGTTTCAGTGACCCCCAGTTATGTAAAGTTTTGCCTGGTGTCACAGAAATGCAAACGGCTCTGACCCATTTAGTTTCTATTCAACAACCAGCAATATATAAAAACAATAGTTTGACTAGTATAACAAAGTCAAAGTGACGGACAGCTTTGTTTTTAAGGATCACGTTGCTCCTGTAGAATTCTATAAATGTACTTTTACAGTATAGCCTGTGTAATGGCTGTGTAATAGGCACTATCACAGAGCGATTATTTCACCTAGAGCACTTTGTATGGGCCAGCCATGATAAAGAGGCCCTAAACATTCAACAAAGGTCAACTTATTTACACCGCAATCTATCCTATCATCTCTTTGTGATGATGGAGAAATCTGCTAGATTCTTAAGTTCAGTCTACAGGCTGAATGGCAAGCTTAAAGGTATGTTTTATGGGATCGGAATTGTGGCAATATTTTAATAAAAATAGTACAAAGCAACTTGTCTTTTGGAGACTACTAAGTCTTTACAGTACACCAACAGCTGTTAACACTCAATAAACCTTTTGGTATGCATTGAGGATGACCTGATTACCCTCTGTTAGCTCCTTAATCAAGATGGATTGAGGTGCTCACATTCATAATGTCCCTTTTCTTACCTCACTAAATTCACTGTAAATGCATTCATCTACACAGACACAGAACACAGTACAAATGATGATGATAAACATATGGACAGAAGAATACCATGGATGCCTACAGATAGACTTAGACCCCCCCATTCACGCCTGTACGTTTTAGGTGTGGTGCATTCAAAAATCCTGCTTGCTGCATCTTGCATACGCTTTCATGGAATTGTACGTTTTATTGAGTTCCATGGTAACACACGTAAAATGTACTGTAGGGGGTTAGCTCGGTAGCGGGGTGTGTGATCCCCTGGATGGGTTCACTACACACTGAATTTGTACAGACAGGCAGTCGAAGACGGTTGAAAACAAAGATTTTGGTTTATTCTTCCATCTTGCTGGAAACAAGTGCAAGCATCCAAACAGCATAAACAAAATCAAACATAAAATAAACCCTGGCCACACAGGAACCTATCTATGGAGTCTAGCACAGCCTACTGCTGGGTAGACAGTGCTGGTCATACAGCAGAAAAACAATAGTCTTGATTTTTATCACACAGAAAAATCAATCCTCTCCTCACCTCCTCAGAAGACTTTCAGTACTGCTCTCCTTCCTCACAAAGCCTCAGGAGGCAGCAAATCAGTGGTAATCCTCTGGACTACTTATAGAGGCCTTAATTGCCTCATTCTGAACAGCTGAAGTCCTCCAACGCCCTTAGAACTTTTTCTGGCTACATTTGCAGCCAACGCCTAATAACAATTGGTGTATTGTCTAAACAAGGCAGAAATGTATGTCCCGTCTGTGACAACACCCACAGATTTACCTGACTTCCTGTCACAGTACCTAAAACGCACTGCACAGATGTGAACTGGCCCTCAACGCAAATGTAATAAGTTGAATAAAACTGCCTAGGGTGTTCTAGTAGCACTTAGTTTTAGGTTTTGAGGCGCAAGTGACTCACTCCCTTTCCTCCCATGTGACAAAGCTGGTCTTTGGTGATTGGCTACACTGAGCAGGGAAAGGCCGCCTCAGCCCTATGCAAGTTCTGACTAGAGGGGCTTGGCGCTTCCTTCCCTTGCTTATGTTGGCGTAGAGTATTGGCAGGGAAGAAAAAGGAAGCCAAGTATGGTCTACACCAGGGGTAGGCAATCTTGGCTCTCCAGCTGTGGTGAAACTACAAGTCCCATGAGACCTTGCAAGACCATAACAATCACAGGCATGGCTCCTAGAGGCAAAAGGAAGATGGGATTTCAAAAAAATTCTGACAAGAAAAGTCCAATGAGAGCTTTTGGTCAGAAATTACGATCGTGTGTATGCTCCATCCCACTTTTGCTGTCGTCAGAATCTCTGTCAACAAAAGACTGAGAGCAGGTTCTCTATTTTTCCTATCGGAAAATCCGCTCGTCTGTATGCAATTCCGACGCGCAAAAAAAAAACATATGCTCAGAATCAAGCAGAAGAGCCAAACTGCCTATTGAACTTCATTGATCTTGGCTCGTCGTATGTCTTGTACGTCACCTCGTTCTTGAATGCTCAGAATTTCCGACAAGATTTGTGTGAGCGTGTGTATACAACACAAGTTTGAGCCACCATTCCGTCAGAAAAAATCCACCGTTTTATTGTCGGAACGTGCGTGGCATAAGGATTCTTGTTAAAGTAAACCTGTTGGTATCATGGGCAAAGCACAGGTTCATGTTAAACAAACTTAACGTCCAACACCAGACATAACCTTTTTTTTAACCTGAAAGATTGTCTGTTCCTTTGCTGGGAAGATTTCTATTCACTTCTAATTCTACTGACATAGGATGAGAGAGGAAATCTCCCCATCAGGGCAGAGTCCGAAAAACTTTTATTATTTTTTTTTGTATGCGAGTGCGGAAGGGTTACACTCTTTCTTTCTTTGCTGGTGACCCTATTTAGCCAACTTCTTATGCCTCGTACACACGACCATTTTCCTCTGCAAAAACCATCAAGAAAAATGCTGGCAGAGCTTTATTGCCGAGAAAAACGGTTGTGTGTATGTTTTTCATCGAGAAAACAGTCGTGGATCTCGAGGAGAAAAAAAAAAGAGAACATGCTCTTTTTTCTCATCGGGAGTCTTAATTTTTTCGTCGTGGTTCTCGTCGGGCTGGTTTACGACGAAAAACACGTTCGTGTGTATGCTTAGAAACCTGCGCATGCTCAGAATAAGGTATGAGACGGGAGCGCACCTTCGGTAAAAGTAGCGTTCGTAATGGAGATAGCACATTCGTCATGCTGTAACAGACTGAAAAGCGCAAATCGTCTCTCACCAAACTTTTACACGCAGTAACATGAGATTAGCAAAAGCAGCCCCAAGGGTTGTGCCAGTGGAATCGAACTTCCCCTTTATAGTGCTGTCGTACGTGTTGTATGTCACTGCGTTTGAGAACGAGATTTTGTCTCGACAGTGTGTATGCAAGGAAAGCTTCACAAGAATCTCGTCAAGCCTGACAAGAACCTCGTAGAGGAAAACGACGTTTCTTTTACGACGAGATTCTCGGTCGTGTGTACGAGGCATTATCCTTGTCTCACAAGGTACCAAAGCTGTCATTGGGTCAGGAAACAAGTAAACATACACATGCTAAGGATAGCAGCATAAACCTGACAGAGGTTCTAACTTTTAGCCACTCTATTTAAAAAAAATTAAATACATTTTTTTTAGGTTGTACTTGGAATTAAAAGCTTATTCCAGAAAACACAGAACTGTTGTTAAAATAATATTTTTTTTTTTTTTACAGTTTTGCAAGCTATGTAAAACCAGGATACTCCCTTGTCAGAAATGGAGAATAAGCCTACGGGTATTTAAATCTTTTCTTACAGTAGAAAGCGCACAGTAGCCATGTTTTTTTTTCGGGAAAATAATGTTAATTATACTCGCGGAGAAGAAGGACCCCTCCTTCTTCAGTTCACTGGCATTTCTTTTGAAATTCATTGTCCTTCCATCTGCCCCTTTCAATTACAGTGACAGCTGACTTTTTCTAAACTGTGACAATGCCAACTGACCTTTAAAAGCCTTTGGGAGATATCATCAGCATTATTATTGTTTTGTACGCATATGATTAGCACAGGGAGGCCACACTTCTAAAAGAGACTTTCTGTGACAGCACAAAAAAGCCTTATGTAATTTAATGTCATCTCTGTGAAAGTCAGGAAGCCAGCAATATCCTAATTCATAAAGCACAGCGGGTCACATTGCTCCCTACTCACCAGTCGTCTCCACATACATTAACTGGGGGACATTATTCAGGCAATATACTGTGCCTGGCTTATGACAGTAATCCAGGACTTTTACTGAAAAATTACAGATCACTCAAAACTACATAATTCTTAAAGTGACTCTGTCATTTAAAAGAAATCTGCAATAACACATTTCCTTGCAAAGACTTACTTCTTCAATTGGTCACGATCTGCACTGTATTAAAAAAAAAAGATGACTGCTCAGGAACTGACACTTCCAGAAGTGCCAGATTCCTGGATCTCCTCTTTGCTCTGTGGTTTTATTTGCCAACCCCTATGTCTCCACTGTGTCTTGTTGTAGGGGCTGACTGGAGAAGTAAAGAGATTAGCACAGAATCCACTCATAGGTAGGTACAGGGCCTACAGCAGTTTTAAGCCTTTAAACCTGCCCAATGCTTTAATTAGAATTAACTTTTTGAATAATGCATAGGCAATGAAACCAGTCAGAGGCCCAGTTGTTCCAAATTCAGGTTAATGGGGTTTTAAAGTTTTTTGTTTTTTTTTGTTCCTTTAAGCTAGTGCATTGTACTCTTTGTGCATAATGTGGCATAATCCTTTACTACGACAGTTTTTCCTTTTGTTGACATGCCTAAGGACTCTGAAGTTCACGGATTGTGCCATGTACGACTGTTGAAGCTGCCTATTCTTTGGATTTGACAGCTACGCCAATGGATACAGTACCTGCTTTGATTTGTATTATATATCTGTGGACAATACTGTTTCACTGAGATCGTCCAGAAAGATACTGCAAGTGGGTCATAATTTGCCTGTATGTAGTAAACCAGATATAGGCTTGAGTCCGGAAGATATATCTTTTTCCTTAGTGCCTAGCTGATGATTTGTTTTTACACCGAGTGCTTACCTATACTAGCAACGGGCTGATCCATGTTCTGCCAATAAACAGTTCTTGCTACAGGGATAAAGCTCTCAAAATCTGGGTTTTGGGAGCCAGGTGGGTGAGGGTCAAGGGTTTGTGTTAAAAAAAAGACCATGTGCATGCTTTTATTATTATAACTACAAACCAGCCATTATATATATGGTATGGAGTCTAGCCCTTGCACGCCTATTCCTGTTATTGGGTGTCTTTAACCTGTGGGCATTAGATGTACTTTACTGGTATGGTCGCCTACATTATTGTTTTTCTATGTATAATGAGTAAGTTGACATTGATATCTTGGAATGTAAGGGGGCTCAATTCTAAAGCTAAGTGCTTTTTAGTTCTTGAATATCTTGCTTGTCATGCACCCCATATTATGCTTCTCCGGGAAGGATGCAGAACACGGTTTCCATGTTGCAGAGGCACAATATTTAGACACATATGCCAGCTAGAATGGTCATGTTAGAGTGCTGGAGTTAGTTCTTTTGGGACATACCCAAAACAAATACAATACCAAAATCAGAAAATATTTGAAATGGGAGACAAAAACTGTCGCTTACTAGCATATTTGTCCAGACCAGAATAACAATCTTGTAACATTCCCAGCATTATAAACTCAACAGGTAAAATTCTTTAACATGCTGGAATTGGACATGAATGAATTGGATGACAATGTTAAACTACCCAAATTCTCTCCAAGCCAGCTTACCTTTTTCAGGTACGTACTGTAGCACTATTATGTATGGACATGTGTTCAAATGCTCTTTGCTCTATTTGTAGCTGCATGTGTTCTTTTCTATTTAATAAAAAAATGACCTTAAAAAAATAACCTTTTCACTATGATGTTAGAGCAGGGGGTCTCTAAACTTTCTAAACAAAGGGCCAGCTTACTGTTTTTTAGACTTTAGGGGTCTCGACTGTGGCCTTTGGGAGTAGAACATGCCCCAGGATCAGTGGGAATAAACAATTTCTCAGCCTTGGTGGTCCGTGGGAAAAAAACAATTATTAGTTGTGCTCAATCCATGTCAGTGGAGGGAATATTACCCCATCATTGATGTCAGAGGAAAGTGAGCCTTCATTCAGATAAGTGGGAAGAATAGTGTCCCATTAGTGAGCGTCAGCGTGAAAAATTATGCCCCACTGTTGGTGTCAATAAAAGAAATAGAGCCTCAACTTTGGTCTCAGTAGGAGGAATACTACCTCATGTCAGTGGGAGGAACAGTGCCCCAAGGGCCAGATAAATACAAGTAAAGGGCCGCAGTTGTAGGAAGACTGTAAGGCCACGTACACACCATCGGACCAAACCGATGAAAACGGACCGAAGTTCAGTTTCATCGGTCCAAACCGTCCGTGTGTACGGCCCATCGGTGTTTTGTCCTTCGGACAAAAATTAGAGAACTTGCTTTAAAATCGAACCGATGGACCGCTGACCGATAGGTCCAAACCGATGGTTAGTACAACAAAAGCATCGGTTCAAAACCTGCGCATGCTTAGAATCAAGTCGATGCATGCTTGGAAGCATTGAACTTCGTTTTTTTCCGCCAAGTTGTGTGTTTTACGTCACCGCGTTCTGACCCGATCGGTTTTTGGAACGATGGTGTGTACGCACATCAGACCATCAGTCTGCTTCAGCGGTGAACCGATGAAAACGGTCCGTCGGACCATTCTCATCGGATGGATTGACTGTGTGTATGCGGCCTTAGGGTGCAACAATAACATCTTCTCTACATAAAAGGAGTTGTTTGACAACCCCTAGTTAGTGACTGGATACAAATGGTTTAAATTCATTTTGTAATATACTTTTTTTTTGCTTAGCCCATATGTTTAAATTTTTTTAACTGAATAGATTGGAACTGTGCAATAATTGGCTAACCAAATATAGAAGAAAAATAATAAATCTATGCATAAAGCTCTCATAATACTGTTTTTTTACAACTTTCACATCAAGTGCTATACAATAACATACCTCCCAACTTTTTGAGATGGGAATGAGGGACATCCATCAACAAAAGTATGCAGGCATAGGACACACCCCCCTTGCCACACACCCTTAAAGGAGAATTGTACCAAAAAAAACAAGATTGGTTAAACCCACAAGTTCTTTTTTTTTACCACTAATGTTCCTTTATATTGGCTTTTGGAATTTACAAATGCAGACATTTAGAAATTAGAAAGGTTTAGCACCGGGAAACACTTTTTTTATAGCTAAAAAAAATTGTATATACTTCTATATAGATCAGACCAAAATGAGGGACAAATGAGGAGGAATGAGGGACAGCGGGACTTTGTTTCAAATCAGGGACAGTCCCTTGAAATCAGGGACAGTCGGGAGCTATGCAATAATATCAGCTTTCCTCACAGACCCTGAAGCATTGGAGTGCATGGTTCTTGTTCATCTCACCGATTCATAGGTGGCCAGTCACAGTTGGTTGTGAACAAGCAAGCTATTGCTTGTGAAATGCGTCTACCATTGCCTGTATCTGTCTGACCCTTTTGACAATAAAGATGACATCAAGATAAGTTGGTGTTCCAGTGTGCGACCAAGTTCTTGTTTTATTGGCCAGTCACAGTTATTTGAAAGGCAGATGTCTGGGAGTGAATTGGAGTGAATTGCTTTAAAAGGAACTTGCTCTAATTCAGTGTACAACTTGGTCACTATGAAATGGCTTTACATGTGCAGTGAAATCTACTTGCAAAGAGTTTTACCAGCAATGTACATCTCAATTGATCTGTGGATGAAAGAGCAATTAAGAGGGAACAAGCTTGTTTTTGCACCCTAGTGTAAGTTAAGTATAAATGATCACATAACCTCTGTTCTCAGCTACGTAATGATCTTAGAGATCTAGGGGTGGAGAAACAGCAGAACACTGGTCTTCCCAGGGAATGGCTATGCAAGGGAGGCTTGTCAGCACAAGTCTAATCATTGGAGAGCAGGCTGAGTTTTCAGCACAGCTAGAAAAGTGACCCCTCTGTGTTCTAATGCTTAGTGTCACCAGTTTTTAATAGGAAAGCAGGGGAACTGGCCAGATCACTGGGGATTTCAAACAGGGGAAGCATTCAAACATACTGTTTCATAAACGTACATGGTACAGCAGTCATATCAGGAATATGACATTTTGGATTGACATATTCTTTAACAACACCTCCACAGTGTGTGGCATGAACCCAGGAATATAATATTGTTCATCGAATCCATTCTCATAACAGAATGCTGAATACAATTAGAATAATGATATTACTAATGGAAATATAGCTTATAGTGTAAATTGTACTATGCACTACAGGAAGTGATTCTGAGATCATAAATGTACTCAATAATTTTCTTTGTATTTCTACATTTCTGTAGAATCTCAGCATGATCAGTCAATATGTATATGCAGGGTTATTATGTGAGCAAAGTACAGTATGAAGGATTGAGGATTAGGTCACTGGCTTCTGCAGAGCGCCGCATATGAGAGACATTCTCAGGGCAGTATTTCATAAAAGGTTTTCTTTCCACTTTGGGATGCTGTCAAAAGTAGGGCAATACATCTGCATAGATTTCACTTCAAAAAGGTCAAGAGATTTGGTTTTGATTTGATCAACATTGAGCTCATAGTTGTACCACAGCACATAAAAGTTTTGAAAGTCAAGTAAAAAATAAAAAGGATTTCCCAGCAGCTCTTTAAAGCGGAATTCCACCCAAAAATGGAACCGCTTTTCCAGTTCCCCCCCTCCGGTGTCACATTTGGCCCCTTTCAGGGGAGGGGGAGCAGATACCTGTCTAACAGAGGTATTTTGCCCAGGCCTGGATTTACTCCCTTTGCCACCCCAAGGCCGGGGTCCTTCAGTGCCGCCCCCCCACCAAAAAAAACCTGAACGTTCCCCAAACCGTGCCCATCATTGCTGCCTCACCACGCCCATCATTGCTGTCTCACCATCACTGCCGCCTTACTGTGCCCTCATTGCAGCCTCCCTCACCATCATTGCTGCCTTACTGTGCCCTCATTGTAGCCTCCCTCACCAGCATTGCAGCCTTACTGTGCCAAACAATGTAGCCTCACCAGTCAGTGTGTGCATTACACACATCAGGCATCTCCTGCTGTGTCACAGAGCTCACTGTGAAAAGTTTGGGCACGCTGTGATAAAAGTCCCGCCCTGCTCCTAGACCAGCTTGTGTGATAGAGAGAACACTGCCTCTATCATACGAGCTGGTCTAGGAGGAGGGCAGGACTTTTATCACAGCGCGCCCAAACTTTTCACAGTGAGCTCCATGACACAGAATTCTCCCGCTGTATTTTAATATACGTGTTGCGGCGATACGGGACTTGCATCAAGTTCACATACCCTTACAGTACTAACTCATATGATTACTCTCCAATACTGGTGGGTAGCATCAGAGAGCAAAAAAAGGTCACCAATATACCAGACACTATCATTAACACATTGCTAAAATGAATACATAATTATATAACAAAATTTAAAAATTCAATTAGACCTTTTTTTGCTCTCCGGAACACCATTAATTATATGAGTATTTTACAACATATCATTATCAATTTGGTTTGTTTATACATTTTTGACATCAGTTAGGTCTTTTTTTGTCATACTTGTGGACTTTTTTAGTTGGCTTTCGGCCCCAGATGATAATGGCGGAAGCTATCCCTTAGAGAATTATTAGGATCAATAAGCAGATCCACATATGTGTATTTTCAATCTTATCACACGTGGATCAAGAATTTCTAATGGTGACCACACACTGACAATTTTTCTTTGGTAAGGATTTAAACATCTCTAGTTACAACTGTGTAGGGATGTAGTCGTGATCAATTCCAATAGTAGAGTGATCAAATTAATTTCCTTAAAGAAAATCTCCTGGCATCACTTTGCAATTGTTCCATTTCCACGAGAAAAAGAACAATTGTCCCACTTCACATATGCCAAAAATAATGTCTCAAAACTTGGCAGCATTTGCCTCGGTGCGTTCCGGTGTTCACTGATCATGAGAACTGAGAACAGACAGATTTTGTACTACCGAAGAGAACTGCCAGACCAGCAAAAGCCAAATCTAACAGCTATCTAGCCAGGTTAGGAGTATTTTTAGAAAAGCAAAAGAATGAGAATCAATCTAGGCCTCACACACCCAAGCAATTAAATAGAGCGCTGGATATGCAAGATTTGTATTCAAAGAAATTCTCTGTATAGTTGAACATTCATAAAGAGTTTATTTGACATTGTGTTGAGGTAAAATGAACAGGTGCTACAGTGTAGATTTGTGTCCTGCATTTCTTACAATGATTCCCTTGAGAAGACCCATATCCACCCTTCTGGTGGAGCTCTACAACTAAGCAAAAAATAAAAACCGCAGAGGTGATCAAATAACACCAAAAGAAAGCTCTATTTGTGGGGAAAAAACGTGTTTGAGTACAGTGTGACATGACCACGCAATTGTCATTCAAAATGCGACAGTGCTGAAAGTTGAAAATTGTCCTGGGCAGGAAGGGGTGAAAGTGGCTGGTATTGAAGTGGTTAAAGCAGAGGTCCACACAAAAGTGGAACCTCTGCTGTCCGGATTCCTCCCCCCCTCCGGTGTCACATTTGGCACCTTTCAGGGGGAGGGGGAACAGATACCTGTCTAAGACAGGTATCTGCACCCACTTCCGGGCATAGATCCCAGCATTATCTGTTGGAATCTACGCTACGTCCGGTGTCTCCCTCTGTCTTCTGGGAGACACACAGGTCCCAGAAGACAGCAGGGATCAGTGGCATTGCACAGCAGGAGTTGCGCATGTGCAGTAGGGAACAAGGAAGTGAAGCCGCAAGGCTTCACTTCCTGATTCCCTTACTGAAGATGGCGGCACAGCATCTGAGAGCCGAGGCAGAGATTGGCTTTGGGTGCCGACAACGTGGGCACGCTGGACAGGCAAGTGTCATTATTTTAAAAGTCAGCAGCTGCAGTATTTGTAGCTGCTGACTTAAAAAAAAAATGTCAGACCTCCGCTTTAACCTTTGCACTGTAATCAACAGGAAGTGCACTATACTTTGTGTATATATATAAATATAAAACAATACATTTAAGCCTGAACTTCAGGCAAACATATAAATGCACATATGAAATATATACATTAGAGCTGATTTACTTTCCAAAGGATTTATATTTTTGTCCATTCCATTATTCTTTACTGCAGTTATATTAAACAACTAGGTCTGTCCTGTCTGACTCCTTGTGGTTCATCTCCTTATCCTAGTCGGAGTTCTGATGTTGAGGAAACATATTAATAGGTCAAATTGAGGCTCTTGCACTAGTTGCTTTAAAAATGCACATTTATTTTTCAAATAAACAAACCTGTGTTTTTTTTCCCCATGATAAGTAGTATGGGTGTGCATTAATGAATCAAGCAGTGAAACTAAATGCCAGTTTTATGAGTGCTCTTGCAGCCCTAGACAACAGCCTACAAAGCTCTTTAAACATACAAATCGGCAAAATTGTTCATTTAAAAAGGACATTCATACATCAAAAAAAAAATCACAGTCTCTGGGTCAACAAGTTATAAAAAATGATTATGACATTTTAAAAAGAAAATGAATCCACTTTACTAAAAGTGTCAGGCGCCTAATCACACCACATTATTGGAAGGACTAAATTAGAAAAAAAGTGTTATCAGCATCAATCAGAGCAGTCAATAATTATAGATTTTCTAGCCCTTCCCCCTTTCACCATCAAGGGAATAGAACATAATCTATGTTCCTAACACCAGTAAAACGTGTCCAGTTACTATATGCTGGGAACAATTAGTTTCCCTGAAGCCTTAAAATTGCACATTAATAGAGGGGTCAAAGTACAGAAACCAACTATCACTGATTACACATTCACTTTCATTAGCCTTAAAATGATTCTTTCGCCTGAATTGCTGAGAGTCCAACCTGGACTTCTGTCAAGATTATTTCAGGTCACCACAGAATGACTTGTTTGGTGAAAGTTGTTCCTTAAAGTGTCTGTAAAGACTAAAGAATTTCCTATTAAAAAAATGTGTTGCGCTGTGAATATACTCAAACATGTATTCCAATAATCAAAATCATGTAGTGCTTATACACTGACGAGAATAAAGGGCTAGAAGTGCAAAAAAGAAAATTCATCCATATATACTGTACATGTAAAGCTGTAAACATGTACATTCATAAATTATATTATTTAATAAAGTGCCAAGTAAGGTACACAGATTGGATATTTTCAATGAAAGTGCCAATTATTCTGTGTAAAGCATAACAAACATCAATAATGTTCATTCAAAATGACATCTTCAATTATGGCATAAAGTTGGTAAATGATATAGACAGAGGAATCCCAATTCCAAATACTGGTGGGGACACAGGTGCTCCACACATGCTTAATTACAGTCCAAAAATTCTCCAAATGATCCCTTGCCCATGCTTCACCATATATAATAATGACTGGACGCTTACCAGATGAGGAGACCCCAAATTAGGTCTAGGCTAGCCATGCATTAGTGGGCAACACTGTGGGTATGCAGGAAACGCTCCCTTCTCAGGACCCGTATATTAGATGCGTCATCAAAAATATCACCCGATAATGAAGCCTGTTAGTTGTCATCATTCATTAACCAGGCATGTGTATAAAAAAGGAAGACGGTCGCTCATTGCACAATTTCCCACCATAATAAATCTAATAAATTAACAAAATGCTACTCACAAGTAGAATGAATACATCAGGCATACAGAAATTTTCGTTCTGTGCCATGGTGGACATGTTGACATTACCGCTATGTCCTCCAACCCGACGTATGTTTCGTCTCAATAGACTTTGACTTTAAGGTAAAAAACTTTTTGTGCAGCTCTCCCTTCCCAAAAAATACTTACCTGAGCCCAATCTCAATCCAAAGCTGTGTCTTAGAGCAGTGGCACTGCTCTTTATCCCTCCCCACTGGGCTCAGTAAGAACAGAAGAAGCCATTGGCTGCTGCTGTCAATCAAATCCAGTAGGGGGGAGTGGGGGACATGGACAAGCCACACTGTAATGCACACTGTAATGCACACAGTGTGGCTTGGTATTCAGCCTGCATGTGTGCTCGCAAAGAAAGCAGCAGGCTATGGAGGTACTTGAAAGGCAGAAGGAACCTGAAACACTAGCAGGGGACCCCAGAAGAGGAGAACTGGGGTACTGCTGAGCCCATTCATCCCTGTATGGAGCTGTATTCATGGTGGTGGTCCAGCTGGGTACAGCTTTTCCCATGGAAATTAATTGGACAGTGATGTGCATGTGTTGGATGAAGAGGACCCGGTAGGGGATATTTTATGGAAGAAAAACTGTGCATCTCCAAGCCGGGCTTTACAGAGAAGATCACTGGAATAGGGGCAGAAGTATCAGACCAGGTGATCACATGACTACAGAAGCTTAGCTACCTTCCTGGCGCCAGGCTGCTGATTGGGTGATGAAAAAGCAAAAGTACACTGATGAGGTCAACTCTTTGCTATTGCCACCTTTATGTGAACTAGTATAAGACAACACTGCATTTTTAAAGAGCCCTAATATAAAATGAGACGTCACCTACTTATTCTGAAAGTTTTAAACAATGCATTACATTTTTTAATTAATACATTACTGGACTAAAGGTGATCGTGTTTCATATCTTCCTGGAGTTCTGCATGCATCCTGTACTATCCACAAGCTAGATGCTCATCCTACAGAAAAACTAGCCCACTACTACACTATTATGGCTGATGAGTTTGTGAAAGCTAGTCCTTGCAAAACCACTTAAGAATGGCAAAGAACTGTGTTTTGAAGTGTAGTCACAAAACAACTAAGAAATCATCTTTCATTTGTCATGCTGCACAAGATGGAATTTGAAAAATACATCCAAGGATTATGCATCCTGTGGTTGTCCAGCTGCTTTGAAAACCCAAGCATTAAAAAGCCTGAAGGCTTGCAGGGCATGATGGGACTAAGAGATAAATGGCTACATTCTTATGAATACCAATTTAGCCCACAAGATGGCTGCTGACTATATGTGACAGATGGTCATAAACTGCTTGATGGGGAAAAAAATAAGCCTGTAACAAACTCTAATTGGTTACTTTTACATAGCTCTTTTCCTTATAAAATCAATCTTTTCCATCAAAAAAACTATTTTTGATCTGAAAAACCCCTGATTTGTGTCAATTAGATGACAGACTAAGTGTTTGATTAATTAAACATAATTACTGCCAAGGCTCACAATTGTTAATTTTTCAGCTGTCAGTAACGGAGCAGAAAAATATGATCTATTTCTCTACCCGGTAGCACTGTGAATATATTTATAGACATTAATAAAAATTCACAAAACAATTTTTAAGAGATTTGTCGATTATGAAACAATAAATTTACTAGTTCATAACAGACTGATAAAAGTAATTTACGTTCAGCACACAAAATGGCTTCTTCTATGCATTATTGATAGGTAGACATTCAAGAAAAACTTCAACATGTCTTGAGTAAATCCTTAGGCTAAACCAAGACTCCAATATACCACAACTTTATAGAACCTCTAACAATAAACTGCTAATCTCTGATAAATGTATGTAAAGAGATTTTCTTTTGTTTTTACTTTTGGTTAGATTAGTGAAGATTTAGATGCCCTGTCAGATTTTGATTTATGTCTGTTTATTGCCACACTGGACCCTTATATGTATCCTGGTGAACACTTGTACAGATACCGAAAGAAACATTGAGAAATCAAACATTTTACAGTTGTAACCAGAGCAAAAAGTGAGGGAAATCCTCTAAGGCCCCGTACACACGAGAGGATCTATCCGCTGGAATTTATCCGCGGACCGGTTTCAGCGGATAGATCCCCTGGTGTGTACGATCCAGCAGATATTTATCCGCGGATATTTTTCGGCCCGATGGATTTCCAGCGGATCAAAATTTCTTAACATGCTAAGAAATCGATCCGCTGGAATCCAGTCCAACGGATTGATCCGCTGGTCTGTACAGACTCACCGGATCAATCCGTCCGAATCCATCCCTCGAATGCGTCGTAATGATTCGACGCATGCGTGGAAGTCCTTATATCACAGCGTCGCACACGTCGCGGCGTCATCATCGCGGCGACGGCGCGACACGTCACCGCGGAGGGAATTCCGCTGGGATTTTGATCTCATGGTTAGTACAACCATGAGATCAAAATCCGCCAGAGGATTTATCCGCGGAAACGGACCTCCGGACCGTTTCCGCGGATCGATCCTCTCGTGTGTACTAGGCCTTATTCAAATACATCAAATATAAGATATCTGTTCACTTTCAACAGATTTGTGATCATTTGCTATTGTGTGTTACCAAAAGGGGATATGAAAGGAAATTCCCCACAAAGTGGACAGAGGCAACAAAAAACAACATGATAGGGTCTTTAACTCCTTCCTACTGTAACTAGTATTACTGTGAATACAAAAACATCAATAAAGTTTCTTGGTCTTTGTCTGCTAATTAACCTTCACTTAAGAATTTGGTCACCAATGATGTTTGCTACTGAAAATAGTGTAAATTAATAAATTATTAGTAGATCTGTTTATTTTGCTATAGTAAGTAGAGTTGGGCAAACTGTTAGAGCCAAGCAAATGTTTGGCCCGAATATTGCCTGTTCGGTGAACACCCAAGTTTGCGTGGCTCTCAGCAGGATGTTAACATGTAGAGCGCCCCACAATGCACTGCACTGTGTTGCACAGTGCATTCTAAGCCCTGATTGGGCAAAGCTTTGCCCAATTAGGGTACAGTGAATAGCTGGTTGTTAAGGAGTGGGCCCGGAAGTCGGCCACGGCATCCTTAACAATGGATGAGTCAAGGGGCTTCCCTGCTGACAGCTCTGCCCCCCATCCCAGGGCACCCCCCATTTTGAGGGAATGTGACCTGGTATGGTTCAGGGGGTGGGGGCACTCGCTCGTCACCCCCCTTTCATGGTCTGCATGTTAGCATAAGGGTCTGGTATGGATTTTGGGGGGACCCAATGGCTTTTTTTTTTATTTTAGTGTGGGGTTCCCCTTGAAATCCATAACATAAAATGTTTCTATTGCCGTCAATGGTATTGTACTGACTGGAATTTAAATATATACTTTTTCTTTATAAATATCAGTTTGCGCAGTACAGATGTGCCACTTTACATGCAGACTAAGGGGACCCCCAGGCACTATATTTAAAGAAATGTTTCACTTTTGTTTCACTTTAAGCATTATTAAAATCATTGCTCCTGTATATTTAAAAAAAAAATGCATTGATACATGTCCCCCAGGGCAGTACCTGGGCCACCATACCCTTTTAATGGCCAATAAACTTGCATATAAGCCTTCAAAATGGGATTTTCCAAGTTCGGATCCTGTAGACTTTAATAGGTTTCAAAGTTTTAAGCATATTGCGATGTTTGAGAGTTCTGAACTGAACCGGGGAGTGTGCAGGTCCCCTTTGTCATTCATTTTGCACTGTGAAAGTGCTTGGCTGCTTCTGTTTGGGAAATATATGAACTGTTAAGTTACAACAAGCTATGCTATTGAATTAGTGGTGTGCAGCCATACGACAGATTGTAAGAATATGTCCACTTGATAGTAGTATAGGCTCATGATAAAGTCTTTAATGTAAAAATTATCCCCCTTTCAGTCCATCATGAATGCTGCTGCCAGACTCATCCACCTTACCAACTGCTCTGTCTCTGCTGCTCCTCTCTGTCAATGCCTCCACTGGCTTCCGCTCGCCCAACAAATTAAATTCAAAATACTAACAACTACCTACAAAGCCATCCACAACTCTGCCCCCAGCTACATCACTGACCTAGTCTCTAAATACCAACCTAATCGTTCTCTTCGTTCTTCTCAAGACCTCCTGCTCTCTAGCTCTCTCATCACCTCCTCCCATGCTCGTCTCCAGGACTTTTCCAGAGCCTCTACAAGCCTATGGAACTCCTTACCCAAATCTGTCCGTCTATCTTCTTCTCTATTAGCTTTCAGAGGATCCCTGAAAAGCCTCCTCTTCAGAGAAGCCTATCCTACCCACACCTAACAACTGTATTTTAGTTTTGTCCATCTGATCACCCCCCAAATCTACTACCCTTCGTTCCACTTGACCCTCCCTTCTAGACTGTAAGCTCTAACGAGCAGGACCCTCTGATCCTTTCTGTATTGAATTGTATTGTAACTGTACTGTCTTACCTGATGTTGTAAAGCGCTGCGCAAACTGTTGGCGCTATATAAATCCTGTATAATAATAATAATAATAATAATCAAATAGGGCTTTCTGCAAAGTGGTTACATTATTTTATATAATTTAAATGTTCTCTTTTTGTTTGTTTAATTTTGAGTTATTGGTCCTTTTTAGTTTTACAGGAGGAAACGGATGATGGAATTTCTTTTCCCTTTTATGCTGCCTTCTCATACCTTTGCATTCCCAGCTGAAGGTCAGTTTAAAAAGCTCTTGTGATCAGCGAGGGACATAAGAGCACAGCAGTTCCCTTAGGATGGTTACAAATTGGCAAGCCATTTACAACCTTTCAACTCACATGAATTTCTGTTCAAGCTCTGTAAACAAGAAGAGAATACGGGTACACAAAGATGGAGAATAGAAAAGCAGTGCAATGAATGTACTTGGAGCCACAGAACTGCTTTTCTTGTTAACTCATGCCTGATCTGCACAATTCTTGAATAATTTCTATATGTAGAAAGATGACTTAAAAACTGGAACAGTTTGGACAGTGCCGGTCCAGGAGCTTTTTTTCAAATCAATTGTAGGTTAGCCAATTCCCTTTCAGCATTGCCAAGGGCTGCAAGTATAATAAAATGATGTCAACACTGCAGTCATAGGCAACTGTTAAAGATGAATTTTGGTCTCATGAAAAAGCAGGGCTGAAAATAACTGTAAAGATCATGAACAGTTACTACATAAAGCAGCACAGCTCATCTAAGATCAGAGAATGCTCCCATTGTGTTGCGTGAGCTTCTTTTTTTTTTTCATTTGTACCAAGGTAAGTTAGTTTCAACAGGGCAGTTAGCTCAGGGCATCAAGCTCTATGGCAGATCCAGACTTTTATTGGCCAGATTATATTTAGGCTATCAGTATGATCTTTGTATTAAAAAATAAATATAAGTGTACTGGCCTAGTCATTAGTGTGATACTGCAGACAAAACTATTTTCTTTAGATCAGTTATATACTGCATGTTGCAACTATAGTCTATATACTAGAGTAGTATCTTACTGAAATGGTAGTTGATGCTTGGGATACACTACCAGCAGAGGGAGAGAGACAGTCAACAGTAAATGGCTTCAAACATACTTGGGACAAACATAGATCTATAATTAGACAAAAAAGTTAACGAAAAAATAAAATACAAAACATGTTTAGAAAAAAAAAGGCAGACTCAATGGACTACCATTTAATTTTTTTCTGCTGTCTATTCTGTTTCTATAATACACATACCTCACTCTAGGCTGTTCAAGTAAGCTTCCTAAAAAAGTGTCAGGACCTGCCTAATATAATGACATAATAAGTTCCAGTGCTGCTGTTAAGCCCCGTACACACAATCGGAATTTCCGATGGAAAAAGTCAGACAGACTTTTCCCATAAGAAATTGCGACCATGTGTATGCCCCATCGGAGTAATTTCGATGAATTCTATCAGAGTTTAGATAGAGAACATGTTCTCTTTTACTCTTATGGAATTCTGTCGGAATTCCGATGTGATTTTGGACAGACAAAGGTTTGATCGTGTGTACCGGGCTTGGGAATCATTTCACCGGCCTGACTCCTTCCAGCTGTATAAGACAATTAATAATTCTGGGAAGTCTTGTACACAAATGCAGTATCACTTGAGCACCACCCAAGAGCCATATTGATTTTCATTTGCCTTTGCATCACCTGCATCATGTAGTGTATAATCCACCTAATAACTTTTAGCTCTGCACAAATTTATAAAATGCCTTTCCAAAGTCAAACTTCTGAAAGCCTTCTCTCTGACTGGCTTCCTTCTGTAAGATGGCCTTAAAGGAGAAATACAACCAAAGATCTTTTTGCTGTACTTCTCTTGTGGATCACAGGCGTGCAGTTCGTTCTGTACTTCTGTGACCCATTTTCAGCCAACAGCATGCCGAAGCCAGTTGTTGGCTGACATCACTGCCTGGACGAGCAGCTGAGAGACTAAGCTGGCTGCTCCTGCCCCCTCCACAGCCCAGTGCTCCAATAACTGGGCTATGGAGGGGGCAGGAGCGCTCCCTGAGCAGAGAGCTGCCCATCTCTCTGCTCAGTGAGCTGTGAGAATCGAGTGGTGGGCAACGGTCGATCGCCGAGTTCTCAGTGTTAGAGTCGCCGGGGGACAGATGCAGCATTGGTCCTATACTTCTCTTTTAATTCACCCATATATATGCACAACAATATTTATCCCTTGCCCATTTGCCTTTAAGTTTCTCCCCACAGTCATGCAGTCCCTTTGTTGATCCTTACTTTCCCTGGGATATGGGGACAGATCTATCAGCATTACATTTAATTTGGATGTATTTTTAATTAGAATGTTTTTTTATTAGTTAAAAAGCCTTTATAGATCCAAACCCTTTGTCTCAATGGAGCCAAAAATCAAACCATATCCGGTTATGTCTACTTGATACTTCCTAATTTTAGATGGGAGCTCCAAAAGTCACTGGAGCAAAGACGCTACACAAAAAAAAAGCAAATGTACCGTGTGAGCCAGGAATAAATATATAGATAAAAAAAATACTTTGAAAGTGATACCTTTTAGTGGCTAACTAAGAAGAAATCTTAAAATGCAAGCTTTCAAAGCAATATACCCCTCCGTCAGGCATATTAACAGATGAAAGCTTAAATACTTTCATCTTTCATTTTTAACACGCATGACGAAGGGGCCTACTGCTGTGAAAGCCTGCCTTTTAAGATTTTTTAGTTAAGCTTTAAAAGGGATCACTTTGACAATATTCTTTCCTATTTTCATCTATTTGCTGAAGATTAAAATACCACCAACTTCATTTCTCAGCTCCTATATTGATCACTGATGTCAAATCTGGGTAGATCCACTTTGTGCTCAGATCATACATTTGACAAAGATTTACTGTGTTGCTGAACAGTATACAGAACCCCCAAAGCTTACACAGGGCTAGGGATTCTTCCTCTGCTTTAATGTGACTGGTGATTGGATGATTAGGCTTGCACTGTAAGAGGATGGGGAGAAAGTTCCATGTTCTCCCATACCCTGATGTTCTTCACTTTGCTCCAGCAGGCATTCTAAACAGCAAGGGAGTGGGACAGAAGGTGATTATAACCAGCGGGAGGGGCTGCATTTACCACAATGGCATTTATGGACTAATAACGAAGGCCGGCCATGCACAGTTTGAATCATTAATGGACAGGCTGAATGTACCAAGTTGATCAATCAACTTGGGTACAACCAGCCTGCCGGATTTGCTGCTGACTATCGCAAGTGGCTGCTATAGCCGTTAGTGATAATCACAGGCTTCTCCCTTCACCCCTGGTCCCTCTGGGAGGAGGGATTTCCCTGTCAAGTTTGTTTGTTTTGATGGTGGAATCATGCAAATTTCTTTCCTGCAACCTCTGGTTGCAGGAAAGAAATTTGCACCATCTATGGGCTGCCTAAGGCAGTAGTGTTGCTCACGAATATTCGTATTGCGAATATTCGGCTCGAATATGGCATATTCGAGTATTCGCGATATATTTCGAATTTCGCGGTGAATATTCGCTATTCCGAATATTCGCATTTTTTCAATTTTATTTTTAAAACAGATTACATCCTATCGACGTCTAAAAGCATTGCTGGTATGATTAGAGACCCTGGGCCGAGTAGCTAAGCTGAGGCGATCCTTTTATGTTGCCGAATATAAAAAAAAAATTGCGAAATTTCGCTAATGCGAATGCGAAAATGATTGCGAATTTTCGATAACTGTGGTAGGAGAACTCTGATTGTCTCTGATGCAAAAAGGGGGGGCTTTGTGTATGTTTCTGTTATGAATATTTGTATGTTTGATATTATTTTTTTTTGTAAGAAGGAAAAAATTGCGCATACCTTAAAAAAAGGGGAGAATACAGCAGCAACTCAAAAATGTTATACAACGTAAATTAATACAAGACAGAAAATGGTGTCGCTCTACAAGAATAAAAAATATGTCTAGTGACAAGACATGTGGGCAAATTATAAATTAAGCAAGCGCAAATAACTTGTGAAATACACAGTGAAACAAATATATAAAGAAATATAGTCCCAATAATAGAAAAATAATCTTTCATAAAAATGTCTTTGATATGTGAAGTGAAAAAAAGTCCAAAGCATGCAGCATGAACGTGTTCAATCCTCAAGGTGTTTGATTGACAAACGGCTGTGACAGATGGATAGAGTAAAGAATCACCACCAATGCAAAACACTTTTTATTTTCTATTGTAAAATATCACGAATATTCTGAGCCAATCAGAGTGCTCCTTCCGCATTTGTCGAATATTCGCAATTATTTTGTATTGTAAAATATCACAAATATTCTGAGCCAATCAGAGTGCAAAATATCACGAATATTCTGAGCCAATCAGAGTGCTCCTTCCGCTGTTGTCGAAAATTCGCAATTATTTTCGCATTCGCAATAGCGAAAATTCGCAATCATTTCATTTCGATAAAATATCACGAATATTGGAATTTAGCGAATATATCTCGAATATTCGACTATATATTCGAGATATATCGCGAAATCGAATATGGCGTATTCTGCTCAACACTATAAGGCAGCAAGATTTGCAAGGCGACACCATTCCCAGCAGTTCAAAATATCTTGTTTTTTTATTTTGTTTACCCTTATGACCACCTGTAGCCATTTGAGAGGAGACTGTAATTCTCTAGATTGATGGTCTAAGTTATTAAAAAAAGTTCCACATAAAGCAGATCACATGTTTCCTCAAAAAAGGGCATTCTCACAGAAAAAAAAAACGAAAAAAATTATATAGGACTGTAGCAGAACAATGTGCAAGACGTCTTAATGAGATCTTGACCACTGGGGGTGCACAATTAATTACTTTGTCCTGCATGGACAGGTCTGTTATACATTTTACTAAAAAAGTCAAATTTTATTCTTCATGCATAAGAAAACAGATTAAAAAAAGTCACAAAATCAACAATCCAACAACTCTACAGATAGTCACCAGCAAAATAACCCCTGCAAAAACATTTTTGGTTGGTTAAGTGTTTCATTTTCCCTCCTCAGAATCCTCATTTCATAAGGATTAAATATCCCCATTACTCCGAGAGACACAGACCAGGAGAATGGGCATTGTGGCAGCCATTCATCTTTCACAAGACTTATCCTGTGGATTTAGCAATTACTGCAAACAACACAGGATGGAGCTCAATAGCAGGTGAGTGAAAAATTGGATCTGACAGTACTAATTGAGCCCAGAGTCCCATTTACTGAAAATGATCTGGCATAATTAAAAATTCACAACTGGGGACTAGTTGTGGTGAACACTATACGTTATGGGTTCCCTGAAATACTCCGGCAGAAGTCTCTCTGAATTCCAGGCCAGCAGACTAAACATCTTGCTCTTAAATAACAGTCTGACGCTGCTTTTTGTCGTCCAGGCTGAGACTCTCCTAGAGCTCCTATTGACTTCAAAATGTTTTTATAACTAAGTGCTTTCATTCTATTTTAGAACAAGCCTCAGCTACGGCAATAGGACTCGTTGCCCTTGAAAAATCACTTGACTAGAATTAACCTGTAATTAGCTGGCCAATTGCATGTCACAATTTGGTATTATGTGACATTTGCCAGTGTCATCTCTTGCATAGTAGGGAAGCCATTTTGTGGACATGAACATTGGTGAACAATTACGCTAAATCAAAGTCAGTGGTTTATTGTACTCAGCTACATAAAATAGATGCTTCTCTTGTGTTTTTACTATTTAGAAATAAAAAACTTGAATGCACTTTGCAATAAAATTATACCTTACCACCACAACCAAATGACATGAAAATGGAGAAGGGAAAAATAAATGGGACTTTCAATGTGCCATAGCAGGCATGTATCACACAATTTTATAAAGTAATATTTTTCTTTATTACAAACATTAAAATATGATTGGATGGATGACTTTACCCCTATTTAGAGTAGGACTTTTATTACCTTCTATAAGAGATGTTTATATAACTAAGCTAATCTGAAAATACAGTATAACATACATACACATTTATCAAGACATACATTTTAAAGCGTGGTTGAACTAAAATTTGACATACCTGTTACATTACTGTGAGACTGGGCTCTTTGCTTATTTCTAAATACTATCTGGCATTGTTTGAAAATACCTGTTGATCCTGCCATCAGAAACATTAGACAGGCTTTTTTTTTAAAGGGTCTTATCAGTGAATAGCCATACCTAGCTCTGCCCATAGCCCTTTAGATTCACAGCACATTGCTCTAACTGCAGAAAAGCCCTGCTCTTTCCCTCCCATCCCATCCAGTACTGTCTAGCAGGGTACAACAGAAAAACTGTTTTTCAGCTACATTTACCATGAAAAAGAGGTAACATACAGTACTTGCTAACTTACAGGGAAAATGCCTGTTTATCACTTTGAGAGGAAATAAATAGAGGCTTTAGATGAACTTTAAGTGCATGTAATTTATAAAGTTTATATAATGCAAGTTAAGTTATTAGTATGTTTTACTTATTTTTTTCACAACAAAATTATCATGGCACGTAGCTCAGTCTAGTTTTAGGAATAACCCGCCTCCCTTATATTACGCATTTCAAAAAAATGTTAAGGGGGTTCCTGATAGCAAACAATTATATTATGACTTTTTGTGTGCAATCTTTAAAATCAAAGCAATAATCTGCAGATGCTTTGAAGGACTAGTCATAAATTAAAAAAAAAAAAAGTATGGATGCTCCCAATGAGAACAGATGCTAAGAACAGTAGGTGCCACCAATTCTACACAAAACTCTGGGCCAGATTCACGTAGAATCGCGGCGGCGTAACTTATCCTAGATAGGTTACACCGCCGCAATTTTTCATCGCAAGTGCCTGATTAAACCAAGCACTTGCGATGAAAACTACGCCCGCGGCCTCCGGCGCAAGGCGGGCCAATTCAAATGGGCGTGTGCCATTTAAATTAGGCGCGCTCCCGCGCCGGGCCTACTGCGCATGCTCCGTTTCCTAACTCCCGCCGTGCTTTGCGCGCCGTGACGTCATTTTTTTGAACAGCGACGCGCGTAGCGTACTTCCGTATTCCCAGGCGGCTTACGCAAACGACGTTGATTTTTACATTTCGACGCGGAAACGACGGCCATACTTTAGACAGCAATACACTTGCTGACTAAAGTTAAGGCACCAAAAAAAAAAGTGTAACTTTGCGACGGGAAACTTGACTACGGACGACGTAGCGAACGCGAATAACCGTCGTGGATCCACCGCAACTCCTAATTTGCATACCCGACGCTGGTTTACGACGCAAACTCCCCCCAGCGGCGGCCGCGGTACTGCATCCTAAGATCTGACAGTGTAAAACAATTACACCTGTCGGATCTTAGGGATATCTATGCGTAACTGATTCTATGAATCAGTCGCATAGATAGAAACAGAGATACGACGGCGTATCAGGAGAAACGCCGCCGTATCTCATTTGTGAATCTGGCCCTCTGTTTTTCTTCTGAATACCACTAGTTTAAAAAAAATGCACACTCAAACTTGATTTTGCAAAATGCTGGTATGGAATAATCAACCCACTATCCTAAATAAAAGTATAAATTCTTTATTTTTTGGATTTGTGATGGAAGTGAGATATGCTAATTCTTTTTGTTTTAGGAAGGCTCTATTGTGTTATAGCCACCACTATTAACTTTTTTGTGTTTTTTCCAAAAAACTGCTGTGCAAATACTGTGTGACATAAAAATTGTCACATTTCAGTCTAGGGCCTAGTAGTTGTAAGTCATTTTTTTAGCAAAAAATACAGATCTTCACATGCGAAAAACAAAACGATTTATGTGCTACCCCAACCAACCAAAGAAAATTAACAATACAATGCAGGAAGCTGCCAACACTAGAATGTGTCCCCACAAGCAATGTCAATAACAATAAAGAGTGTGGCACTACCTCAAACAACCCAAAAAAATTGTGATAAATAATAAAAAATAAATTATGTGGTAAAAAGCTCAAATGCCAATGAGCAATGAAACTTAGGTGCTATATAATGTTAATGCAAACACACACACAATGAAGGATAATTAAATGATGATTTTGTAAATCTGTGCTCCACCACTGTGCAACCTAGTAGCACATCTGAAATAAAGACCCATACTTTCATACAGGTCAAACAGCGCTTGATACAAAGGGTATCCTCAGTTATCCTCCATAAGGTGTCACTTTAGGAAGAAAGGGCCAGATTCACGTAGAATCGCGGCGGCGTAACGTATCCTACATACGTTACACCGCCGCAATTTTTCATCGCAAGTGCCTGATTCACCAAGCACTTGCGATGAAAACCTACGCCGGCGGCCTCCGGCGCAAGGCGGGCCAATTCAAATTGGCGTGTGCCATTTAAATTAGGCGCGCTCCCGCACCGGACGTACCGCGCATGCTCCGTTTCCGAACTCCCGCTGTGCTTTTGCGCGAAGTGACGTAATTTTTTTGAACGGCGACGCGCGTAGCGTAATTCCGTATTCCCGGACGGCTTGCGCATACTACGTTATTTTTTACATTTCGACACGGGAACGACGGCCATACTTTACACAGCAATACGATTGCTGTGTAAAGTTAAGGCACCAAAAAAAACGACTAACTTTGCGACGGGAAACTAGACTAGCGACGATGTAGCGAACGCGAAAAACCGTCGGGGATCGCCGTAACTCCTAATTTGCATACCCGACGCTGGTTTACGACGCGAACTCCCCCCAGCGGCGGCCGCGGTATTGCATCTTAAGATCTGACAGTGTAAAACAATTACACCTGTCGGATCTTATGGCTATCTATGCGTAACTGATTCAATGAATCAGTCGCATAGATAGAAATCTCCTGATACGCCGTCGTATCTCATTTGTGAATCTGGCCCAAAATCCTCATCTCCAGCTGATATGTAATAGTAAAAATCACCATAGAAAAGTACTTTCCAAAACATAATTTTATTAAAAAGTAGTAACTTGCATATAAAAAAGGTTCAATCAGCATAACAGGATTGTCCAAGGAAGCAAAAAGCGAGACTTCCCGTCTCGGCCACAACTGGAAGTGACATTGCCAGGCTCCACCCGGCACGATGCGTCACCAATCACGTAACTTCCTCAGGGTTGTCACTTTTTTTATACACATGAATATAGCATTAGTCGCTATTTTTGCTTATTTGTATCATTGGAAAGTGGTCTTATTATCCAGTAGGTATTTCTGATCACACATTCGTTTGATTCAATTTTTTTTCGCCATTTACAGCATTGGTGAATTGTTCACTACCCAGCAGGTTACAGAATCATTTACTTAACCTTCATTGTGTGTTGTACAAAAACAACACTATGACTAAGCACTGAAGCTACAGTGCGAAACCTTAGCTTTTGTTCCAATTTTTTTGCTGTGCATGTTTATTTTGTGATCGATTTTAATTAAAAGAACATTTTTGGGGTGCGGCTGTCCAAGTTTCCTTTGTATTTTTGCATCACTATTGCATTGCCGGCATGGTTTGGTTCCAGTGAGGAGGTTCTTTGAAGACTACTGAGCGGTTATTTTCTCTCTCTTCATTGTGTGTTGGTTTGCATTCACATATATAGCATTTTTTAGGCTAATGCCGCATACACACAATCGGAATTTCCGATGGAATTTTCCGTCGGAATTCCAATGAAGCCGACTTTAATCAGTCTTGCATACACACTGTCAGACTAATTTCGGAGGATCCAAAATGCGGTGACATAAAACACTACGACGAGCCGAGAAAAATTAATTTCAATGCTTCCGAGCATGCGTCGACTTGATTCTGAGCATGCGCAGGTTTTTTGTCCATCGGTGTTGCACACAGATCATGGAAAAAAATAAAACATGTTCTATTTCTAAACACCGACAGAAAAAATTCAGATGGGGCCCACACACGATCGGAATTTCCGATTAAAAAAGTCCATCTGACATTTTTCATTGGAAATTCCGATCGTGTGTACGCGGTATAAGAGTTTATGTAAGTCTCATATGCACATAGATATTTGAGCTTCTTACCACATAATTTATTTTTTATTATTTATCACTACTTTTTGTATGTTGTTTGAAGTAGCGCCACACTCTTTGTTATTTTCACTTATTTTCACATGTAAACAAAAAGCGTCAGAGAAGACCTGGTCTTCAGTAAAACTGGAAAAAAAAGGGGGTTTACTCCTGCGCTAATCTGTCCAAAATGAAGTTAAAACTGATGAAACAAATATTGAAAAAAATGGCCCAAGCAGCAACATTAACATGTGATAATCATGAAACAAGCAATAAAAACAAATAAATAGTTGCGCTAAGTGATACCAAAAAAGTTTGATAAGTGATAAATAACATTAATAACGAATGAATGAAAAAATGTGTGAAACAACTTGGCAGCAGATAATTCAAATCACAAGATATCCGCCAATGAAAGAAATATCAAAAATAGTGCTATTCAACGTCCAAGTGCAAAAATTAAATAAACAATATGTGATATTAGGTGTCCTAGGACAGGACAACCAGTGAATAAGAAATGGATCAGATTGCATCCACATACAAGAAAATAATCAAAAATCAATGCAGTAAAAAACAGTCCAATAAAAGGGAGGAAAGACCAGAATTTCAAGTGAACGCTGATAGATGTGTCTGCAGACAGGAAGTGAAACTGTCAACCGCCACCATAGCGATGAAATGTTCTCCAGTGCCACACAGAATAATAAAGGGGGACCCTTACCAGAACTGTTGGACCTCAGAGTATAAGGTCTAAACTCGCCTTTGCAGATATAAACCTCTGCAGGGGTTATGGTAGATCCTCCTCTGAGACCAGTAGTGGAATGGTGGTGAAGTCTCAGATTTCCTCTTGGACCCTTCATTCACCTCTAAGGAGTGGAAGACTTGTGTCCGTTTACAAATGCCTACCTCCAATCCAATCCTCAAAAAAAAAAAAAAAGAAGCTGAGTGGGCTGCAATCCACCCGCTCCGCTCATTGTGGCCCGCGACTGGTTATCAAGTCGCTTAAGTGGCCCTTGCTCTTCAAAAGGTTGGGCACCCCTGGTTTACATGGTCTCATCTACGTCCAGCTTGCTTGAGATCAATAATTACTAACCTCATTCCTTAAGTACCCCAACAAGTCATGTTTTCAGGCTTTCCGTCACCTTGCACAAGTGCTTTAAATCAAGGTCAATGGTTTGGTATTTATGACCTTGTTGTGGGTACTTGAGGACGGAGGCTGAGAACAACTGCTTAAGGCTTGGTTCACACTGCAGCACGGGGTGGCTCACAGAAGGTGTCCGGTGTGTCCCCATCCGAATTTTGGCTGAATTTGGGCTTGAAAAAGACCAGAAGAAGCACACCACTCCTGTGCACTTCGCACCAGCGCCACTCCGGAGATGTGTGAACCGCCTCTATAAAGAGACAGTCACAATCTCCTGAAATGCAAATTGAATATGGGGAAAACCACATCCAATTCCCAATTGTGTAAACCAAGCCTTTGACCATACACTGGAAATCTTTTATAAACAATGCCAAAGTGTGCACATTGGACACATTAAAACACTCATAAATAGGTAGGATCCTCCATTAAAGGGAAAGATTTGGCTATGGCTATGACTGGCTAATAACATCTATTCCCCAATTTAGAAAGAGATGAGTGGAGAAGGGGTAAATAAAAAAAAACATAAGAAATGGTGAGGTCACTTCCGGTTGCGGCCGAGATGGGAAGTCCCGCTGTTTGCTTCCTTGGACAATCCTGTTATGCTGATTGATCCTTTTTTATACGTAAAAGGCCTTGTACACACGATCAGTCCAAACTGATGAAAACAGACTGAAGTCCAGTTTCATCAGTCCAAACCTACCGTGTGTATGCCCCATCGGACTTTTGTCCTTCAGACCAAAGTTTTAGAACTTGCTTTAAAATCGGACTGATGGACGCCTGACCATCGGTCAAAACCAATGGTTAGTACACAAAAGCATCGGTTCAAAACCTGCGCATGCTCAGAATCAAGTCGACGCATGCTTGGAAGCATTGAACTTAGTTTTTTTCAGCACGTCGTGTGTTTTACGTCACCGCGTTCTGACCCGATCGGTTTTTGAACTGATGGTGTGTACGCACATCAGACCATCAGTCTGCTTCATCGGTGAACCGATGAAACTGAACTTTAGTCCGTTTTCATCAGTTTGAATTGATCGTGTGTACAGGGCCTAAGTTACTACTTTTTAATAAAATTATGTTTTAGAAAGTACTTTTCTATGGTGATTTTTAAATAACCTTTCCATTAGGCACAACTGGTTTAAAGGAATTGGCTTCTATAGCTGTTTCTTTGCTAGGTAGTTAGCCTGACCATCGTTTTCAAGCAACAGTGAAATTCAAAAGAAAATCTAGTTCATAAAAGTCTATTTAAAATGTTTTCATTTCATTATAGCTAGACAAAGCAAGACAATGATAACTGTAAGACAAATGAACCTAATAGAGTGAATGTTAAAGATGTGTATTAGCTCTAGCAAAATGAGAAAAATAAATCACTCAATTAATTAGCAACAGTTGCAAGACTACTCCCAAAAAGAGATACACAATATACTGTTCGGTGGATTCAGAGAGAGTTAGGCCGGCGTATCAGTAGATACGCCGACCTAACTCGGAATCTGCGCCGACCTAAGTTTAAGTGTACTCTCAAACCGAGATACACTTAAACCTATCTAAGATACGACGGCTTGCGCCGTTGTATCTTAAGGTGCAATATTTAGGCTGGCCGCTAGGTGGCGCTTCCATTGCGTTCGGCGTAGAATATGTAAATCACTAGATACGCCTATTCACGAACGTACGTGCGCCCGTCGCAGTAAAGATACGCCGTTTACGTAAGGCATTTTCAGGCGTAAAGTTATTCCATCAAATAGCTGGACTAGTAATGTTAAGTATGGCCGTCGTTCCCGCGTCGAAATTTGAAAATTTTACATCGTTTGCACAAGTCGTCCGTGAATAGGGCTGGACGTAATTTACGTCCATGTCGAAACCAATACGTCCTTGCGGCGTACTTTGCTGCAATGCACACTGGGATATGTACACGGCCGGCGCATGCACCGTTCGTAAAAAACTTCAATCCTGTCAGGTCACCCCCCATTAACATAAAACACGCCCCCTCAGCATAATTTGAATTAGGCGCGCTTACGCCGGCCCCATTTACGCTACGCCGCTGTAACTTAGCAGGCAAGTACTTTGTGAATACAGTACTTGCCTAGCTAACTTACGGCGGTGTAGTGTAAATACGATACGCTACGCCGCCGCAAAGATGCGGCAATGTACCTGAATCCAGCTATGTGTGTGTATATATATATATATATATATATATATATACACACACACAGATATATAGATAGATAGATCAGTGGAGGTGAAAATACAGCATGTAGGTATTTGGCAACATGGTGGTAGTATGGGTTGTGGATATTAAACATTCAGGTGCAGACCTACATCTTGACCTCCAAAAATTCATACATACCATGTGTGTCTGTTCTAGTTTGTCCATGCTCCACTAGATGGACTCTATCAGTGCTAGGAGGGAAACTTCCCTTCTAAGCCACGTTACAGTATTTGTAATTTGTTCTCCTTTATTTTTAAATCCGTTTCACAGAACAGCCGGAAAAAAATATTTCAATTTTTAAAAAAATGTACCAGTGAACACAAAAAAGAAAATATATAAAGTATACCCTATAGAATAACTGCAAAGGGTATATCCAAAGTAAAAACCAACCAATGAGCAGCAAATATTTCTCAGTAGCGGTGCTAAAGCCAAAATAAATCTACAGTGTTTACCTTTTATCCCGTTCTTTTCAGGCAGATTTATTAGATATTACATAGAGCTTCCAGCTTAGATTGCAGCATTGTGTATCATGATTCTTTGACTCTACCCTCTCTTTCTTCAGTGTGTTTAGGAGGTGAGGCTGCAGCTGGCTCAGAGTGTGGTGCTAGAACTAGGAAACAATTGCTGCCTATTCGCAGGTTCAGGTTCAAGGGCATTCAAAATTATATATATATATATATATATATATATATATATATATATATATATATATATATATATATATATATATATATATATATATATATATATATATATATATATATATATATATATAGGCAACTATAGCTGTTCAGGACAAATTGGAAGCCAGGGGTGGGTTGTCCACCCAACCAGTTAAATATAAAACTTTTTCTTATTTGTTTGTATGGTACACTGAAGTCATAGGTACTAGGTACTAGGAGGTAAAATAATAATAAAACAGCATAGAAATACAAGCATAAATACAACTTTAAATGAATGTCCGTAATGTACTCACACACCAGTATTGGCAGAAATAAAGGGTTAAAGAACACTGGGTAAGAATTTTTTCTTTTAAATGTTAGGAGGCTTTGTGCAGTGGTTTCTATATTGGAAAGATTCAGCTTTTGCATAGTGGCAGATTTACTGGGCCGAGTTGTTTTCATGCGTGTCGGAGCTATAATTCTCATCTGAAGGATGATGCTTTGCTCTGCAGCTCTGCCGAGTTAGCGTTCTACCGATTTAATGCACCATCGACATTGAGCCGGACTGGCATGTTCCAGCTCACATAGAACACAGCCCTAGAGGTAAAAGATAAGATTCCTGCCTGCCTCCATCTTTTCATTATTGATCCAGAAGTGTTCAGTATGTAAGCAGGAGACTTTTCAAAAACTTGTAATTCATATACCTTCAATAAGGTTTCATAAATAAAATAGACTGTAAAAGACATAAGGTTGGCTATTGTTACATCACGCACATTCAGATTATACAGTATCTGTGTCAGGGACCAGTGTGACCAGAAATGTGTGGACTGCGATAGAGTGAACCAAAATGCAAGTAAAGTATAAATTATTTATTAAAAGAATAATAAACAATAAAATAAACCAGCAACCAACCACAGTGACACACAACAATAACTATCCAAGCCAAACATGTATACAGGTGTAAGATACAACCATAATCATAAACAAGTCAGGGTCATATACGGGAGATCAATCAGATAGAACAGGGAGCAGGAAGGAACAGGGAGAGGGCAACCAGAGGAAGGGATCAATCTGCAAGAAACGAGTCCAGGGATGAATGCAGGGTTCAGGAACACAGGATACAAGGCACAGGATACAGGTTTCAGGATAGCAAACGCAAGTCAGGGCACAAGGAAACTGTACCAAGGCAATGTGTGCAAGCATATGCCGGGTATATATACACCTCCTGCAATCAGTCTCAGCACATTCGTCACGCTGTAACAGACTGAATAGCACAAAGACTGAAAAGTGCGAATCGTCTCTCACCAAACTTTTACTAACAGCAAAAGCAGCCCCAAGGGTGGCGCCATCCGAGTGGTACTCCCCGTTTTATAGTGCCGTTGTACGTGTTGTACGTCACCGCGATTTGCTCGAGCATTTTTTTTTAGGCAAGGCAGGCTTAACAAGAATCGGGTTGAAAAAAACTTTTTTGCTAGACCATTAAAAATGGTCGTGTGTACGCGGCATAAGTATTCTGTCATCTGTACATAAGTGTTAATTTTGTACATTTGATGGTGCATAATGAACACTCAATAGTTGGTAAGTCTACATAAATGTTAATGACTAATCCAAAAACGTTGACGCATTGTTAGCTAGATTTAAAGGTTAACTTCATGAAATTATAGTAATTTGCATGCCATGGAATAGAAAAAAGTGAATGTAATTTATAGACCAAGTATTCAGTCCATTAACCCAGTGCTGGAAATCTCATTTTGAGCAACGTCCATGATTTACCAGCCTGAATTTCTGCCCCCCTACCCCTTTACATGTTATCTGCTCCACAGTAATCTGTTAGGAACTCTGAACCTGGGGTGATAAAGGCACAGACCTCACATTTTGTAAGTCTAAACTTTAAGTGTTGCAGCAAATTTGAATGTTGGTTGCAATAATTGAGTAAGCACTGACCCTCTTGGGGGGAGCTTAAGTAGGTGAGAACTACTGAATCCCAATTTTAGTAGCGCTTGTAATTTTCTGTATACAAAAAAGGAAACACGACCATTCGGGTAGACTCTGCCCTCGTTCCAAACCCATAGGACCCCACTCTCATAAATTTTGAGGCTGAGACAGAAAACGTGTTCCATAACTAGCCTTCTCATGACACTAGGAGGGTACCCATGGTGCTATTGAGTCTATCAGGAAAGGAAAATTATGGTAAGTATTTGATAGGAAGTTTTGTCATTTCCTGACTGACTCCATGGCAGCATGTGTTTGGGAAATAACTAGCCAAAAAAATAAGGGTGATATGCAGAAAAAGTAAAGTTTCAACCATAGCTCCAGCCAACAGAAACCTTAAGGCATGGTTCACAATTTCCATACACTATATTACCAAAAGTATTTAGGACACCTGCCTTTACACTTTAATGGCATCCCAGTCTTAGTCCATATGGCTCAATATTTAGTTGGTCCATCCTTTGCAGCTATAACAGCTTCAACTCTTCTGGGAAGACTGTCCCTAAGGTTTAGGAGTGTGTCTATAGGAATGTTTGACCACTCTTCCAGAAACACATTTGTAAGGTCAGGCGTGTGGACGAGAAGGCCTAGCTCGCAGTCTCTGCTCTAATTCATCCCAAAAGGTGTTCTATTGGGTAAGAGGTCAGGAATCTGTGCAGGCCAGTCAAGTTCCTCCACCACAAACTTGCTCATCCATGTCTTTATGGATCTTGCTTTGCGCACTGGTCCAAATCATTTGATGGAGGGATTATGGTGTGGGGTTGATTTTCAGGGGTTGGGCTTGGTCTCTTAGTTCCAGTGAAGGGAACTCTTAAGGCGTCAGCATACCACGACATTTTGGACAATTTCATGCTCTCCACTTTGTGAGAACAGTTCCAACAGTTCCATCATGACTGCGGACCAGTGCATAAACAAGGTCGATAAATACATTGATGAGCGAGTTTGGCCTCTGTGTGTCTCTCAGTACAACTGCATTATTTTTTTGCAGAAATAAAATAGATTCCAAGCCTTATAGTAGACACCTCTAAATACCCACACCTATATTTGTTTGGCTTTCAACACATACTGGAGTCCTAAAAAAAGTCTGGACACACTTTACTGTGCAAATATTGGCTAGGAAATCAGCCCTTGGTTATGTCCTTGTTGGCCTCTTCTGCTGCATGATTGGTTGTTAAAGCTGCTCATCAGAGGGCCGTATAATGGAGAGGCATCCAGCTATTTTCTAGTTAAATTGGCATTTGCATATTAGAATTTTGGACCTCTCAGACAGCTCTGGAAGGAAACTAACGTGCAGCCTACTGTTCTAGAAGCCATTTTAGGCTAAAGGGAATTTATAGAAGTTGCCTTATATAAATGGATAGGACGTCAGCTATAGTGTGTTTTTTTCCCGGGGTAATGTTAGGAAGCAAAGAGATGATCTCCAAGATTTCAGTTCTCGCACCCTCCCTCCTTACTTGGCATTATAGTCATCAAGGTCATGAAGACTGGGCTTGTTCCTCCTTACAATAATATAATTTAGCATCGCAGCCACACTGCTTGGCAAGCAATTTAACTAAGACATTTATGTGGGATATCTCCTTAATAGGGTCTCAAAATGTTATATGAAGTCAGTGATTCACTGAATTATAGCATTTTTACTTAAAAAAAAATCCTAGTAGCTGTCAGATGTAAAGAATCTCAGTTTTTGTGCTTAGCATAAAACTTCCATGCTGATCAAGTACGTTATAATTCCTCGGCTGGCTATCTCCCAACGTTTGCCTAGACTTTTTTTGTGTTAATTAACGACTTATCAGAGACATAGGATAAAAGCTTTACGAATAACAACACCAGGGATAACAGCTAATGAGTTCTAAAGATGAAATATGAAGGTAAAATCTCCTGCCAAACTTCAAACCCACTGAAGTACCAGTTTTAGCTGCTTAACTCTCACATTACTAGCAAGCTCTGCAAGGTGACTACAGGATGGTGCTTGAGGGTTCAGTCATTCCTTAAAGTGAATTTACTGCATGCCAGACAACCTTATTTTGTCAACATCAACCAATTTTGATACATCAGCTCAACAACCAGCAGTGCAGGAAGACAACAGTTACATAATCAGGAGCATTATCTAAGTGATATGGGGAATTCACGAGAGCGGGAATGTGAAGCCTAGAGCCAAACATGATAGTATTTGTCACCAGGTAGCTGGATATTCATGACCATATACTGTATCTTTAGCCACCACATGTTGCAACAACAACCCTGGGATAAAAAAATGACCAGAAACTATAAAACAGATTTTTACCAACACATTTTTAGTGCTCTCCTAGCCTTTAAAATACTTTATACCTGATGGGTGACTAGGGAAGACTGCATACATTTTGCCAGCAAACTGCAACAAAATAAGTTTGCATTTTGACTCTGGCATGTGATCAGATAGGATCACCTCTGTTTAGATCACAGGGAGGGTACCTTGATATTTAGTCATGTGACTGGAATCAGAGGAAGCAAAAAGCTAAATATGTATATAAGCATTTCTTACTATATATTACTGTACTGTTGCAGGAAGGTCAGAATGAGAGGATGGTGTTTTGATATAGTGAAGGTCCATTGTAAAATATTTTCTCTTTAACTTTCCAATTTCGGAAGCTTCAATGTCCAAGGATATTTTTGGAGTGCAGCAGACCCCTGCAGCTAATCAATGTTGGTAGCACATACTAAAATTGACGGTTAACTGCTCATGATTAAAGATGCCATTTTATTTGTGTGCCAGCGGCACTTTACCATGAGGACCTACCCCTTCCTACTAGGCCCTACCCTCTCCCTTACTATGTTATGGCTGGTGCAGAAGGCTGTTAAAAAGGGCAATGGATTCTTTAAATGAGCAGGAATAATGGTTCACACACAATCGAATATGTATGGCTAGCTCTAAGGATGTGTGGGAACATTCATGCGTCTCTGATATACATTATGTAAGGATTTTAAAATACACAGGTCACTGGGAATATTCTCCACACACATAGATTTGCATTGAACCTTCTAATGCATGGTTTTGCAACAGGTAGTAAAGGAGATCAGATACGCAGCTGAGCAGTAATCATTTTGAACAGGTCAGTACAGAAAAAAGAGATCACTTTTTTTTATAGACAGATAACTAAACCTTTCCATGCTGGCAACAGAGACAACATGGAGGGCATGTTTTACAACTAATGCCCCGTACACACGACCAGGTTTTCCAACGGGAAAACTGCGAGGAGAGCTTTTGGCCAGGTATCCCGGCAGTGTGTATGCTCCCTCGCAGTTTTTCCAACGGGAAAATGCCAAACCCACCGGCAAGAAAATGAGAACCAGCTCTCTTTTTTCCCGTCGGGATTCCTGACTGATTTTTTTCTGTTGGAAATCCCGAGCGTATGCACGGTGCATTAGTTAATACTTTAATTTACATTGTTCCTACTGTTCGGCTAAGAAATGACTGCGTCCTACAGTATTATTATTATGGTGCTTCCTGGCTTTCTGATCTCAGTCTTAAGATAAATGCAGTCACAGACAGCAACACCCAAGCAACACAGCAATACTCAACACTTTTATAGCAATTCACTGGTGTCTGAACCATGCACATAATGCTGTTTTACCAGCAGTGTTACATAGCTAAAGAAAAGCACCAAACTACGCTGTAGGTTTCAATACCTTGCTATGACTGCCATTTCAGGTTCATGGCTTGCTATGGCTGCCATTGTGCACATAAATGTGCTCATTATGTATTAGCACAGCATTGCCCTTTAGCAGCTCCAGAGAAGCATGTTGTTATACAGACTCTCCTGTACATGCATTCTGCTCCATGTTTAGAGTAGATCTGAAGGAGTAAGTGACAACAGCAAGCTGAAATGCTTCACAGAGTACAAATTATTAGGATGATGAGCGACACTTAAGGACACCACATAAAAGCGTCCTATAAGGCAGTGGTGATTTACGCACTCCATGAAATCGGCAGCCACCACCTATATGAACAGCATTTTGCCTTTACAATGTTGTGATGTACAAAAACATTTTACAGCTTGCCAAGTATTGCTAAAAGATAGCTTGACACTCTGTTTATCCCAGTCTCAAAAGAACTGAAATACAAGCTGTGCAAAAGCTGCCTCGCTCTATCACAGAAATAATACATGATTCTGGAGTACCCAATACAGAAGAAATCTATGAAAGTGAAGGTAGGGAAGGGTAAAACACATTAAAACCAAACACTAGACTGAATAGTGGAAAGATTTTAAAAGTGCATTGCTTAGTTTCAACACCGAAAACATTCAAACACAAAAGTCCTGATGTTCTGGTCACATAGGAGTTGATAATATTTTGTAAAACTTTAAGAAGGTTTTAAAAAGGACTTGGCAAACACCTTTGTGAGAAGGCTTTGATGGAAGCAATTTTACCCTGACTTTAATTTTATTTGCCCTGAGGCAGTTAAGTGAAACGTATTTAGCAAATCAATGCATCGGTATTAGTATGGTGCCCCTTAGTCATGCAGTGGCTGAATTAATAAAAACTAAATTTCAGCCTGTTTTTAACAGAAGTCGGGTGGACAGGAACAGTTATGCCTGGATGTAAATCTAAGGACCCGAGTAGGTGAATTTTGTTGCCTGTTTGCAGTGAAAGCCTCTGTGTTAGGCTCTAATTTGATTCAACCTTTCACCACTTGCTAACTGCCAACAGTTACAATGGAATCTATTCATAGCATCACTGTTTACTACTGTATGTGATCTGTGATTGGTCACCAGTAATCACATGGTAGCTGGGCGAATCACTGCACCCTATACCATGTGATAGCTGTGGGCAAATGACAGCACCACGATAGTAAACAATGAGTCATGAATGAAACCCATTCATGACAGTTCAAGTGATTTCTGTTACAGTAATCATCACTGTAGCTAGCAATCAGTGTAAAAAAGTAGTACAGTGTCACTATGGTGGACAGTATGTAAAAAAAGAATTGTGGTAATCAAAAAAAGGCCTCTTACTAAATACCTTGGACTGTTCCATGCTGGTTATCCTCCATCTCACTGTGGGCACGCCAGGCTTAGGTACACTGAGCCCTTTGGGACCTTCCCCGGATGACTTTGGGGCACCCTTTTACATCTTCCTCAGACATAGAGATATGCCTATTTGTTTGCTAGTTATGTAAGTTGCCAATTGGCTTTTAATAAATCCATTTATAGAGTCATTGCTTCACTCTATGGGGAGCTGGTGCTGACGTTGCATATTTAAATATTCCTTTACATCAACTTTATAGACTTATTGTATATAGATTTTTTATTTATTGACACTGTATTAGCCATTAGGGCATACTCATCTCTCCAACGCCATTCTTTTTATTTATATAATTACTTTGGATTGTCTACTTTCCAAAAAATTTGGGGTGCATTTCCTGGCATTTTAGGGCCTCAAGAAATAAGATAGGAAGTCAGTACATTAGGATTGATCAATTTTCACAGACTGTCTGAAAGAGCCCTGCATTGAACCTGTAATCTGCTGATCGTTGGTGCAATGCTTAGTAAAAAAAAAATGCATATTTTTTTTACCTGCAAAAAAAAATTGTGCCATTATTATTTATTTACAAAGATGACCTTATCATTTAAAATAGCACAGTGCTAAATAGCAAAAAAAATGCCCTGTTCATGAAGGGGGTAAAAACCTCCAGAGGTCAAGTGGTTAAAGACTTCTCACACAGGTTTATTTGCTTTGTATCCTTCTATTAGACTGCCAATGCTCTGTGTGTAGGCAACTTAGGCACAAAGTAAATTCACTAAGTAACTTTGAAATTCAGTATCGATTCATAAAGTCATTATTGAATACCAATCCTTGCCAACCTTAAGATTCAGGGCCGAGTTGTTTTTGTTAAATCCCTTGGTATATATTTAATTATTGTGCGAGACAAATCCATTTCAATTTCAATGCCATTAGTTACATTGATAAAGTGTGATCATTTTATTTTCACCATAAACAAGAGGTACAGTCGTTTTCATTGAAAAGGGTAAGATAAAAAAGGGTAAAGGATATACAGCCCAAATACAAAATCTTAAAGGCACTGATCTTTACCAACACCTTATTTTTTTTAGCTGCAAACAAATGTAGAATTATGGCACTATACTGAAGCTTCTGAGAAAGCAAATAAAAAAAAAAAAGTAGCTTGTAACCACTTTGATTTCATGGAAATATCTATTTTTAAACAATTTTACTTTCTGTATCTTGATCTCCAGTAATGTTACAGGAATGTCATGAAAGATCAAAAAGTCCTCATTAGCAGTGGTGGGATTGCCAGGTGACAAGTGTCCTGCTGGAATCAGCCCTAAGGGAGCAAGTCTGCCACACTATACTCCGTGAGGGTCACACACAGCGGAGTAATTGTCCTTTGGAATTGGCTAGCTCGACTATTCCTGTCTCTGCATTGTTTTTTTCCTTTACCAATGGCTTGGATGTCTCATTGCATTGAACAAGATTAGTAAAATATGGCAGAACAAAAATGCAATGCTCACTACATCAAGTCGTTAATGTCATCTGACTGTCACCCAAGCCTTCTAAGCTGGATTCAAACTTTGTGTTGCAATAAAACAATTTACTCCACATGATTGTAATCCATGAACAGTGCAGTAAGGTGCCATTCATTTCAAATGGCACCCCAATGCACATCTCGATTTCACCACAATGAACCTGCAATTTAGAGCACCACAATGCAGAGATATGAACCATCTGCGCGTTACTGTGTTAAATTAAATTAATGTGCTGCGCTATCTCACCAAAAATCTTCCCAAATTAAAATGAATGAAACATATTTTATCTGTAAATTATACTGTGATGTATGTCACACACTGCTGTAAATATATATTAATGTAAATTATTATACTATATAAAAACATACAAATAAATCAAATATATAAATATAGTGCCACACAGTAGGATATAATAAATAGATAATTCATAAAATTATAGTGCCACAAACGTGAATCATAAAGTGCTGTAGTGCGAAAAACAATGATATTCTAATTTAAGATGGAAAATCCGTTCAATGTAGTTGATATAAAAGTTCTTTTGATATATATTTAGTGACTTCAAAAAAATGGGACAAACAGCTTGCTGTGGTGTTCACACTCAGGTGCTCCCCACCCTCAGGTAATGGCCGCTCACCTCTGAGCGTGTGACCTCACAGCTAAGTTTGGTCAAATACGCTTATGAATCACTTTAGGGATTCTGGGCTGGCTGTCTGTTTCAAATCTGCTTACTGGTGCTGTATCCTCACATGGAAAATGGTAAAAAGAAACTCTGACATAATTAGCCAGATTCAGGTAGGACTTACGCCGACGTATCTTCTGATACGCCGCGTAAGTCCACGGATGCGCCGTCGTATCTATGCGCCTTATTCAGCAAACAAGATATGCCTGCATTTTGGCTTAATACTACCGACGTAAGTCTCCTACGCCGTCGTATCTTGGGCGCATATTTACACTGGCCACCAGGGGCGCTTCCATTGATTTACGCGTCTAATATGTAAATGACCTATATACGCCGATTCACAAACGTACTTGCGCCCGTCGCTGTAATCTACGCCGTTTACATAAGGCGTACGTCCGGCGTAAAGTTATTCTACCTAAAGCAGGCGTAAGTCATGTTAGGGTATGGACGACGGAACAGCAACGGAACAGCCATCGTATTTTACGTTGTTTACGTAAGTCGTACGTGAATGGGGCTAGGCGTAGGTTACATTCACGTTGAAGGCATTGAGCCGGCGTATCTTAGGGAGTATATGCGCGACGTGATTCTGAGCATGCGCGCGCATGCGCCGTTCGTTCGGCCCTTCATTTACATGGGGTCACGCTTCATTTTAATACAGCACGCCCACTACCTGCCTACTTTGAATTAGGCAGGCTTACGCCGGCCCATTTACGCTACGCCGCCGTAACTTAGGGAGCAAGTGCTTTGTGAATACTGGCCTTGCCTCTCTATGTTACGTCGGCGTAGCGCATATGAGATGTGCTACGCCCGCTCAAATATACGCCGCTCTACCTGAATCCGGCTATATATATTTTAAAACTGTTTATTGTGCAGACGAATAAAACCCCAATGCTGGGTACTCACATGGGTTAGGTGCGTTAAGTGCACCGCTCTGTATTCGGCCTAAAAACACCGGGTAATGGCTGGGATCGTACGTTTGTCTTCTGTATGGTAGCTCAGCTGCCTTTCTCACCGTCCTGTCCCTTCCTGTCACTGTTTTATGCACTACAGCACTGTATGATTCACGTTTGTGGCACTATAATTTTATGAATTATCTATTTATTATATCCTACTGTGTAGCACTATATATAAATATTTGATTTATTTGCATGTTTTTATATAGTATAATAATGTACATTAATATATATTTACATCGGTGTGTGACATATATCACAGTATAATTTACAGATAAAATATATTTCATTCATTTTAGTTTGGGAAGATTTTGGGCCAGATAGCGCAACACATTACGTTTATTTAATTGGCTTCACACGGTATATGAGATGTGATTAGTGCTAACAGCTGTCACTTTTACTTTCATTTGTTGATCCTTTTTATTTAATTACATTTTTTTTATATTTGCACTAGTGTGCGTTACTGTGTGCTGGAAAGAAATAGAAGAGCAGGTGTGTTAAAGGTTCATTATGGTGTGTTGTAGCCCATTTAAAATGAATTGACTGCCTTACCGCAATGCATGTTAGCGTGTAATTGTTAACATACTGTATAAAACACTGCAACAGTCTGAAACAAGCTTAATAGTTTAAAACTTGTGAGCTTGAAAAACACCAGACACCAATGTTATGCCACGTACACACGATCAGTCCATCTGATGAGAACGGACAGATGGACCGGTTTCATTGGTTAACCGATGAAGCTGACTGATGGTGCGTCGCGCCTACACACCATCGGTTAAAAAAACGATCGTGTCAGAACGCGGTGACGTAAAACACAACGACGTGCTGAAAAGAACGAAGTTCAATGCTTCCAAGCAGCAAAAACCCAATTCACAAATGGCGTTAGATTAAAAAAAGTTGACCACCTTGCAGTCAGTGTTACCTCAGCCTGTCCATAAGAGACAGTTTAATTTAAATACATTAGGTTTAAACAACACTATCCTTGTGTGTACCAAGCGTTATCGCTGCACTGCACCCCTGACTTAATAAAGAGCTTGTAAAGCCTGGGCCATACAGATAGAGCCAACATCTCTTTAATCATTTGTATTTTTGATGATCGGTATCTCTGCAGCACGAAGCAGGGTTTTTTTTTTTTATCTAAGCGTCAAGCAATTTTTTATTCCAAAACTGTTTTTTTCCCCCTAAATAGAGCAACAATGTTCATGTGCTTCTACGTGATAAAAATCCAATTAATAATTAGCATAATTAATCTTCACTGCTGCCCAGCCCCCAAAATGATTTCAAGCCAGATGAAAAATCTATTTAAATTTGCCTTTGTAGAAACATACAGTATGCGTAAAACTGCATAGGAACTATTGAAGGACAAATGTTTGTGTTGCCTGTAGCAACCTGTAACACTCCTCATTTCATTTATTAATTTGCTCCAATGAAAGAGAAAAGTTGATTGATTCCTCAAACAATTTCAGTCGCAAAGTCCTTAATGTCAAAGGACAAATGGAGAAATTCAACAAGCACCTTTTCTCCCCAAAGACGCACCTGGATTGGCCACATCAGTAAAATTCAAGATTTCGTTTTTTGCATCTGGTTAGAAAATGGAAGATCCCAGAAAAGCGTGATTTTTCCCATTTTTATTACAAACCAGCACCAATAATGAAATCTCAAGACAAAATGTTTTGTTGCTAGGGAAAGGTAGGGATAGAACCTCTTTCAGGTTTTTGTTTACATCTATTTTATTTGCTGGGCAGATTTGTAACTATATGACTAGAACTGACCCACGTATAACTCTGTCAGTAAGGCCTGGTTCACACTGGTGCATTTTGACATGTGATTTGGCATGTCAAATCGCATTTCAAAACGGCGGTATTTGCCACAAATTGCCGGCAATGGCACCAACCTAATTGGTGCAACGCCGCATCTGCGACGCTGCACCGATTTCAAAAAGTAGTTTCTGTACTACTTTTTGCGATTTCCGCCCGAAATCGGGACTGCCAGTGGGAGTGAAATTGTGCGAGTTCAGCTGAACTCGCACGGCTTCACTTCCGCAACCCAGTGTGAACCTCAAGTCCCGTACACACGACCGTTTTTTCTGCCAGGAAAACTGCCAAGAGAGCTTTTGGCCGGGAAAACCGGATGTGTGTGTGCTTCCTCGCAGTTTTCCTGACAGGAAAACAGCCGGGAATCCCGTCAGGAAAATAAAGAACCGGCTCTCTATTTTTCCGTCGTGATTCCCAGCGTTTTTTTTCCCGGCAGATTTACTAATACTTTCCTATGGGAAACACTGCAAGGCAGTGCCGATGGAGCATACACACGGCCGGGATTCCCAGCCAAAGCTCTCATGGCAGTTTTCCTGCCGAATTCTCGGCTTTCCCATAGGTTTTCCCGGCAAACTTTTTACCGCCAGGAAAAGGAGCAGATCCAAGGATGCTAGAAGCAATGGGTTTCCAAAATGGAACATTGCATGGGCAGGTTATAGCAAGACAGAATGTGGAAATAAAATGCTTGATTAGTGGAGATTCACAAGCAGTGACACCTACCACTCCCCTTCTTGTACAGTTTAAATCTCTTATAAGTTGTAATGAGCAATGGTAAGGCATAAACAATTAACAATCATCTTAATTGTTTATGCCTGTATTTATGAAACCTAAATCTTGTCCATTGCTACAAATGACAGTACTTTGCACATCATAATTGCTGTCCATGTTAAGGCCCAGTTCACACTGATGTGACAATCGCTCCGACTTTGGAGCACTTGTCACATTAGAAGTTAAACCAAATTCAGTGCAATGGAATTGTTCTAATTGGTGAGACTTAAAAAAGGTTCCTGCACTACTTTTGGTCCGACTTTGGTACTACTTGCATTGACTTCTGTTAAAGCCGTTGCATGCAAGTCGTGCCGAAGTCGCGCTGGCGTCCAACTTCAAAGTTGTGTGGAAGTCGTGGGCAGTGTGAAACTGGGCTGAATGTCATAAAGCAACCATAAAGCAATGCATACAGAATTTTAGTCCTAAGCCACCTTTGTTCCAAAGTTTGGGCAAACTATCGGCAAAGCAATAGCTGCCACTGAAAGTTTTCGGATTGTATTAAACCCTCTGCTAATCCCAAAGTGTCTGCTTATTCTACTTCTTTGCAGAATGCTCAAGAAACCTGAGATTTTGAATGTTTTTAAGGGAAACTGTGACCACAGCCTACATCGCTATTGGGCAGCAAACTATCTAATGGCCAGTGTGGTCACCCATCACATTGGATAGTCTATTGGGAAGAGGCTACAGTCTCTGTTGCAGAGCTCTACAAAGAAGCAGAATATTCCATCGGGATAAGCAGGTAGTTCACAAGAGCAGAAAAGATACAGGCTTGCTTTACAGTGATCCTATACTTTACTTATAAAAGGTAAAGGAATAGGTTTACTTACACTTTTTTGTAATTTTTGAGAAAATTAAGAGGGGTTAGAACCCCCATCCAACTTTTACTGTTGAAAATGTCTAATTTTGAGTTGTCACCAGAACAATATAAGAGAGGAAATCTTCCAATGATAACTTGGTTGACATTTCTTTCCCTTTGGAGAAATTTCTTCTTACTAGTTGCTATGTCCCCAGGATGGGAAATGAGAACAAAAACTCCCCAAGGGGGCAAAGAGGATATGGGTTGTACCAATTCCCTACACAATTCAAAATGAAAAGAAAGCTTTGGCTTTAGAAATACTTTAGCATTATAAAAATCACCTGTCATTTGAATCCTTATTAAGAAAGATATTTTGACCATTTTCTATTCTTTTTGTTCACACTATAGAAGAGCTACCTTAACAAAAGCTTTTCTAAAGCAAAGTATACGGCTCTGCTTTCTTTTTTCCCCAGTGTGCAATTATGCTGTAAAAGACAGGCTTAATCAAGAACTTTTATCAACTCTGGAGAAAATAATTAAAACTAAAAATACCAGGGAGTGGGTGTCCGTACATTTTTAACTAAATGTTTTAATTTTCCTAGAATGGAATGTTTTTGTTTAAACCCAGTGATATTTTGAATATCTCATTAGTCCAGTTGAGCACCCTCCTTTTTAGACTGTTGCCAGCAACATGTAAATAAAGTTTGCCATAAATGGATCTTTTTTCTTTTTTTATCTCTCCAAAAAAAAAAAAAAAACAATTGATCCCTCCATCCAGGTGGATATTGTATTCGGACTGTGGGGACTCCTCCTCTGTCAGAATACACTGATCAGCGCTGCAGCCATTGGCTACATGTGCTGATCTTGCAACAATTTTACAACAGCCCCATTTGAGAGAAGTTGATTGTTAGATTGACTTTTTTGGAGCCGGAACAGCTACAGATAGATCGATCGACCAGTCCCTCCTGAAACAGACGAATTTCCATCTATGGCAAGCATTTGTTACCATTTAGGTCCCTTTCACATGGGAACTGTGTGGTCCATTCTGCAAGGAACATGTGAACATATCCTCTGCTGAATCGAGCATGGGACAGGTGTCACTTTTGTGACATCCATATCTGTTCAGTGATTAGCTCCATTTGAAAAAAAAAAAGCAGGGCAGGGACCACGGTTCACAAGAAACTCACCTCTAAACTTAGACATGCCCAGTTTTTTAAGATTTGGGACCCATGGATAACTTACAATGACCATATGAACCTCGACTGCTCTTTGCTCATTATATGTCCTTGCACTGGCTTCCCGTCAAGCTTTGCATATACTTTAAGAGCCTCTTGATCACCTATACGGTTCTTCGTTGCTTGGCACCCCATTATCTCTCTGAACTTTTATCAACTTACTCCCCCCCTCGTAACCCAAGCTCCTCAGATTCTGGTCTTCTGCACACCTACATTCGATGGGAGACAGAGCCTTCTTCTGCTATGCTCCAAAACTCTAGAATAAATTTCCAAACAACATCAGAGACTCATCTTCTCTAAACTCATTCAAATCAAATCTAAAAAAAAATCTTTAGACAAGTTTTTAATTAATTGTCTTTTTTCTTTGTAAAGTGCTTTGAGAAACTACCTTTAAAGGTGCTATATAAAATACAATTATATGATTACAGATATGACCCCCTCTCCTAATCCCCAGGCAAATCCTTTATTGCTTCTCTTTTCTCTCTCCTTCACTGCCTGCTAAGGATCCTAGGTGGTTCTTTTATATTCCTCATCTCCTACTCTCTAACACAGCATTCCTCTTCAGGCCTTGGAACATCTTACTTTTCCCCTTTCCCCTCCATTTTCTTTTCACCTTACTGATGCAATTGCTTGGGCTGGTAGCCATTACTGCCACTGGACCACTTTCAGAGTCAAAATGATGTTTAAATAATATGTTTATCAGTGTCTCTGGCATGTACTACGATCTCCAAGAGCTGACACCACATATTTAATGTAATTGTAATTACTCTCTTCCTGCCATGGTTTTGTACAATACTTTTTTGATTAATTACTAGTTTTGTACAAACTTTCTACAAAACTAAAAACTCAATAACAACCTTTGTAAAATAAAAACCAGAGCTTTCCCTACCCATATTAGACCTACAGACTTACCTCCATTTACTAGACTACCTACAATCCATCGTGTTTAGGTCAGAAAGGGATGCAGACCTTTCATGCCTGACAAAGGGGTCCTGCGCAGCTCCGAAACATTGCACTTTACTTTGTGATGTGATCTTTTTCATTAAAACTTTTGGACGAAATTTGTCGATCCATTGTGTGCTGGTGAGTATGTACGCTTGTTTGATGTTTCCAGGACCCAACTGGTAATCGCTGCAGCACCCATCATTTTATGAGCCATATCTACCAGGAACGTGGGCCATAGGGATATTGATCAGACTTTCCAATTTTTATTCTGGTCCTGCATGGTCAACCATTTATATCTGCCTGCCTTTAGATTTACATGGAGCTTCACCAATCAGGTCCGGCAGAAAAACTGACAAATAGAAATAGTCTTGTGTGAAAGACCCCAAAGCACATCTAAACTCAAAAACAAAAAGCAGCTCACTGGTCCTTAGATGTAGTAGTTGCATTTGTTTTTGTTTTTTTTCCCCTTTATTTCTCTCAGCTGCTCTCCTGATTTGGACAACAATAATCTCCCCCTCACTTGATTCCTGTAGCATAGGGAAGAGGTGTTCACAGAAGACAACTGGAAAGGCCAATAACATTGTTTGAGATTTCAGTTTAGAGCCCAAGGACATTTTTATGATGGGATGAGCGGGTGTTTTCTTCTACGTGCTGGAAATGCAAGTCTGAAAAAATGACCAAGACTTACAAGCTGCAATATATTAAAATGTTGTGCTTGAGTTTAAATATACTTTAAATGCGTCAAGACAGACATTGATTTTCTAAAAACAAAATAAATGTGTGAAAGTTTCTATAAATGCTAGGGTATATTCCTGACACTCATAAGAACCCAGGAAACTGCTTAAATGTCTTAACCTCCCTGGCGGTATGATTCTGTGTGGAATTACATACCAAAAGCGGTACAATTATTTTGCAAGGAAATTTGGCGTTTTATACTGTAGGCCTGTAATTTTTAGAAATAACTCACTTAAATCTGACCAAGCAAGAGTCTTGTAGGCATCCCGGGTATGATTTTTTTTTTAAAACAAAATGATAAATTATAATATAATAAATAATTATAAATAATTATAACAAATAATAATATAATTATAATAAAAATGATTCAATAATGTAATCAACTCAAAATCACTGAATTTTGCTCAGTTGCAGAATTGTCGCTGTCATTTTTTTTTTATGACGAATTTCCCCACAAATCGCTATCGCACATTTCTGTAAGTGATTGTAATTTATTATCGCTGTTTTCTAGCTGATCTAAAACCATTTTTGACATAAAGGGACACTTTTGGACAATCTACAGTTTTTAGGCAGAAAGAACATTTTTTATTATATAAAAGAACATGTAGGGCACTGGGCAGACCACTAGGGACAAGGGGGGTGTGTATTTTTTACATACAGTACTGTAATCTATAAGATTACAATATACTGTATGTAAAGTGTTTGTTTACTTTTTTGAATTTGGCGCCGTTCTCCGCCCCCGTGCGTCGTAACGTCGCAGGGAACGGAGATCGGCGGCACACGGGGAGACTGTGAATCGAGCGAGGAGGTCCCGCTCGCTCACACAGCGGGGTGGCATCGCTGGATCCAGGGACAAGGTAAGTAACTTGCCTGTGGATCCAGCGAAAGGTAAGCCGCGCCGCTGCACACTCTGCACGTCCAGCCCGAGCGTGACTCGGGGTTACCGATCCTAGCATAAAAAATCAACCCCGAGTCACGCTCGGGTTTACCGCCAGGGGGGTTAAACAATTACAGAACAAGTCCAGGTAAATGTTACTGACTACCACTGGGTATTATTGATGTGTTTTTCTCTGTGTGCAGCTTCTAAGAGCCTTTACACCATTCCCTTTATGTTACCAATTAAATTAACAAGTCTGCTTTTTTTATGAGTAATAACGGATCATATTTCCATCACTACGGTCATTAATCCATAGCAATTCAATCAAAATGTGATTATTTATAAGTAATTAAGACATGAACTCCTGACCAGTCTTGAAACTTAATTTGTTAATATGTTCAACATTTTTTTTTTTACAATAATGCTGACTAACTCATAAAGACTGCTTTCAGCAAATCAATAGCAACTGGTTTATTAAACAGCATGCAAAGCGAAAAATGCTCGCTACCTCTCTGAAGTCTGCGTGTGCACCAGGTCACACCAAAGAGTGCATAATTGAATCTTGTACCTAATTACATTTCAATCTATAGCCTTACATCTGAAACCATGACAGGCTTATGACAGCCTCCTGTGTAGATAATGTTTGAAGAAAGCTGGACGTCATTCTAAAGAAGCTGGATTTCTTATATAACTAGGTAGTTGATAAATCTATTTCTAAGATATATATTCTGGACCCAACATTAGGCTATGTTATTTAAAATTGCTACAATATACTTGGCCTCATGTCTGCAGGCCTCATTCACACTTGCTATTGGGATCCGGACAGGGGATTCCTGTGCCAAGAACCAGCAGATTAGTTTGGCTGGAGTCACACGTGGTTGTGATCAGGAAACTCATACAAAACAATGACAGATAGATAGGTGCCATAGCTCTCTGCATGTATACACACATTTACTAGGGACAAATGACCAGCTCTGGAAGCAATTTGTCTGCATCCAGGGCAGATCATCTGTTCCTAACCTTAGAAGTCTGCTGTCCAGACCTTATTGAATGTGAGAATGAGGTCTAAAGGTTCTTTCAACTGTACAAAAACTGAAATGAGCAACACTGTGCAATAGCAATGGTGTGCACTTCTGAGATTGCTGCTCAGCAACTGCTGTCAAGTTGTTACTCTATCTGGAGAGATCAATACTGATTTTAATATAGATCTGTGAAATCACAGTTTTCTCGTAGCCCATCCAAATTTTATCTTCAATTGAGCCACAGTAGACTTTTTGCAGATTTCCACTATAGTCCATTTAACATGGTTTCCCATGGAACACATTCTGTAGTGCGAACATGTAAATGCAAAAAGCACTAAAAATGCATAGTTCAGGCTTAAAAGAGCATTTGCGTCACTTTGGAGAATTTTTTTTTTACTTTCTGTTGCATCTGCTGGACAGGATTGTAAAAGGAGAAAACAACTCCCCAATAGAGCAAAGAGGACCCAACTCTATCCAAAATGATAAAAAAAGCTTTGGATTTAGATATAGTTCTTCTGGTGACAAGTCAACTGTCTAAAGCCACGTACACACGATAGGACCTTTGTCTGACCAAAATCACATCGGAATAAAGGAGAACATGTTCTCTATCTAAACTCTGATGGAATTCATTGGAATTTACGATGGAATTACTCCGATGGGGCATACACACGGTCGAAAATTTCAATTGTGTGTACGGGGCTTAAGAGGGGTTTTCTTCATTTGGATTGCTATGGCCTTTCCCTACTCATTTAATTTAAAAAAAAAATGCTCTTTCTCATATCTATTTTTAAATTATATTGATACATTTTATTTGTTTATACCTTTTTCTTTTAACAGATAAAGATATTACATAAATGCCCATTACACATTACATTACACATTTGCCCATTGTATCAGTCCTCTGAAACTTTTGGACAGCTTGGTCTATTAAAGGGCATTGTAAAAGAACAGATGTATAGAAATAAATAAATAAAGCAAAAAAGGTACAGAAACCAGCAGGCATATTTAGTATGCCAGAATGCAAAGGCCAGAAACCCACAGATTTCAACTAACAATATTCTGACTGAAGCGAACTGATAGCCATTTTCACTTGTGCACACAACTGCAGTATTTCAGAATTCAAATGAACTGGAGATATAGCAGATAATTTACATTAGTTCAGAGTGTAGGAGTAGAGTGATATGCTGTATTTTTAATAAGAGCCATCCCGTACATGGCGTACATAAGTCTCTGTATTCTCCCTCTGCCATGATAATGATGTTCTGTAGCTCAGCTTCGTAGTAAAGGATTGCATTACATTAGAATGCTAACATGGGCTCTTCTGTAAGAATCATTTATTTAAAGCTTCCAGTGATGGCTATCAGAGAAAGATTTATAATCCTGCTGCTTCTTTGCATGCTCGGCTGCGCTACCACAGCTGAAACAGCAGATATATGTCTTGGTGCAGGTGAGTCCTGACTCATCTTTCTATGGATCTCTTTCCCACACAGCTCTACAGCTAAGAGGCTAAATAATGGTAGTAGGAAAAGTACCCAAGATAAAGAAAAAAATTACTTATTTCGCTGTGAAATGACTTTGCATAATCATCCAACATTATACATTGCCAAAACCAATTTCTGCAGAAGAGTGGAAGATTAGATGGATGATTTTTTACTTTTCTTTAGTCTTCCGATCAGGAATTTAAGAATAAATGACAAGTATCCAGAGAAAATTGTTGTAGTTCCCCAATCACCATTCTCCCCCCCCCCCCCCCCCAAACACTCCAATCTCCACATTAAAACCACAAAACTGAACAGTTCTCACTGGGCTTATGATGAAAAATACATAAGCAGAAGTTACCCTAAGTGAAAACTGCATTTTAAATGATCAGTAGATTAGGACTGACAGCTCAAGTTATAGCTAATCTTGACGGTTTCCTATATATGCAGAGCACGGCTTTGCCCGTTCCCACCTCCCAAGTCTCCTTATAAGTCCTTAATGGGATAGGCAGTCTCAGTGACCAATAGAAAAGCTTGATAGGTAGCAGGCCCAAGGCCAAGCGCCTACAAATAAAACAAGATTGGCATTTAAACTTATCTGCCTCTCTATTTGTATCAACGAATTGTTTAGATATGTGTTTTTTACGGAGCATGACCTCTTCATCATAAGTTGTTTGCTCTGTCCAAATTTGTGACAAATGTACTTCAAAAGGGAAAATTCTACTATGTTTTTGGTGAGCGCCAAACAGCTTATTCGGCAAACAGTGCAAATAGCTTACGCTCTCTGACCCTGTCTAGTATCTCCACTTTCTGAATAGTTCTCCGCTTTCCCTTTTGACAAGTATCCAATGGCTGACACCAGATGATCCTTTAATGAGACAAGTTGGCAAACCCCCAATGATTCTTGTGCTGATGAAGAACCTATGACACAGTACTAATGAACATCTGAAGTGATTCTACTTATACATGATTTATGCTCGTGTATCTGCATATGCCTGAACGATCTACAATTGTATTTCTATGCCTCTGTATACTATATTCTGCATTGTTTGCCACTATGTGACTTTTGCAAATGTGTCGATTGTTTCTTGTGTATAGTCTGCAACTATAAACCTAAAAATCTAAGATTGAACTAATTAATAAAATTGCCATTTAAAAAGAAACAGAAAAATCTATACATAAATTTAAAGTATATCCAAAGAACAAAAATGTAACACATTGCAGTTTACAAGTCCTTAGATGTGATGACTGTATTTATTTATTTTTCCAGGGTGTTCTTTAACTCTTACACACTGTCAGTGCTTTTTTTCTCAGAGAATAGTTGCGGGAACCCCCCCTTCTGAATCCCCCAGTGTCTACCCGCCCTACACTCCTCTGAGCACCGTCCCTTGGTCCCACCCCCTACCCACCTCCCAGTACTGTCCCAAGTATAATTCTGTGGTGCTAAAAGCACACACAGGGGAGGGGAGAAGGAGCAGATCAGCTGTGTCTCCTTTCTCATCATTCCGTGCGAAGGAAGGAGGGGGAGAAAAATATCAAGGCTGGCTCTGACATCACTGGTTGCTAGATGCGAGGAGGCTCTAGCAACCAGTGGCCGGGAGAAGACTAAGGAGTTGGAGGAGGAGCCGGAGCCAGCAATACGGCGGCTCAGTCCATACCTGTCCACTGCCATTCCGTTTTTTTAATTGGGGGCACATAGGGGGCACAGACCCCTCTGCCCCCCCTAGTGACACCACTGCAGCACACCCCACGCCCCTTGCATACATTTAGTGCCGGAGGTGGCAGAACTGCGTTCCCCCACGTTCCTGCTGAAAAAAAGCCCTGCACACTGTTCGATATCTATGGAGGAGCCAACCTGGGACAAGAAGTGTGATAATTCTACTGCATCTATGGAGGAAGGAGGATCCACCATAAGACAAGAAATGTCATAAAGCTTCAGAACAACCCCTCCCTCTTTTTCATAGCATGGGGGGGGGGGGTTGTAATTTACAGACCGAATTAGGGACAATGTAGAGGAAATTATATGATAACAAGGCTTCCAGCTTAAACAACAGGTAATTAATTTTGGCACTTACTACACAGATATAACAAAATGGTTTCATTGATATATTTAACAGATCAAAAGAAAGCAAATATAAGAAATTAATTCTGAGGTGTTCATACACTTTAATTTTGACATTGACAGAAATTACAACATTAGTCAGTTATATACCACCAGGGTCACCATTTTGTTGCTGTACATTTACAGAAACATCTTCATAAATATACCATCCTTGTCAGTAGCTTGCTTACTTGTCAAACTAAACCCTTAAACAATTTAGACCACATCACACTGACTAGACTGTCTGCAACTTTTCCAGCATACCTCCAATAATCAGATAGTCAGGCTTAGTAATGGCTGCTGACATGGAGTATGTCGTAGTCAAGTTAATAGCAAAAGTTGAATCTTCTGTCTGTATGGGTATTGTAACCTGTGCATACTTATAGATGTAGATGCTTCACTGAAATATATATAATATAAAAAAAAGAAAAAGAAGAAGATAGATAAGCATATATCCCGGGGGTGATTTAATAAGGGATAGAAAGTTTGCTTAGTTCAGTGAACCTCTTGTTTACTTCAAATATCCTACCACATGCAGAGAAGTTTAAAAAAAATCATAGAAATTTCTAGCACAAATTATTGAATGATAACTGTAGCCTACAAGCTTACCTGGATGCACTGGCTGTTTGGACAGCTATATAATAAGCAAAGATCAATACTGAAATTTAAAGTTATGCACATCTGGGCCAAAAGCATAAACACAATATACAATCTTAGGTGGAAAAAAACTGGGTGAATCAATGATGGAAGGATCTAAAAGTCTTAGTAGATCACTTAATCTGCCAATGCCAATTTGTAGCTTCTAAAGCTTACAAGATACTTACTAAAATGTAAAAAGAGACCAAGAGAAATACATAATCTTTATACAAAACATTAGTAATTTTTTTTTTAAATTTGCCAGTTTTGGTACCAGTTCACAAAAGGATGTTGCTGAACTGGAAAGAGCACATAGAAGGGCTAAGAACTAAGTAAATAAGAGGCGTGGAGGGTTCATCTTGGTAGAGGAAGGGCTTTGCTTCTTCATGTATAAGCGGGTGATCCAATGACTGGTAGAGGAATATTCAAGCAGAATACAGTAACACCTTGGATTGTGAGCATAATTTGTTCCAAAAACCATGCTTGTAATCCAAAGCACTTGTATATCAAAGCAACTTTTCCCATAAGAAATAATGGAAACATAAATGATTCGTTCCACAACCATTTATTCATAAGTCCTTCAGTTTATAGTCCATATAAAAAGATTATAGCAATGTGATAGGTTGTGTAACCATAAAATGTCCATCCACAAATGGAAGCCTCCACAAGGGCATTAGAATCAAAATCCAGCAGGAGCTACAGAGTATAAAAAAAAAGAGGCACCTAAATGTTGTATCTTCATTAAATGTAACCATATTGCTACACTTAGAGGCACCTCTTTTCTCTTTTATAATCGGTTGTGATATGACGCTACTTGTATATCAAGACATTGCTTGTATATCAAGTCAAAATGTATTAAAAAATGTGCTTGTCTTGCAAAACACTCTTAAACCAAGTTACTCTCAAACCAAGGTTTTACTGTATTCTACCACCAGTGCAGATTGTACAAATCCACAGAAAAGTTGAACCAGGACCAGGGAGATGCTTGTCTGAAGCTCCATTTAGATGCAACCTCTTCTGCCAGTCATCATTATGATGTAGTAGTACTCCCAAAGGGGCTGCTGTAGATTTCACAGGTTCTTTCCCAAAACAGTGCAGAAGTAGCCAGGCACACAGCAACAGTCCATTCATTTCAGCTCAGAAAACAGTCTAGATCTCTTTATAGCATTTATTGCTGAAGAAACTTGCAACAGGAGGAGAAATAAGATACTCCAAAACACCTGAGCACAATTCTTTAGTGAACACGTCTCTCTAAGTAGCAGTAACAATCTCAACTCACAGTTGGGGACCATTAGACAAAGTTCTGCATAGACAATGATGAGCTTAACCAGTCAGAGTCCTTACAGCTGGGGATCATAAGGTAAATTGGGAGCACAAATAAACAGACTGGAACAGTCCAAGTCCATATGGCTGGGAACCACAAAGTAGTTTATAGGACAGGTAGTGTCATACTGAAACAGTTTGTATGTTCACAGCTGGGGACCAAGAATTAAACCGAAGCACAGAATAGAGGCCCTATTCACAAAATCCTGGAACAGGATCAGTCCATAGGTGCAGTCAGTTGGGAGAGTAGTCCAGGATCCAGTCCAGAAGTGTTTCAAGGGCAAGCAGCCCCCTGAAGCCCACCGATCGTTTCCTCCACAGGGGAAGACAAGTCTGCATGGGCTCTAGCCTATTTTCCACCTCCCTGACCACATACTGGGCACAACTCCCTAGGGATTGGCCAAAGCATGGTAAATATTCAGACTAGGCATTTACCTGCCCTAACCTCTGGAAGGTTCTACAGAGAGGCAGAGGGAAACCATCAAATACACAGTCTGTGGAACCATAAACAGACTCAGCAACCAATCTCAGCTTCTCTGATTGCAGAGCAAGCCAAACTAAATTTGTCTAGCATTCTTTACTATAATGCAGTACATTAGTGACATCACCAAACCTACCAGTCACTGCCACATAAACTGCAGGTTTACAGCTATGAATCAAGGATTCGCCACAGAAAGTGCCCTATTTTTTAAAAAGAAATTCTAGGCAAAACATAGGTTTTTTAGGGTACTGCTAAGGCACAGATAACATTTCTAGATGTTTGCTGTAAGATACCAAATCTTAAAGCCCATCTCTGAACACAACAAAAAAGGAAAGGCTTGTTAAGTTGAGGGGGTTGCAGAAGAGGCTCTATTACTTACCTTTTTCCTCACTCCAGCAGGCTCCCTTGATCCATGTAATCAGTCCCCTTGCGGCCTCCTCTATCAGCTGCCCTTAGCCATAGTCACACTTCTGCCTCCACCACATACAAAAAAGGATTAATAGCCCTGCACTGGAGGTTTCTTCCACAAAGCCGAGCTTGGGGATGAGAAGAACCACGCCACAACCTGCTGGAGCAGAGAGTCAGCTTCTTTTGCCACTCGCTAGAAGGATTTAACCCTTGCATTTTGGGAGGGAAGTTTGGGTGGGCCCCACTGCAAATGTTTTTTTGTGTGTGGGTGAAGTTGGGCTATAACTGTTTGAGTTCAAGCCCACTCAAAGAAAGGGATGCAAACCTGTATTGATATACAAATAATCACTAGAGAAGGAATTTACTAATGTATATAAAACAAATCAATCAAAATAGAAAACAGCATGCCATTAAAAATGGCAAATCAAACCTTACTTTTAGGTAAATGTCACAATATTAACTCAAAATGTGTACTTGTTGAGAATAGACTCTAGTCACCCTGTAGGTCCACGCCAAATAGACTCTGATGTTTGTAACATAAGGTGATTGGATTTTCAAAGTGAAGTCCGGGGACAGCTTACTGACCATGCCTACTTTTAATGGCCGGGGCTAAAAGCGACATGCAAAGTATGCCCCATTAAATGATGCATATGGCCAGGATGTGCTAAGAGAGGGAGGGACTTAAAGGGGTATGGTTAAATAAAACCTGGGCTCAAGCCTTCCAGGGACCTTTGCACAGATGCCCATGCCATATTTTCAACATTATGTATAAAATAAACTTTCAAACTACATATTAGTCGTGGCATGGACATCTGTGTATAGATCTTTGGCATCCGGATGATTGTTTATATGTTTTATTTGTTGTGTTTTTTTGTCTTGTGCTGTGTGTTGCCACATCCAGAGACTATTTGAAGCAGTGACCTTTGGACATATGTCAAGTTTTTGTGTCTTAATTATTACCTCCCACTGGGGAGTTTGTTGAATTTTTTTAACATTAAGTCTCGATAAGGAAAAAAACGTATATATATATATATATATATATATATATATATATATATATATATATATATATATATATATATATATAAAATAAAACCTAAGCCTACTGTTCTCTGGATCAAGAGTGAATAATGCAAAGAGCACAGAGGTCAGGAGTTGGTAATACACAGTAGTACAGGGTTGGGGAGTAAACAATGCATGGAGTGAAGACACCAAAAGTACATAAAGCACAGAGTGACTCCCAAGCAAAATGCTTCCAGGCAGATTATACTGCAGACCATGATCCAGGGATGCCATTGGAGAACTAGGGACACTTTTTACCTGGGGACAACCGCATGAAATTGTGGACTGTCCACAAAAAACAGAGACATCTGGTCAACCTACTGTAAGGCCGGGTACACACGGTCGATCCATCCGATGAGAATGGTCCGACGGACCGTTTTCATCGGTTCACCGCTGAAGCAGACTGATGGTCTGATGTGCGTACACACCATCAGTTCAAAAATCAATCGGGTCAGAACGCGGTGACGTAAAACACACGACGTGCTGAAAAAAAACGAAGTTCAATGCTTCCAAGCATGCATCGACTTGATTCTGAGCATGCGCGGGTTTTGAACCGATGCTTTTGTGTACTAACCATCGGTTTTGACCGATGGTCAGCTGTCCTTCGGTTCGATTTTAAAGCAAGTTCTAAAACTTTGGTCTGAAGAACAAAAGTCCGATGAGCCGTACACACTGTCGGTTTGGACCGATGAAACTGGACTTCGGTCTGTGTTCATCGGTTTGGACCGGTCGTGTGTACGCGGCCTAACAGGTACAACACAAAGCATAACAAGAAGATATCCACAATCCATACAACACATGTTACAACCATGCTCTATCAGTCTCATGCAAATGTTCTTATATCAGACTAAAGAGATAGTTTTATATATGGTTCTTGGCAGAGACATATTATAATTGCCAACAATTACTCACGGAGCAAAGTATTAAAATGGATGCTGCTGCTGTTAATGTACATTTTCAGGCTTGTGTCTGCCATAAGGAACAAGCTCATGCCTTTAATTTATTCTTATTAATCAACTTAATTCTTCTGCAGTGTTGCACCAGTCAGCCAGCGTTATAAATGTGTAAAAAATGAAGTTTTATGCTACTTTTTATTGCCTGGGCATTTTTCCTGTTGCCCTGTAAAACCTGATTTATTGAATGTTCAACAACATTAAACAAACTAAGAAACCTAATGTCTCCCGGGAGCAAATCAGCCTTACTTCAGATCAATGCAATTTTTCACTGGCAGGTAAAAAATTGTTTTCTAATGACTGCTAGAAGTCTTTAGACAGTGTGTTTCTTAATCCATTTGTTAACAAAATAATGCAGATAAAATGTTTTCTTTAAAATTAAAATACTTACAATGACAGTAGAGATTAGTCTGTCTACATAAAAGCAGTAAAAAGAAACATACATTATTCCACTGGAAACAAATGAATCTATTTCATCCACTTAAGTCCTCCTCTGCAGACTATCACTCATTTTTTTTCAACTAATTATTTAAATTTTATTGATCTAGCTATGCCTCTCGATATAAAGTACGGATCATATTTAGAAAATATATTTTAATGCCAAAAGTGAAATAGTCCATGTTAGGCCCTCATGCACGTGGGCGGTTTTGCCCATCAGTGTCAAATCCAACCGTTTCCGGGTGCCTGGGAGGCCCAAGTTCCATTATTTGGTGGCCTACCTCATTTAAATTCCCATGTCCGTTGCCTGTATGTGTATACTGTATATAAGGATGGAGGTGGTTCATATTGTATGCTTCAGATCATTTACTTTTGTTTTCTTAATAGCTGGTAAGCGGCTAGTAAGTGGGGTGTGCGCTGTCTGCGTGTGAAGAATCCTTCTTCATTCACTTTTGGAGCACTGGATTTAAACACTTAAATATTTATATGGACTTTTTTTTTTTTGCACTGAAGCACTTTATTTCCCTGACTTTATTGATTATGTTTTTTTTTTTATCACTTGCACATCTTTTTTATTTTTCACTTGAGTGTATGATTATTACAATGATCGTATGCACTTTCCAATGAGAGCGCAACACAATATTTGCATGTGACCCTAGTGGGGAGAGTTTCCCTTATTAACTGTCCCTGTAACACCTTGAAAAAAGAAGGAGAATAGGCTAACAAGAGAAGAAGACACAGCAATATGAACTTGACAGAAGAGTTCTAATTGCAGAGAGTTTACAGTCACTGGTCTGTCTCTCTAACTACCTGCTACTGAAACATGAAGATAGGAAATCCCACTGAAGAGTTCTCAGACAGCAATACAAACCTAAGAGCTTTTATTTCTTCACTAATCTGTCAAAAAAAATGGCTTATTGTTGGATTTTAAACTTTAAACCTCTCTAATAAACATTGCCACATCCAGATCCAGTTGGCCCAGACCCTAAATACCTGGGTTAAAGGGGTTGTAAAGGTATTTTTTCCCCTAAATAGCTTCCTTTATCTTAGTGCAGTCCTCCTTCACTTACCTCATCCTTCGATTTTGCTTTTAAATGTCCTTATTTCTTCTGAGAAATCCTCACTTCCTGTTCTTCTGTCTGTAACTCCACACAGTAATGCAAGGCTTTCTCCCTGGTGTGGAGAAAGCCTCTTGAGGGGGGAGGGGGCGAGCAGGAGTGTAAGGATGCCCACTAACACACAGCTCCTTTCTCTATCTGCAAAGTAGATAGCGTCCTGACCCTCCTGCTCGCCCCCTCCCCCCTCAAGAGGCTTTCTCCACCCAGGGAGAAAGTGTCGCATTACTGTGTGTAGTTACAGACAGAAGAACAGGAAGTGATGATTTCTCAGAAGAAATAAGGATATTTAAAAGCAAAATCGAAGGATGAGGTAAGTGAAGGAGAACTGCACTAAAGGTAAAGGAAGCTATTTAGGGAAACATCTTTTTTTACCTTTACAACCCCTTTAAACCATACAACTTTTAAAAACGCATAATTGTGGGTTCATCAAAGTGACAACTGCCTGCAAATGAGCGATTTGGTCATAACTGGTAACTCCATTATTTGCAGTGTAATATGGCAAGCAAGAATTACATTTTGTTCACATCATAATATTATTGGTCACTTCAGATTCCATTAACCAACACTACAGACATTTTGGGAAAACTTTCGAAGACAAGTACCACATGAGCACTCCTGTGTTATGTTAGAGAAATGTGCAGAGTGTACCTCCAAAACATTCTTGTATCACAACAATGTGGATGCACCTAAAAAACCCAACAGACAGTAAGTAGATCAGGAGGCAGGGCAAGCACAAAAAGAGCCACTTAGGGAAATGGAAATACATTTGATTCCACAAATAAGTGGAATGGACACAACACAAAGTATGTCCCCTTTGGAGATTATGTTCAGACTGTTCAGGCAGCTTTACAACTATTTGGAGCAATGTTATTGGTGGATCACATAGTCCAGTCTTATCAAGGAATTCGTTAAGCAGTTGCATGGTGGATCAGTGGTGAGCCCTTGTTACTTTTACAAGTTTCACAAGTTTGTTGATTGAGTTTAAGTTTGACTGAACCAGCGCTGGCACAAGGACATCTAAAGCCCATGGCGAAAATGCCGCATTATGCGTCTGCGAAAACCCCCCCTTAAAAAAAATTGAGCACGAATCTGCATGTTCACCCCCAAGCACCCAGCTCAAATCCTCTCTCGACCCATTTGCCCCCGCACAAATCACCCTCCCCCCAAAAAAATAAGTCTTCCCCTTCCTAGCACAAATCCTGCACCCCTCAAATTTCCTCTCCAAGCACAACCCCCCATTCCAAATCCCCCACTTCCAGCTCAACCCCCCCCCCACACACAAACGCACACAAGTTTCCCCTCCTAGCACAAATACCCCTTAATCATCCCTACTAGCAAAAATCCCCCCTCCCCCAAATTTTTTTAAATAAAACCATATTACATTTATAGCACAAACCCCCTAATCCCCCTAGCACAAATCCTTTCCCCCATCCCCCCTTCCAACGCAAATCCCCCCAAAATCCCCACTCCTAGCACGCCTCTCCAAATTTGCCCTCCTGAAACAATTCATACCCCTTGCTGCCCCTTAAAGTCCCCTTCTCAACACAAATCCCCTCCCCCTAAACTCCTTGTGGTGCCCCCCACCTCACATACCACAGTGCCCAGGACAGCCGACCCTCCTGCCCACCCCTTGTCCCGGCCCTGGACTGAACTATCTACATAGAATGTGCATGTCCTCTCTGTGTTTGTGTTTCTGTCCTGTGGTTTCGTCCCATAAATCAAAAGCATGGCAACAAATACCTGACCAATGCCTGAACTGCCTCTGGCATGGGCTGCAACCATAGTAAGATCAGCAAAAGGCAAATTTCTGAGTGCTGTAAATCACTTGGCACAATCTTCTTGCCCCTTTTAAACCAAAATTAGAAATAAGCCTTGTAAAATGCAATTGTGTGACATATATTCATGAAATAAATAGTAGAAAAAACGCTCTTCGGTTCATTCCCTGCATTCCTCTACAATGAAGATGTAGGATCCTTCCCATTTTTGCAATTTCTTGGTTGTGTTAATTAATTATACATCATGTGCTTAAATTACAAGATAATGAATGTTTGCGATACAGCTTCTTCTGGATGTCAAATCACTTTTAGACAGACATCAAACAAGCATATTGTCTGGGATTCCCATGACATCAGGGCAGAACTGCAACACACGAACATAGCTGCTCAAGCTTGAAATTATTATTTTAATGGGTTGAGAGTGTACACGAGTTCAAGCACAAACAAATGGCTGGAAGAGGATTTGCAGACTGATGTTTGCCTCTTGCCTCACACAAAGTCCTTGAGAGATAACTTACAACTGCTTTACATAATCAACATCTTTTTCTTGTAACCACTATCACAGCTTTAGCTAAACTATAATTCAGCAGAAGCTCATTATTCGAATCTGCAACATATTAGCTGCTTGCAGATTACTTTTATGCCGCGTACACACGATCGGAATTTCCGACGAGAAAACCGTGAATTTTTCTCCAACGGAATGCTGGCTCAAACTTGTGTTGCATACACACAAATGTTGTCGGAAATTCCCGAACGTCAAGAACGCGGTGACGCACAACACTAGGACGAGCCGAGAAAATTAAGTTAAATGATTCCGAGCATGCGTAGGATTTTTGTGCATCGGAATTGCATACAGATGATTGGAATTTCCGACGAGAACTTTTTCCGTCGGAAAATTTGAGAACCAGCTCTCGAATTTTTGCTGTCGAAAATTCCGACAGAAAATGTCCAATGGGGCCTACACACAGTCGGAATTTCCGACCAAAAGCTCACATCGAACTTTTCTTGTCGGAAAATTCAGAACGTGTGTATGCGGCATTACTCTGGAAGCCAATACAAAAGTATATAATAGAGCATTAGTTGGCGATTTTAAGGTGAACCTGTGCTTTACCTATGTGCAGGGTTTTCAATCAGTAAACTATAGTGTGACAATATATAAAAATAAAACAAAACAAAAAAGTGAGTCCCATATATTGCAACAGTCTAATAATAAAACTTCAAAAAAGTTGTCTACCCAGCTGTCTGGGTAGAAGTGAGATCAACACCTTGTGAAGGAGAGAACCGATTTACAGCTTCTGTTAATGGTGGGAATTTTCACAAACATTTAAATTTGTTTTAATTTAGAAACTTACTGCCTGGGTATACATGAGATCAGCACATTGTGAAGGAGAGAACCCATCTATACAGCAACTTCTGTTGGAGGTGGAAATTTTCACGAACACATTTGAATTTGTTTTCATTGAGACCTGATGAAGCCATATTCTCACCTAATGCTGACCATACACTATATGAAAAATTGGCCGCAATTCGTTCATTTAGACAGTTTGTTTTTCAGATAGTTAATGGGCACAAAATCATTAATCATTGGGACGTTTTTGAGCCGCAAAAACGAAGGACGTGTTTGGAAATTTTCTGCAGAACGAACGATAAATTGAAAGGTTAATGTGTTTCCCGTCCAAACTGTCTGCACTAGGTATATGTAAAGAAAATGAACCAAAAATGTACTCATTTATGTCCACATGATGGCACTATTGTTTGTGCTCACGGCCGAATGTTTGTTTTTCGAAAATGGGTTGGCCTATTTTTCGTATAGTGTATGGCCAGAATTAGAGTCCGCACATTTTTAGTCTAAATGTATTATTCTACTGGTCATTTTAAGCACAAGTTTTACACTTTGTGGATATCTTTGGTTAATTTTCCATGTATGGCATGTTGGAGTAACTACCCGCCATTGCCTGTGATATCGCTATAAGAGGTGGAAAGGAGTGAATGGCTTCCATCTTAAACTGACATTTTTCCATACAGCGTTTGACTCTTTTGATTGAGAGTCCACTGGTTCTGGTAAGAAGCCACTTTGTACCGTATGGTGTCCTGCATGGGGTGTTTTGCTTGTGTTCTTTTATACTTTATTTTGGTACTGTAATATTAGGTTTATGTTTTTGTTAAAATATGTTGAAAATTTTGTAATGAAATATTGCTATTAAAATTATAATTGTCCTTCTGATGTATGCTGTACATTTTGTCTTGTTCTGATTGTAGGATTTTGTGCTGCCTTGTCACTCCCTTTTTGTATTAGGATGTCACCTTTTGTTCCATCACTCCTTGCACACATTCGAGGTAATCATTGCCCCTATGTGTTGCTTGTTTTTTTTTTCTAGCCAAGCTGTATTTGAACACTGACAGGGTTGTTGATTTATTTTCATGTCCATCCTCTATTCTGAGCTGTAACCACTAGGGGCATATTGCACCGCCATATGGACACCAAAGGGCTTCACATGTTGTTTGCCCGCTCTGTGTCTCTGCACATTTCAGCCTCTTTTTCCAACTTTGATTTGCTTGTTTATTTCCCTCCCCCGCCCTTGTCTGGCCTTTGACCTTTCCATCTGTAGCTCTTGTCGATTCTGAGCCATGACCGGCATCTATTTGGCTGCCTGTCATTCGTGTCACTATGACGCAATGCCGCCGCTAGGAATTATGGGGTTTGTAGGCCATTCGGGCACTTCTTTCCTTGGCGCATGAGCACCTCCCTGTGTCCGCGTTCGCCCGGTGACGTCTTTTTGTTTTGGTTCTTTTGCTCTTTTTTCTTCCTTTTTTTTAAAAGAAACCTTTTTTGGTTTACTTTTTAAGGTCTGCTGATCTCCTTGACAATTTGTGGATTTAACCTGCAAGTTAAGTGGCTGCCCCCGCAAGCTTTTTCACTTATCAAATACAGTAAGCTTTTTTTTCAAATAATTCTGTGTTTAATGGTTCTGCCCTTTTGGAACTTAGTATTCATTAGGCTCTTTGTTCCCTACAGCTGTGTCTTCTTTGTTACCCCTACGGCTGTGCACTGCCTCTATACAGCTCCTGAATCTTGGAATAGGACTCTACACTTTGTGTGTGGAGACCCATGGCAATTCTCTTCAGTCTTGGCTAGACAAAGGTGGGTCCTTTTTGGGGCGATTGGTCAGTATATGCCTATAATTATAGTAAATTGTATTATTGTTAATATGATTGTATTATTTTTTTATATGATATCTTTTTGTTTTTGATAGAGCTGACTGTTTTACACAAATTTGTGGTCATAGTGTAACCCCTGAGGAAGCCAATTTGTCAAAATATATAGGGAAGTGACGACATACCCAACCACCACTATATTCAAAGTTGGGAATTCCGGCGACCCAGATAGCCCAGTATTTGTGTAAAACTATATATGGTTTTAAATAACTGCTTATCATGTGGTTTGTGTAATCAATTTCATGATATTTTAATAAATAATTAAAATGTACTTTGTTGTTGATGTTTAATAACTGAAGCACCACTATCCTCTTCTATACTCTCAATATATACTGTTGGTGCTAACTGATTCTTTTTCCATTCCTTACCAATTATAAATATGGATAATTTACACTGCTTTGTGCATACATTGTGATTGCAAGCGAATGTCCAGAGTACAACATATTTTTTTAGGGCCCTAAAATGATGCCAGCTTTTAATTTGCAATGGTGTCTGGTATTCCCAATAGTTGCTGGATAACTAGAATCTAGCTCATCCAATTATGATCTTTGAGAATGTAGCCCTATAGCACTGTTTAGACAACAGCTCCTATGCCCAAAAGATGCATTCAGCTCTCGTACACTAATAAGGTTAAGAAATGAACAGTATTTTTTCCTCTTGCAATCTGTTGAGCGTCACGCTGAGATGAGACACTACTAGCTTATGAGGCTCATTATGATCAGACTGCAGTAGTGACCTTCAGCGTGCTGTAAAAGAAATGCAGGATTTACTGCGCACATCAATACTGTAATGAAACAACTCAAGGGAAGGCCAATCTTATCTGCAACTTTTACCCGGTTCGGCTGCTCACCAAAGCTGAACAGGAGATGAAACCTGGCGAGTACTTGTACAGCTAGAGGCCTAAAGAACCCCAGAAAACATAAATAGGTAAAACTATAATTAACCATAACAGTGGGCCGCTGTGCTGATGTATTAAAGGATCCACTCCCATTAATCGTAAATCTCAACTTATTGAGTGCCTGACCCAGAATAAAAACACACCAGTTACCAAAAGTAACAAAGCCATTGTATCAGCATGTACCACCTGCCTAACGCGGCCCATTTAAAGTGAATGGGGAAGCTCTGCAAGTGCCACGCAACTGCGTGCATCGTAAGTGGTTATGGCACAATAGTACAGGGTTTCAGGGGTAAAGCTTGTTTTTGCAGCACTTTTGCGCTGCTTTTCGGCCACTAGCAGGGCGGTTTTTACACCAAAAAAGGGTAAAAACTCCAGTTTTGCATCGCTTTTAAAGCATTCATTGCAATGGGCAGTGCATTTTGGGAGCGCTAAATCCAGTGCTCCCAACCCGCCCCAAAGATGCTGCTTGCAGGACTTTTTGGAAAGGTTCCGCAAGCACACCCCCAAATGTGAAAAGACACACTGCAATGAATGGGAAGCGGGTTTCAGGCGCATTGCAGAGGCTATTTCCAGCGCTAAAGTGCCTAAAAACCACCCCAGTGTGAAAGGGGTCTTAGTGTTACCCTAATATACTTTTTTTTAAAAAATATATAATCTGATATACTGTCCTGGCATTTTTGTTTGCTATATTTAAAAAAATAAAAATAATGGAATTTAATTTTCCAATGTTTGTCTTTTTTCTTTCTTTCTATGGTAAAGAAAGAAAAATACAGTGGTTATGAAATACCACCAAAAGAAAGCTCTCTCTGTCTAATTCATTTGGGTACAGTGTTTTATGATAGAGTAATTTTAAGTCAAACTATCAGAGTGCTGAAAACTGACAATAAAAATTAAAGCGGAGCTCCATTCTAAAGTGGAACTTCCGCTCATCGGATTCCTCCCCCTCTTCCTCCTCCCCTGGCCGCCGGGCTAATAGGAGAGAGGAGTGGGGCCTCGCGCTTGTGCAGTAGGGTTCCCGGCATGAAGCCAAAAGGCTACACCGCCGGGTTCCCTTACCCGCAATGGCAGCGGCAGTGTAGCCTTTCGACTTTGCACCGGGAACCCTACTGCCGACATCGAGGGACAGCAGGACAGGTAAGTGTCCATTTATTAAAATCCAGCAGCTGCAGTATGTGTAGCTGCTGGCTTTTAATATTTTTTTCTTCCCGGACCTCCTCTTTAGGCCGATGCAGGGTCATATCAGATCGATGTATACTTGAACTAAGATACCATGTGTAGAGGGTTACATTTAGAAGGTTACATTTAGAATGTCTACCATGGTCGAGATAAGATTCATGGACTCTTTTCTTATTTTTTGCGCATTCTACACTGGCCTCCTCTCATAATTGCATAGATCGCATGTTCAGTCTTGTAGAGATATAGGCCAAGACTGCATTGTAATGCACAGGGTTTCTGCCTTTGTTTTCTTGATGTTAAATGATGATGTACTGTGTTATACTATATGTTTTTGCACCTTCACTGCTTTGATGCTATGGATCTTGTCTTCTGATTAAATAAAAGATTTGAAAAAAAGAATGTCTACCAATTTTGAAGATGTGATAAATACAGTATACCTGGCACTGCATACTTTATCATTTTACAAATATGACTTGATTTGTAAAATGTTTGCTCAATTTTAAATGTTTCTATATTCTGTACTGACTGTCTACTTTAAATAAAGAATGTATATTAAAAAAATAAAATGTCCTGGTAACAATAAGGTATTGTAGGCTAAGGCTGATAGAGAAGTGTTCAAGATAATAGCTGTCATAATGGACCAATAGAAATGCATGAGAGGTAGCAAGGCTAAATTTGTACAGGAAACATTGACATTTTCATATAACTTCAGATGCCTATACTGTATCTTTGGATCTACTTGATTTTTTACAAACGCTATTCTATGTCATTTTTGTTAGAGTCGTTGACCGTATGCCATAGTTTCATTACTATTGTCATCAGGTTGATCACAAAACCTGAACATATATAAATAGCGCTGCATTTTTCCTATCCACTTATGTGGATAGGATACATTTGTCCAGACACATTTGAGACAGATTTACCCAAAAAACGATCGTTTGTTTATACTACTACATTTAGTAAGGGGAATGGGGTGCTTTTACACAGAGAATTATGTGGTCAGGAATCCTTATGCACTTAAACCCTCTTCAAACAAATGGACCATAACCACGTTATTGAATTTTTCTGTTGTCACTACCCTCTTGGCTTAGAAATATACCACACAGGAGGACAATTTAAAAGAATTTCAAGAACCTGAACAAAGACATTTTATTATGAGCTACAATGTAAGGCTCTAAATGATCGTTTTACAGGGAAGAATTATGATGTTGAATTGGTGGAACAGAGCTTTCCAGGAAACGCATGTCTCTTATGCTGCGTATACACGATCGGTCAATCCGATGAGAACGGTCTGATGGACCGTTTTCATCAGACCAAACCGATCGTGTGTAGGCCCCATCGGTTATTTATCCATCGGTTAAAAAATGTAAAACTTGTTTTAAAATTAACCGATAGATACCTAACCAATAGAAAAAAAACAATCGTTTGTAGGCACGTCCATCGGTTAAAAATCCAGTCATGCTAAGACTAAATTAGGGGACCGGAGCGTTCGTTCTGGTAAAACTGGCGTTTGTTATGGAGATAGCACATTCATCACGCTGTAACAGAGAGAAAAGCGCGAAACGTCTTTTACTAACACAAAATCAGCTAAAGCAACCCCAAGGGTGGCGCCATTGGATTTGAACTTCCCCTTTATAGTGCCGTCGTACGTGGTTTACGTGACCGCGTTCTGACACGATCGTTTTTTTAACCGATGGTGTGTAGGCACGACTGACCATCAGTCAGCTTCATCGGTTAACTGATGGAAAAATCCATCAGATCGTTCTCATCAGATTGACCGATCGTGTGTACAGGGCATTAGGAAGAAAGGGAAAGAATACAAAGGAGGCACAACATTTTTTTGATTGTACTTTCTTTAGATTGTTTAATAAAAAACACAGATATTTAAAAGCTTTGGTCAAACGTTTGCATGCTTTTTCTAATAGACCTTTACTGTCTCCCCTTCCCTCAATTCTTGCCGATCAAGCATAGAATTGTGCTTGATCGGCTGTTTACCTGAATGGTCAGTTGAGTACCTCTGGGTTCCTTGTTTTCATTTCTACAACCACCTTGATCACTTTTACACTTTTAGAGAATAGCAGAGAGCTGGCTGAAAAATAAAAAATAAAACAGTACCAAGCTCACAGTGAGCTTGTTTTACAACTTGAAGTCCAAGGCCCGGATTCAGATACAATTGTGTATCTATCGGCGGGCGTAACGTATCTCAGATACGTTAAGCCGCCGTAAATTAGGGTACAAGTTCCGTATTCAGAAAAAACTTGCGCCCAAAGTTAAGGTGGTATACACAGGCCCTACGGCGAGGGTCTGTGTGAACGGCCACCTGTCGGACGCCTTCCCCATATCAAACGGAACTCGTCAGGGGTGCCCCCTCTCTCCCCTGATCTTTGTCCTCACCCTGGAACCCTTCTTGAGGCAACTTAGGTCAAACCCGACGATTAGGGGCATAGACGTGGGAGACCAAACCTACAAACTCGCCGCGTTTGCGGATGACATCCTGCTAATGCTAAGAGACCCCCTCACGACAATCCCAAACCTCCTGTTGGACTTACAGGAGTTTAAATTCATATCCAACTTACAGATCAACCTGTCTAAATCGTATGCCCTGAACGTTTCCCTACCCCAAAATCTATGTGATCAATGCCAGGTAAACTTCCCATTCAAATGGAACACGAGGGCCATCACTTATCTAGGGATCCAACTCCCGGTCTCCCTCTCGAACCTCTATGCCCTAAACTATCTCCCACTGCTCCAAACGATAATGAAAGACCTGAAGGACTGGGCCCCAAAACAGCTATCCTGGTTCGGTAGGATTGCGGTGGTCAAGATGAATGTCCTTCCTCGACTACTCTATACCATGCAAGCAATCCCTATTAGACCCCCCCCTGCATTCTTCAGGTCTTTCAAAACAGCATGCACTAAATTTGTTTGGAAGGGCTCTCGCCCGCGCCTAAGCTTTGCTAGACTCACGGTCCCCAAGCCACAGGGAGGATTGGGGCTCCCAGACTTACACAAATATCACTTGGCGTGTAATCTCACCAGAATAGTTGACTGGGCCACGAATGGGAACCAAAAACAGTGGGTGGGGCTGGAACAAGCTTTCTCCCAGGTCCCGCTAACGCACCTGCCGTGGTCCTCGCAAGATAACACCCCACCCACATGTAAAGCTCACCCCCTCATTCCCCCCTCCCTACGAGCCTTCCGGGAGGCTTGCTCTAAACACAAACTATCTGACAGATGCGGCCCGTTAACTCCCCTCAGACTGAACCCTGACTTCCCCCCGGGCATGCACACGGCCTTCCTGAGGGATGGGTGGCCACACCCTACAGTCCAGGCGGGACAGTTCTTCGCCGCAGGAAAACTCCTGCTTCAGGAGGACCTAGCCACCAAAATGGACAAAGAGAGCTTCCCGTTCTGGACCTACATACAAATCCGACACTTCCTAGACAGGACAGCCCCGAGCTCCATTTGGTCTAGACCTTGCTCCCCGTTCGAAAAGCTCTGCTCCACCGAGGGACCACTGAGACACCTCATTTCCACAATATACGGCCTGTTATTCTCCACGCACTCCTCCAAACAGCACTGGGCCAACCAGCAGTGGGAGAGTGATTTATCACTCGACCTCACGGAGGCAGAATGGGAATCGGTATATAGAATGGCCCACAAAGGCTCGATTAACGTTCAAGTCCAGGAAAACGCCTACAAACTCATCTCCCGCTGGTACAAAACCCCGCTTAAACTACACAGAATCGACCCTTCCCTTCCAAAGGTCTGCTGGAGATGCCATCGAGAGACTGGCTCGTTTCTCCACATGTGGTGGACCTGCCCATCGCTCTCAGCCTACTGGACGGAGGTCCACAAGGTCATTACCCAGGTAACCACTGACACACTAGATTTCACGCCTGCGCAATACCTCCTCCACCATGCTCAGACTCTCCCGAGGGGATACTGCCACTCATTAGCCATGCATATGATGAACGCCGCACGAATGTGCATCCCAATCAAATGGCTCTCCAAACACCCCCCCTCTATAGCTGACTGGTTCCAAAGGATCCAGAAAACAATGGAGATGGAGGACCTAATCCATCAAGCCCATGACAACCCCACACGATTTAATGAAACGTGGGCCTGTTGGAAACACTACACTTCGACTACCGACTATACCGCGGCGATGACTCGTTGATCCTGAATAAAAGCCCCCACCACACAGCACCCTGTCAAGCCGTAACTCGGGGCATGAGAGAAGGACCATATGACACCATGTGGCTACATACTGAGGGGCTAAAATGAATAGATGACTTATAGCAATTCCTCTAACTCGTCTATCTGTACTTACCATATACACTGCAGCGGCTGCGTCCGCATATTCCTGTCTCACATGAATGTTCTGTTTCTTGAGTTGGCCAGTGGGCCGTTTGTCCTGTTATTGTGTTTGCTGAAGAGTAAATAAACAGTCTTTCTTGGAAAAAAAAAAAAAAAAAAAAAAAAAAAAAAAAAAGTTAAGGTGGTGTAGCGTATGTGGTCCGGCGTAAGACTGCGGAATTCAAATTCTACATGCAGTGGGTGTGTTGTATGGTAATGATGGCTGACCCAACGTAAATGACGTTTTTGGCTAACGGCGCATGCACCGTCCGTGAACGTATCCCAGTGCGCATGCTCCAAATTAACCCGCAAAAAGCCAATGCTTTCGACGTGAACGTAAATTACGCCCAGCCCTATTCGCGAACGATTTAAGCAAACAACGTAATCAACGGAAAATTTGACGCTGGCCCGACGTCCATACTTAACATAGGATACCCCTCATATAGCAGGGGTAACTTTACGCTGGAAAAAGCCTAACGTAAACGACACAAAAAAATGCGCCGGGCGGACGTACATTTCTGAATCGGCGTATCTACCTAATTTGCATATTCCTCACGTAAATCTATGGAATCGCCACCTAGCGGCCAGCGTAAATATGCAGCCTAAGATACGACGGTGTAAGAGACTTACGCCGGTCGGATCTTAGGGAAATCTATGCGTAACCGATTCTATGAATCAGTCGCATAGATACGACCCCGCAACTCAGAGTTACGACGGCGTATCCGGAGATACGCCGTCGCAACTCCTATCTGAATCCGGGCCCCAGTCATTTATATGTGGCCTGTCGATGGTAAGTGTTTAAAGTAAACAGTGAAATATGATTGGTTTATTTGATCAACAACTCCAAATGTGTGTTCATTTTCTTTCTTTAGTATCAATGACTCCCTTTATCTTATTATATGTAAGTGGAGATTTTGTAAATGTAATAACAGCTTTAACTCTGTTTACACGATGGAAGGAGTGACATATTAAAGCAGCAAAGTGGTTTTCTGATAATGCACCCTACATTATCCTGTCAGATCAGCAACCATTGCTAGCCATACTTGTGAAGACCATTCACATGCAAGTTTGCAGAATCAGGTCACATTTTCCAACCACAGGTTTACAGGATCAGGCTGTGTTTTCCAATGCCATTTGCTGCAAATAGTGATTCCTTAAAAACCCAGGTCATAGCATGCTTAGTGTTAAGCTGGATACACACAGGCCAAATGTCGGGAGACATTTCCAGGTTAAAAAAAAATGGCCAACATTCGGCCCGTGTGTATGTCCGTTTGGCCAACTTCTGTCTGACAACCGTGCTGGAAAACCAGCAACCGACAACTACTGACCAGCCCTCTCAGCTAATAGCAGAAAGCACTGATCAGAGTGTTGAGGTCGAGGGACCGTCCCCCTATCAAAACACAACAGCTCAGTGGGGGAGATCACTGTACTTACTTTGCATACCTAGTACAGCATCTCCAACTGGAACTGACAGTGTGTACCAGGCATTAGTCACATTCAAATGGACTGTAATGTTAAAAAATTTTCGCTACTCCTCCAAGTAGGGTCTGTAGATTTAAAGTGAATCTAAAGGCAAGATTTTTTTTCACAAAAAATAACAAACCTGTCACACTTACCTGCTTTGTGCAATAATTTTGCACAGAGCAGCCTTGACCCTCTTCTTTTTGGGTCCCCCTGTTGGCAGTCCTGGCTCCTCCCCACTCCAAAGTGCCCACATAGCAAGTCTCTTGGGGGGCACTCAAGTGGGCTCCCTCCCGAGCCATGCTCCTGTGAATGGACATTGTCCATTCACACATGGAGTGCAGCTCAGCCCTGACCCCCTGCTCTCTTCTCATCGACTCACTGTTTGTGAATGACTGCAGCAGGAGCCAATGGACTAATGGTTAACTCTGTCACATTAGCCTATATTATAGCCACATTAAAGCAGAAATAAACTGTATCTGAGCACCATAAAATGAAAATGCCATTTGATGAATTTTTTATATTCAAAGCAAACTCACCCATCCATCCATCCACGTTTCATGCATTATTTTATTGAGAAATCACTTTGAACCCCCCCACCCCCTCGTAGAATTTCTATCTGCAGCCATCTTGTGGGCAGATGATTCATGCAGCATTTATTTCCTGGAATCCACCTGCACTTAACTCAGGCATGCAGGCAGGAGGACATGTTTAGCTGAGAAAGTTCCTCCCCCACATTCACATGAAAGAAAGAAAAATTGCTCATAAAGACTCATGGGACTTTAAATTAAAAAAATATATATTTTGCTATGTTATAGGAAACATCTAGCAATCTCCTTAAAAAAAATCGACCCTTTGTCTTGAATTTCACATAGCTTCAGAGCAGTATATCTGCAGTGTGAAAGCCAAGACACTGCTGCCTTTGGCTGCTAGTCTCATCAGATTTGAAGTCACCCTTGCTGGAGGCTCTGACATGAGACAGTAAAATCTTCCTCTACCAAGATGGCCACCAAAATGGCCAGAATATGGCATGGTATGTCAATAATAGGGAAGGACCAACTGCAGAGAAACTACAAGGAATACTGGTGAGGAGTCTTTTTGCTCTCTGTCTGTATTATTGGGCACAGCTTTCAAAGTTCAGTTCCTCTTTAATGTGGCAATAAATGCAGGGGTATATTCTTAACCATCATTAAAGTGAGGAATCAACTTGGGTGAGTAGTAAAATATCTTCAACGTTAAAAAACAAATCAATTTAATTATGACTTATGATACTGCTAGCTCCATGACCTGGATAAAAGAGAACCTTCACAGAAACCATGTTTTAGTGACAAAGTATAGCAAATTTTACAGCTGTCAGGGGAAATCCTCATTTCTGACATTTTCTGTTTAGAGAAAAGACTTTATAAATGATTTTCCCATTGCTTCTGCACAGTTGACACCCTGGACATGTGGAATTATGCCTAAAATCTGCATTTACTGGTAAATGGTCCTCACTGTTAATACAGTTTTATGACTTCCCTGAAAGTACTGAGCAAATGACTGGCAAATGCCAACAACTGCAACTGAATCCAGGCAGACAAACGTGCCGTGTTCATTTGCTCCAGGGGGTATAAAATGTAAGATACTGTATGTTGAGCTGATAACCCTGAACGGGAAGGTTTCACCATTTAGACATTGATCACATCAGGACCTGTAGTCAGTGACACATGGTGAGTATTATATAACTTCCTGCTTCCAGCACCAATTTCTTTTGCTGCTCTGAGATGTCATGTGACTAAACGGCAACAGCCGCAAAAGGAAGCGGATCCTGAAAAAAGGTTAAAAAGGTATGTCACAGTAAGCTATATACTTGAAAACTCTCACTTTAGAACTTTTGCCATGCCCACCAATTTATGAGGTAACAGCCTACTTTGCATGGTCCACTCATCAGCCCACAGAAACCCATCCCCATAACTAGTCATTTGCATATTCTACGCCGACCGCTATGGAATCGCCACCTAGCGGCTGGCCTAGAATTGTATCCTAAGATCCGATGGTGTAAGTCAATTACACCTGTCGGATCTTGGGGCTATCTATGCGTAACTGATTCTCTGAATCAGCCGCATAGTTAGGACGGGCGGATCACAGAGATACGACGGCGTATCAGGAGATACGCCGTCGTATCTCTTCTGTGAATCTGGCCCTTAGTCTTTTTCTTTATAAATAGTTCAAGTTAGGCTGCACACTTGCTTTTATGGTATCTTCAATTCTGTATTTTATTATACAGAGTATTTTTGCATTCCTTCAATAAACACCATTTATCTCAACATGCTTTGCCCTATTTTTCACAAGAAAAGCAGTAAAATAACAATGGAAAACTTTTACATATTTACATAGTAACAAATAAATGCAGCTTACTTTCTACTTCATTCTAGTGTCTTAAGGCAGATCCCCCCCCTTTACTAAAAATCACATCAGCGTTCGCCTTTCATGTTGACATCAAATCATCCAATGCCTTGTACAAATGACTGGTTTTCCCATCGGAAAAACTGCAATGAGAGCTTTTCGTCACAGGAAAACTGCCGGGAAAAAAAAGAAAGCAGGATCTCTTTTTCCCGTCAGGAAAAGTCCTAGAGGGAAAACCGTTCGTTTGTATGCTTTTCATACGGGAAAAAAACAAGCATGCTCGGAAACGATTCGACGAATGCTCAGAAGCATAGAACTTAATTTTGTCGGCTCGTCACCGTGTTTTTGGCAGTCAAAAGTTCACCAGACATTTGTGTGACCGTGTGTATGCAAGGCAGGCTTGAGAGGAATTCCGTTGGGAAAACCATCGTTTTTTTTTTTCCCGATGGGAAAGTCGTGTGTACGGGGCATAAGGGTCATTTTTTTAAATAGTTTTTCTGTTACAGGTCATACTTATTGGTCCTTTTTAAGCACTGGTGACCTAGCCAGGGCCTACCAGTTGCACCCTGGTGAGGCTACGTTCCCAGTGTTTTCAGAGAGATCTTGTTCATAACATGCAAGATCCCACAAAATTTTGCAATTTGTCACAATATCTTAAGGAAAAACACACCTTGTTACTGTTTAGGCTTCATGTACATGGGACGTTGTTCAACCTCTCCTGAACGATTTAACTTAATAGCTAGAAACCAGTGTCTAAAAATGGCCATTTAGCTGCCTTTACATGGCGCGTTTAGCCGTGTTTTTGTCCAGAAGCATTTGAAAAAAAAATGTTTTGTTAAAATGAAAAATGTCTGTAAACGAAACGCTGCTAAACGCGAGTGGCCACGTTTGGTGCTTCAACTGTCTCTAAACACAGCTTCTGAACGCATTTTTTTTTAGTTCAAGAAAAAGCCTCTAAACACAACTGCCTAGAAACAACTAGAAACAAACCAGTGTACTTTTTCTGATAAGATAACATAGGAGAGTTCAGGAGCAGTTGAAAAAAAAATCCAAACTGCTCCTAAACGTCCGTCTACCAGCATCAGTGTACATGGGGCCTTATATGTTTACATGGCTTTGGCAACATGAACGGGTGGAGTGTAATTTTTTTTACAGTGCCGTAGCACATAACAATGTAAACAAATAATAACAGCTACAGATTTCACAATGAGCTAGTGGAAGATCTTAAGGGAATGTCAGATGTTGGGGAGCCAGCAGAAAAAGTGCAGAAGAAGAGTCTGGCTACCAATTACACCTCTAAGATGAAGGTGCAGGTTGGAAGAAGAGCAGGGGCATTAGTATGCAGGTATACAGAGACAAATTTGGCAAGTAACTATTAATAAATGCAGTTTGTGCAACACTAATGGTGGCAGTTTTACAATTACTATGCTGCATGATTATAATAAGATATTAAATTATACAAATCTGTACATTTCTTCCTGATATCATAAGTTGTAGGCGATTGCTCAGTGTGTGTTTGAATGTTTTATACAGTACATCATTGTAATTACTTATTATTTGCTCTAGTGCACTTTTTTATTTTCCAGATGGCCACATCTTCCATTCCCATCCAAGAAAAGTATCATCTCTAGTCTAGATCATACTGACAAATTCTGATTGGGTCTTGGAACTCAGAATTCTTCAAATTGGCTTGCCTTTCAGCAGTTAGAAGGAGAAAACACCAAAAACTATGATACTATTGGCTGTATCATTTTATTTAATGAAGAGAGTGCAGTAAATGATGAGACGTAATGAAACCCGTAAGATTATTTTTAGTTGGAAATGTGCTGTTGGCCTAAGTCCGATTCCTCCAATGATTTTCTAAAAGCCAATAAGAAAAAGTAAAGCTGAAAGCCAACTGGTTGCTTTGGACAGCAAAAATATGGTACAATATACACATTAGGACAATTGTCTTTTGGATGTTTACTAACAGGAGAGGTACTGTAGCATAATGATTAAATGTTTTAGCACATCAGTTCATGCCCTCATAGTTTACCATCTGTGATGATAGTAAGGGCATGTTATGAATATGTAGACATCGAAAAAGAAGTGCAGATTTTTAGTATTTCTTGTTGTTTGTGCTACTTACACTACTGGAATAAAAAAATCCAGCAATCTGTTTATCGACAGATGGCTGTTTCCCAAAGGTCCAAAAAGCCCAATACTGCATGGGCAAGAGGTTATATAAAAAAGAGATTATAAAAAAAAAAGCAGACAATAATATGCTTAGAACAATATCACAGTATTAAACATGACAGATATAGCAAATAATGCAGATAAAGCTATAGAGATCATAATTTGTATTGTAGTGCAGTTGACTATAAACACCATATGGTGACTGGACATGCATACAGGGAGTGCAGAATTATTAGGCAAGTTGTATTTTTGAGGATTCATTTTATTATTGAACAACAACCATGTTCTCAATGAACCCAAAAAACTCGTTAATATCAAAGCTGAATATTTTTGGAAGTAGTTTTTAGTTTGTTTTTAGTTTTAGCTATTTTAGGGGGATATCTGTGTGTGCAGGTGACTATTACTGTGCAGAATTATTAGGCAACTTAACAAAAAAAAATATATACCCATTTCAATTATTTATTTTTACCAGTGAAACCAGTATAACATCTCAACATTCACAAATATACATTTCTGACATTCAAAAACAAAACAAAAACAAATCAGTGACCAATATAGCCACCTTTCTTTGCAAGGACACCCAAAAGCCTGACATCCATGGATTCTGTCAGTGTTTTGATCTGTTCACCATCAACATTGCGTGCAGCAGCAACCGCAGCCTCCCAGACACTGTTCAGAGAGGTGTACTGTTTTCCCTCCTTGTAAATCTCACATTTGATGATGGACCACAGGTTCTCAATGGGGTTCAGATCAGGTGAACAAGGAGGCCATGTCATTAGTTTTTCTTCTTTTATACCCTTTCTTGCCAGCCACGCTGTGGAGTACTTGGACGCGTGTGATGGAGCATTGTCCTGCATGAAAATCATGTTTTTCTTGAAGGATGCAGACTTCTTCCTGTACCACTGCTTGAAGAAGGTGTCTTCCAGAAACTGGCAGTAGGACTGGGAGTTGAGCTTGACTCCATCCTCAATCCGAAAAGGCCCCACAAGCTCATCTTTGATGATACCAGCCCAAACCAGTACTCCGCCACCACCTTGCTGGCGTCTGAGTCGGACTGGAGCTCTCTGCCCTTTACCAATCCAGCCACGGGCCCATCCATCTGGCCCATCAAGACTCACTCTCATTTCATCAGTCCATAAAACCTTAGAAAAATCAGTCTTGAGATATTTCTTGGCCCAGTCTTGAGGTTTCAGCTTGTGTGTCTTGTTCAGTGGTGGTCGTCTTTCAGCCTTTCTTACCTTGGCCATGTCTCTGAGTATTGCACACCTTGTGCTTTTGGGCACTCCAGTGATGTTGCAGCTCTGAAATATGGCCAAACTGGTGGCAAGTGGCATCTTGGCAGCTGCACGCTTGACTTTTCTCAGTTCATGGGCAGTTATTTTGCGCCTTGGTTTTTCCACACGCTTCTTGCAACCCTGTTGACTATTTTGAATGAAACGCTTGATTGTTCGATGATCACGCTTCAGAAGCTTTGCAATTTTAAGAGTGCTGCATCCCTCTGCAAGATATCTCGCTATTTTTGACTTTTCTGAGCCTGTCAAGTCCTTCTTTTGACCCATTTTGCCAAAGGAAAGGAAGTTGCCTAATAATTATGCACACCTGATATAGGGTGTTGATGTCATTAGACCACACACCTTCTCATTACAGAGATGCACATCACCTAATATGCTTAATTGGTAGTAGGCTTTCGAGCCTATACAGCTTGGAGTAAGACAACATGCATAAAGAGGATGATGTGGTCAAAATACTCATTTGCCTAATAATTCTGCACTCCCTGTAGGTATGCCGATATCGTTGAAAAAAAAAACTAGAAGGCTATGCAATTACTGGTAACAAACGAATCCTGGAGGGAATCTCAGTTTAAACGATTTACAGAGCCTATACCCCTTTTCCTCACCAACCATTCTACATTCAGCGATACCTCCTGTCCTTGGTGCTCAGTCCTGCGACCAACTTTATTCCACCGTCTCTGGTCATGCTCAAACATCTCAGAATACTGGGATGAGTCATATCATTCATCCTTGGTGTAACAAACTGCCAACTACCAAAATATCCAATGCTCCTCCTGTTTGGATACCCAAAGAGGAGGAATCCCTCAACGGGTCTCTTTACATTGAAGCTCCAAGATGATTACCAGTGGACACTTACAAGTCTGCTAGTTGTTCGCAGAAACATCTTTAAACATTGGATTTCCCCAGCACCACCTACATTATCCGAAATTAAAAAGGACCTTAAAACATTATTATTTAGGGAAAAATTGGACACCATATTGCAAAATGACTGGGACAACAAACACTTTGAATCTAGATGGCACTCCTACATCGACAAGAGTCTAATGACATCTGAGAATTCCTTGTTACAGACTCCCATCATATTTATGTCTAATGGTCTTATGACCCACACAGTAAACCCCCCATAATAAATAAGACTTTTTCTCTCCATTAGGGGATCAAACTAACTATTTTTTCGCTGGTATAAGTTTTGATGACGGACCATTTCTTGGACTTGAGGCAGTCAGGAGGAAATTAGTCCAAGATAACCTTCCTTTTCTTCTTTCCTCTCTTTCTCTTCTTTTCTTTATCTCCCGCTATCACCCCTCCATATCCAGTGTTAATATTCATCTTTTGAAAATGTTGTACTAGTGACAATATGCCAACTGCTGTTTTTGTTTTGCAGCGATTTAGGGCCAATGGCCCTGGTTTCTTAAATCTTTAACCTTGTGTGATACAAGATGTTCTTTATTCTAATTTGTTTGTGAAACACTCAAAATATAATTAAAAAATAATTAAATCTTTGTCAGGGAATAGGGTGTGAGAAGATTAAGAAGACTCACTATAGTTCACAAGACATAACGTCTTTTGTCTCGTCTGGTCTGCGCAGTAGAAATGTAGCTGGGTATATAAAGCACGGAACCTACTTCCCCCAATAGTACAGTCAGGCATTCCTTTTAAATAGTTGTATGACACAAGGGGGGGGGGTCTTGTACAAAAGAGTGTCACCATTCACATGTACCTCAAGATAAAGGAAGTCCAAATACAACCCTGATCTCACAGTAGCCTATAGCAACTAGAATTCCTGTTTTCCTATTCCAGCACAAGTATGGATTGAAACGAAAGCCTGACTGATTGCTGCAGCACTTTTTATCCTTTGACCCACTTTTCATAAATCAGACCCTGTGAGTTTTGTTACTTTCAATTAACATTCACTTTTCTTCCTACCAAGAATCCATGAATCGAAGGATATTTTAAGCGCTATGTATGTTTTGCATATATTGTTTGCCAACCAAAACATAATTCTGCTTCCACAATGAAGTGTTTATTCATTGCTAATTAGAGTTGCTAAATGAGAGAAGCGGGAGAAAGGGAAAAAAAATGAAAAATGCTCCTCCTGTGGCTAAAAACCAACCAGAGCAAAAATGAAAGGAAAAAAAGCGAAGTATTAAATAATGCACCAGCTTATTTATTCTGAATGGAGACTGCAGCAATGGGGCTTATCAAACAGAAACACTTTGATGTACGCTCAGAAATTAATTTTGCAGCCAAAATTGTTATAGGATAGCAGCATTTCTTTCCTTTGCAAGGTGCTTTCCAATAGAATTTGCCTGAAGCAGTAAAGCAAAAATATATGAAGTCTTTTTTTTATGGCAGAAGGATTTTGTGTGAGTGCACATTTTACAAGCTTTCCCTGCAATGACTTAAACATAGCATCCGACTGACTAGCACAATTTATTGTTTGCACTCAACTTGTAATAAATGTGAATTGGATTAAAGAGAAAAAAAAACTTAATAGTTCACAGTTTATACAGACTGTGGAAATACCTTTTTAATGTTCACATAAATGCTTAAATTATGTTTATGAAGCTTGACTTTCTGACCATTAAAAGTGAGATTTTGTAAACTTTTAAAGAATGTTATTCACTCGTTATTTTTTTAAAGAGTGCAGTCCAGTCTATAGGAAACAGACTAAATATTCAGGGATAGTTTAAACAAGTAGAGCTAAAAGATGTTATAAGCAATATTTCATTCTAAGCAAAAACAACAATATTTTTACAGGGTAAGGCTATCCAGAAGTTGTAGACCGGTGCTCTAAATAAGCCCCTGGTTTGCCATAGGTCTTGGGTGCGTTGGTAGTGAGAACTACCTGCCATAATTCCCAACTTCGTCCCTGTCTAGCTGACAATTTTGGGTTTCCACAGCCATCTCTATGTTCCATCACTCCTTATTGCATTCTGCATAATATAAAATAGAGAAAAATCTAAAAAGAGGGCAAAATCTAAACTTCTAAGGCCGCGTACACACGATCGGTCCAAACCGATGAAAACGGACTGAAGGACCTTTTCATCGGTCCAAACCGATCGTGTGTGGGGCCCATCGGTCAGTTATCCTTCGGTCAAAAATTTTAGAACTTGCTTTAAAATTTAACTGATGGACGCCTAACCAATAGGTCAAAACCAATGGTTAGTATGCAAAAGCATCGGTTAAAAACTTGTGCATGCTCAGAATCAAGTCGACGCATGCTTGGAAGCATTGAACTTCATTTTTCTCTGCACGTCGTTGTGTTTTACGTCACCGCGTTGGACTCGATCGTTTTTTTAACTGATGGTGTGTAGGCACATCAGACCATCAGTCAGCTTCATCGGTTAACCGATAAGAACGGTCCTTTGGACTGTTCTCATCGGATGGACCGACAGTGTGTACGCGGCCTAAGAGTGAAAACACTCAGAATCAGGTTTACCTCTCCAGAATCTACCAAAAATAAAAATATTAGTTTGTGATGGGCTGGCCCTTTAGGAATATTAAAAGAAAGTTAATGAAAGTGTTACTAAAAGCTATATATTTTTAAAATTAAAATAACATGTTATACTTCACTGTGAAATGGTGTTGCATGGTGCAATGGTCCAATGGTGTCGCCCCGGTGCTCTCTGCTACTCTTCTTCTGTGTCGCTCCCGAGCTAGGCTCTGTGTGTCCAAAGACTCAAAGATTGTGGATTGGCCCCACCCCTCGCCATCCTCACTGGATTTGATTGATTTGGGAGCCAATGGCTCCCGTTGCCGTCTCCATGTCCAGTGAGTAGAAAGACAGAGAGCAGCGGTTGAGCTTGGGATCAGGCAAGTATTTAGGGTGGATCTGGGGGGGGGGGGTTTACCTTAATGCAGAGAATGCATAAGGCCCCTTTCCCTTGAGAGGCCTGATCAGGTCCGGCTGTCTGTTTTTCAACCAAACCCTTCATTCTCATTTACACCCAGCTACTTCTGGGTTCGATCTGGCCAGATCGGATGGGGGGAGGGGCAGTCGGGTGTAAGTGGACAGCTGGTCTGTTTACATCCAGCTGCTCATAAAGTAGAGTGGGCTGTGTCCGTGGTGCTTTGAATAGGCAAGTCTGCATAAGACCGGTCATCCACCTGCTCTGCTCAACTCAGCAGAGGATGGGTGGATCCCCTGCTGAGCAAAACCGGATCTGGCCCATGTGAAAGGGTCATTTAGGTAACAAAAAATTTAGCCTATACAAGCACTTTAGTGAGGAGAGGCAGGAGGAGGACCTGTGG